>NC_080172.1:102312474-102648833 GCF_950295315.1 Erinaceus europaeus
TCAAGTATTGTACAAAAGATTTTTTTCAGGTAGGTGGGAAGGACTTAATCTTCAATGTAGTCTTTATTTTATTTATTATTTTTTAATTTTTAAACATTTATTTATTTATTCCCTTTTGTTGCCCTTGTTTTATTGTAGTTATCGCTGTTGTTATTGATGTGGTCGTTGTTGAATAGGACAGAGAGAAATGGAGAGAGGAGGGGAAGATAGAGAGGGGGAGACAAAGACAGACACCTGCAGACCTGCTTCACCACCTGTGAAGTGACCCCCTTGCAGGTGGAGAGCCAGGGGCTGGAACCGGGATCCTTACACCGGTCTTTGTGCTTTGTGCCACATGAGCTTAACCCGCTGCGCTACCACCCGACTCCTATAGTCTTTATTTTAAATAGTAACATCTGTGTCTTTTTAAAAAAGTATATCAAGGTCTTCAATAATGGAGTTTCAAAAATTTTGCAGAGTAAAGTTATTTTAAATGGCATTTACCAAATTTATAACTGTACCAAATTGTGGAACTTTAGGAAGTAAATATAAATCATTTCAGCTAGGTATAGTCTCCTGAGATGCTTGATAAAGTGTCAACAAAAGAAACTTTGCTTCTTAATGTATGTACTCAGTTAAGAGTCAAGAATAATAGTAAAAATATTTCATATTTCTCTGTATGGATGTAAAATTATTTATCCATGCTTTGTATGTTGGCAGGACAATTGAAAAGAGGAGATGACAGAGTTTTCAAAAAATAAATTATACTATTTATAGAAGTTCAACTGGAGGTTGCCATAGAAGCACCTTACCTAGTGAGAAAGAAAAATATATATATAATGGTGATTCAAACACTTGTACCACCACCAGTTTTGGGGATGTACTGTAAATTATTTATCAGGATATATTTTTTTTTAATTGCCTTCATTTATTGAATAGACACAGCCAGAAATCAAGAAGGTAAAGGAAAATAGAGAGGGAGAGAGACAGAGGCATCTGTAGCTCTGCTTTACCACTTGCAAAGTTTTCCCCCTGAAGGTAAGGACTGGGGGCTTGAACCCAGGTCCTTGTGCATTGTAAACACGTGTGTTCAATCAGGTGTGCCACACTCGACCCCCGTCATGATATTTTTGAAAAGTAACTTATTATAACACTTGAGAGAAATAATTGTGATAATAATATTTTAATAGTGAAAGTGCTTGATTCTTTAGTAAAATTATAGGCAGACATTTTTGTTTTCTAAACAAAATTTAGAAAATAACATGAGAAAGTTTCATGAAATGGGGCCAGGTGTTAGTACACGCGGGTTGAGTGCCCATATTATAATGCTCAAGGACCCAGTTCAAGCCCTCAGTCCCCACCTCTTGATTTCTGACTGTCTCTATTCAATAAATTAAAAAAAAAGATAATAAAAATGTAAAATTTTAAAAGAAAACAAATCTTTCATGAAGACTACCACAGAGAGCATAATGGGGATTTATAGAAATTATTGTATTTTTCAGTATTTTAAGTCATTAGAAAGGATATTATGCTTACAATGTGATTTACAGAAAGTTTAAAATTATCATGATTGGGGCTGGGTGGTGGTGCACCTGGTTGAGTGCACCTGGTTGAGTGGGGAAGGAGTCAGGTTTCCCCCTGCAGGTGGGAACTGGAGACTCAAACCTGGCTCCTTCCTCACTGTAATATGTGCTGCAGGTGTCTCTCTGTCTCTCTCCCCCTCTATAACCACCTTCACTCTCAATAGAATTCTGGCTGTGTAGAAAAAAATTGTGCTGTTATGAACACAGGTATACCCTTTTTTTTTTTTAAGTGAGTATGTTTGGTTCCTTAGGATATATCCCCAGGAGAGGAATTGCAGGGTCATAGGGTAGGTCCACTCTAGCCTTCTGAGGGTTCTCTATACTGCTCACAGGGGTTGGACCAATTGACATACCCACCAGCAGTGCAGGAAGGTTCCTTTGTCCCCACAACCTCTCCAGCATTTGTGGCTACTATCTTTTCTGATGTATGACATTCTCACAGGAGTGACATGGTATCTCATTGTTGTCTTTATTTGCATTTCTCTAACAATCAGTGACTTGGCACATTTTTTTCATGTTTGTTGGCCTTTGGGGAGTACATATTTTCTTTAAAAGAAATGGTTTCTGGGAGTAGGGCTTTGGCACAGCAGGTTAAGCGCACATGCGAAGTTCAAGGACTGGCGTAAGGATCCCAATTGGAGCCCGGGGCTCCCCACCTGCAGAAGGGTCGCCTGACAAGCGGTGAAGCAGGTCTGCAAGTGTCTGTCTTTCTCTCCTCCTCTCTCGATTTCCCTCTGTCCTATCCAACAACAATGACAGCAATAGCAACAACAATAATAACAACAACAATGATAAACAACAAGGGCAACAAAAGGGAAAAAATGGACTCCAGGAGCGGTGGATTCATATCGAGCCCCAGTAATAATCCTGGAGGCAATGAAAAAAGAAAGAAATGGTTTCTTTTGTTAAATGTTATTATTAATGAAAAGTCAAATATTGCTGGCTAGTCCATATTTATTTCAAAGGCTGGATATCCAAAGTTTGATGGAAATCAACTTGTTAAATTAAAAATTATGCCATGTGGCTTAACACATACAGGAGCAACAAACTGTTTGTTGGCTCTTTTTATACAGGCGTTCTATTTCAGAACTCTATTGTATGCTATTCTAAGGTATAGGCATATAAAACTTAGCTCAGGAGTCCAGGCGGTGGCACAGCCGGTTAAGCACACATGGTACTAAACACAGAGACCTCACAAGGACCCAGGTTGGACACCCACCCTTCCCACCTGCAGGGAGGAAGCTTCGCTAGTCGTAAAGCACATCTGCAGGTGTCTATCTTTCTACCTCTCTCTCTCTCTCTGTCTCTCTCTATTACTGAATAGAGAAAGAGAAAAATTGAGAGGGGAAAGGAGATAATGAGGGAACAAGACAGAGAGAGACACCTGCAGGGACCAGGGAGCGGTGCACCTGGTTGAGTGCACATGCCACAATGCACCAGGACCCAGGTTCAAGCCCCCCAGACCCCCCACCTGCAGGGGGAAGCTTTGCCAGTGGTGAAGCAGTGCTGCAGGTGTCTCTCTGTCTCTCCCCTTTCTATGTCCTCCTTCCTTATCAATTTCTGGTTGTCTCTATCCAGTAAATAAAGATAATAAATTTAAAAGGTGGGGGAGACACCTGTAGCCCTGCTTTACCAGGGGCTTGAAGCTGGGTCCTTGTGCATTGCACTGTATGCACTCAATCAGGTATGCACCAACACCTGGTCCTTTTCTTTCTCCCTATTTCCCCTACCTCTCTCAATTTCCCTCTGTCCTACACAATAATAATAATAATAATAAAGGACAATATAGCCATCAGGAGGAGTGATTCATAGTGTGGGCACTGAGTTTCAGCGATAATCCTGGAGGTAAACAAACAGTTAACAAACAAACAAATAAAAACTTAGCTCAGATTTTAAGTCCAGTGGGAGAGAAGAAAATCTGAGCCCACAATGTTGCAAAGTAAGTGCTATAAAACTACATGCTCAAAGGGAGTTGGGCGGTAGCTCAGTGGGTTAAGTGCATGTGGCACAAAGTAAAGTGCAAGGACTGGCTTAAGGATCCCGGTTCGAGCCCCTGGCTCCCCACCAGCAGGGGAGTCATTTCACAGGCAGTGAAGCTGGTCTGCAGGTGTCTGTCTTTCTCTCCCCCTCTCTGTCTTCCCCTCCTCTCTCCATTTCTCTCTGTCCTATCCAACAATGACATCATCAACAACAATAATAACTACAACAACAATAAAAACAAGGGCAACAAAAAGGAAATAAATAAATAAATATTTTAAAAAATACATGCTCAATTGAATGTCTGTCTACACTGAAAGCTCCAAGTCATCAAAGAAATATAAAATGATATTCTGTATGATTTTCTTAGATAGTAAAATACTATACTAATAATGTATTTTTGAAAGAACAAGCCAAAACATTAGGAATGTAGTTTTTAAAAACATTTAAAATATCAGTAAAGTGGTCTGGGAGATGGTGCATTGGACTCTCAGAAAATCAAATCCACTGCATCACCTTCCGGATCACTCTCCTTCCTATCTCTCTTTCCCTCTTTCTCTTCCCTCCTTCCTGTCTCTCGCCCTCTATCAAAAGAAAGAAAAGGGATAAAAAAAATTTAAAAAAAGGTCTTGGGAATGGTTGAGCTATGCAGGTACCAAGTCCCAGCAATAACCAGTGACAATGAAAATTTTAAAAACATATTAAATTTGCTGGCATTCTGGCAGGAAAAGTGCTT
This sequence comes from Erinaceus europaeus, assembly GCF_950295315.1. NCBI lineage: Eukaryota > Metazoa > Chordata > Mammalia > Eulipotyphla > Erinaceidae > Erinaceus > Erinaceus europaeus. The sequence continues at coordinate 102,316,750 of NC_080172.1, forward strand.
AAAAATGCTTTTGGGCACCTAGATATAGGGTCCCACCTTTTGATTACTTAGTGAATAGTAAATAAGCAAAGATGGAAATGATACTTTTCATTATAATGTAAAAGTATCAGAAATCGTGTGCCTTTGGATCAATCTAGTACATCATTTAAGCCCTGAAAAGCTTTATGAACAGCCCAGGAAGTGGTGAAGTGGGTAAGATATTGGACTGTCAAGCATAAGGTCCTGGTTTGATCCCTGGCATCACATGTGCCAGAATGATGCTCCGGTTCACCCTCCACCCCCACAAATAAATAAATCTTAAAAAAAAAAGCTGCATAAGTGCTGCTAGTTCTAATTCTTGAGTTTCTCCTGAAACACCATCATTATATCTACGGTGTTTGAGACAGGTAGGCTAAACAGTGAAAGAAGTATTCTAGCAAAAGTGGATCAGTAGTGGGATTCTCAACTTTTCTGAGTTTAACAAAATAAATAAATGCTTTAACTTTTTGCTTTTCTAATGCTGTTTCTCACATTTTCAAATACATGAAAATAAACATACATTAGTAAGATGCTTAATTAATAGTGCTAGAAAATCTTTAAATTATATTTCTGTACTTGTGTTCTCTTTGATAACACTATGTATGCACACAAATAATTGCTAAATTCATATTTTGGAAACCCTGAAATTATTCAGTGTCATTTAGTTGTGCACATATTTGCATGTGCCCTATAAAATAGCTCACCAAATTAAGTATGAAAATTTAGTAGTAAGTAATAAATGTGTGTGTGCTTCTATATACAGTTGTGATAAAGACATTTATTTAATTTTTTTTAGGTTAGTTGACTTGTATTATCTACATCAACAAAGCAGTGTTACAATATGTGGATGACAAGTAATATTATTATTGAATGAAATGTCATTAGAACATTTATAATTATAGGGCACTTTTAAAATAAAAATTTTAATTATCTATCTACCTATTAGATAAATACAGAGAACTCAAGAGGGAAGGGGAAAACAGAGGGAGGGAGACAGACACACTTGCATCACTGCTTCACTGCTTGTAAAAACTTTCTCCTTGCAGGTGGGAGCTGGGGGGCTTGAACCCAGGTCCTTGAGCATTGTAACATGTGTGCTCAATCAGGTGTGCCAATATCTAGCTCCTCGTTATAGGATTCTACTCCAAGCATTCCATAAATACTTTTTTTTAAAATAAGCAACACAGTACAGGCCATTTGTCTAGATATTAGGGAATGCCTACACTTCAAAAATTTAAGTACATAAAGTGATTGAGGGATTACTCCATTTGATTGGTGCATACCATTCGTAACAGATTAAGAATATTCCTCTGTGGTACTATTTCGGAGGTATCTTGGGCACCATTTACATTCCTACATAACAGTATGTAGGCAGAGGGGCAGGTGCTACTAGTGAGGACAGCACCTTCCAGAAAGGAGTTAAAGACATCCAGTAAACTTTGTAAAGATTGTTTCATTCCAGAGTTCATGGTGCCATACCTGAATGGGAGGGATCTTTACTAGCCATTACTAGATTCATGATGGCTCCTCACCATACCTACTTACTAAGGTTTGAGTATGGCGGGTAAGTGGGTGTAACACGGCATAGAGTTGAAACGCGGTTTCTACATGGTTAGATGAGTAGAGAAAGACTAGAAAAGAAATTCCCGGGAGTCGGGTGATAGCGCAGTGGGTTAAGTGCAGGTGGCGCAAAGTGCAAGGATCCCCTTTCGAGCCCCGGCTCCCCACCTGCAGGGGAGTCGCTTCAGAGGCGGTGAAGCAGGTCTGCAGGTGTCTGTCTTTCTCTCCCCCTCTCTGTCTTCCCCTCCTCTCTCCATTTCTCTCTGTCCTATCCAACAGCAACCATATCAATAACAACAACAATAATAACTACAACAACCATAAAAAAGACAACAAGGGCACTAAAAGGGAAAATAAATAAATAAAATTAAGAAAAAAAAAGAAATTCCAAATTTGACTAAATGCCACAAACACATTGAGGTTTTAATATGTGCAGAATTAAGCCTGCCTTAGTAAATAAAAAGTCAAAAGGAACTCTTTTAAAGAATGGGTCACAGGATGGAAACAATGCTGAAATGAACTCAACAGAATCTAATATAATGAAGAGAGTAACATAACCACGTACAGTAACAAAGACAAAAATATGTCTGTCCAGCTAGCTATCCTTACTTTATGCGATGTAAGAGATACACAAATAAAAAACTTTATTTTCCTGCAAGTCTAAACATAAAATAGATTAAAGTACATTATAGATTAACTTTATATTCTTACCAAAGTTGGGCATACATTTAATCATTGTTATTAATTTTATGAATAAATATGCATCTTCAGGGGAAAAACAGAACAGTAAGAGCTATTTGAAAGAATTCTTTTTTTTTGGTAAAGTAATAGAAAAGAAATACCATAGTTAAAATTCCTGAAAGCTATGCATATTAAGCATATTCTATAAATCTTTCTTACCAAATTAGTTTTATATATTTACTTATAAATTTTTATGTATATTCTTATTTATTTTTCATGCATATCTGCCTTTGGTTTTCACAGATGACTTATTCTGCTGGGCAGAGAGTACATTCACCTCTCCTTAGTAGCACCTACCGTACTGAATTGAATAAAGCAGGTTTTCCATGAGTGTTGAATAATGGCTTTTATTATGCTTACCCTTTGAAAGATATGTCAGCCTACAGTCTCCATAAAAATGCAGACTTAAAAATGCATATATATATATATATATATAAACAATGTGCACATTTCGCCAACACTGGATTATCCTCTTGTGCCAAATGTATCATGAATGGCCTCTAGCCCTATTCTATGTGATCAGTGGGTGATCAGAGAACACATCAGCAATCACACCAAGTCACACTAGTGTCAAGGACAATGCGTACTGAATTTCATTCTGTGTTTCTTCTGTGATGTTGTGCAAGAACGCAAATATAAAGACAGAGATATATACATATATGTGTGCATATATATTATACAGAATTTAAATAATTCATTTGATAAATTATTTAAATGATTTAAAAATTCTTTTGTCAAACAGATTAATGGAACCTTGTTATTCAAAGGATAAATCATTTTATATGAAGTCGCAAAGACTTCAAGGGCTAATAAAGGTTTTATGAGAGATAAACTTTTAATGAAATAATATTTTTCTACATACTTATTTTCTATATACATAAATATATACAAAATATTACAATAGTATTTTATCAACTTTTTTTTTTTTACTAATTTTTAAAGAAACTATATTCATGGTGCTTAAAGCATTTTTATAGATTTGTTTTTTGGAGAGCTGATGGATTTTAAATCACCAAGCAAAGTAGAAGGTTTAAATAATAGTGCTGTAAATGTTAATATTTGTATAATAAGATAAAATAGAATGACTTTTCTTCTACTTGTAATTTGTAAAAATCCAGTAATCATTATTCCTGAACAATTTTATATGTCATTTTCTAGGTTTTGAAATATATTCCACACTTAGGACTTTCCATTCTTCCTTCCTACCTTTCTTTTTTGTTGTTGTTGTTGAGTAGATCTTAGTCAGAAAGATATTTTGCTTCACAAAATTATTGTGAACTAGTATTTACATAACAAGACCTTAAGACCCCAGCAAAAAATTGTAAGGATTTCTATGAAGCTCAGTACACAATCTTCAGCTAAATTTAGCATAATTCAGTTTGAGACTCCAGTAAAATGCAATTGGTTTACTTTATAATTAAAAACAAGGAAATCATAGTAACAGAAATATATAATGTATAGCACTTGTGTTTATAATAGAAACATCCATAAAGAAAGAAACATGTTCTAACTTTTCTCATTACTCCAAAGGGAATTGCATCTTTAATCACACAAAGCACAACTGCTTTCTAATTTTGTTTAAAGTGTTTCAATACTTACAAAAACCAGATCAGGTTATTGTAAATCTAGAGCAAATTAGAATCATTGGCCTCTGCTCAGCTCTATGTAAAGGTTCTATGTAAATCATAAATTTAATGGCAAACTAAGACACACATCTGTTTCAGTTTTGTAGAAGTTAATAATCTAACTACAGAGTATTTAAACACTTCTTTCATTAACTGGAAAATTGAGGCAAAGATAGACTTCCTTTAGTTATAAGGTGTAGTATTTTACCTACAAGTTTGATAAACTATAAATCTACTTAGTTATGTAGTTAAATACTGGTTTTTAATTATTTAAGGTAGTATCTATTTTTGACGTTACTTTAAAACTTAAAAAAATTTTTTTTAAAGTTAAAAACTTTAAAAAAAAAATCTTTATTTATTGAATAGAGGCAGCCAGAAATTGAGAAGGAAGGGGGAAGATAGGGATAGAGACAGAGACACCTGCAGCTCTGCTTCACCACTTGCAAAGCTTTCCCCCTGCGGGTGGGGACTGCGGACTCGAACCCGAGTCCTTGCCTATTATTATCATGTGCACTCAACCAGCTGTGCCACCATCCACCCACCCCCGATTTTTTTTCCAGTGTAGAAATATTCATTCTAAGCAAACAGGCCAGTATTATCATCTCAAATGTATATGTAGATATTTTTTATTTATTTATTGTCTCATTTTAAGTCATTTTTCAGTATGGCGCTAAAAGGGAAAGTAAATATTGAATAATTATAGAAATGTCAAAATTCATTATTTTAAGTATTCGGATCCCTCACCACCTATAGTATTCCTGATTACCCATATATTCTAAAATGATAAATGGTAGTCTTCTGGAGACCCACAATATTCTGAGATTTCTCAAACATTAACATTTTATTTGTTTTTTATTTTTTTTAAATATTTATTTTATTTATTTATTCCCTTTTGTTGCCCTTGTTGTTTTATTGTTGTAGTTATTATTGTTGTTGTCGTTGTTGGATAGGACAGAGAGAAATGGAGAGAGGAGGGGAAGACAGAGAGGAGGAGAGAAAGACAGACACCTGCAGACCTGCTTCACCGCCTGTGAAGCGACTCCCCTGCAGGTGGGGAGCTGGGGTTCGAACCGGGATCCTTATGCCGGTCCTTGTGCTTTGCACCACCTGCGCTTAACCCGCTGCGCTACAGCCCGACTCCCCCAACATTAACAGTTTATAGTTAGCATTCTTACTCAACTTTTCCATAGTGTTTACAAACTTCCAAATATTTTTTCACTTTATTTCCATAACTTCTCTCTTTGAGACATTCCATTTTGTACTCAGCAATAGCTCAGTGTTCTAATCAATTGTGTTTCAATTATCACTAGATTAAAAACAGCAAATTAGCTTTTCTTGCAGTGCATTCTACGATAGCTGAGCAAAGAAAGATATATGTGGTTGGAATTTGGATCGGTATTCAGGTAGTCAGATCATAGTACTAATTCAACTGGTATTCTAAATTATGTTTGCATAATGATGGGAGGGTATACTGCTAAGGCATTAATAACCCTGTATAGTTTATAGACCTGTGACTTTGGAGAGTTCAGTACTACATACCTTCACTGCAGAAACAAATCACTTCCAAGAATATATTATTCTGGGGGATGGTTCAATATCAACTCTTTTTTTTTTCATTCATTGTTTATTTGTGATTAATAGTGGGTTACGGTATGTTAAGATTACAATGTATAGTTTTTCACCACACCCACCACTGAAGTTCTGGGTCCTCAACCTCCCATCTCTCCAAGATAACCACCACAGTTCTTAAAAAGTGTTAGAAACTGTTTGCTTGCTTCTTTTTGAGTCCTGTTTTGTTTTTGCAAGTTCATGTGTATCAGTTCTCTGGATTCCAAATATGAGTGGAACCATTCTGTAGTTGTCTTTCATCTCTTCATTTATTTCACTAGACACAATCACTTTCAGTTCCATCCATTTTGCCCCAAAGGACACAATGTCATCTCGTTTGATTGCATAGTAGTATTCCATGGTATAATCCATTTCTTCTTCTCCTACTCCTTCTCCCTCTCCTTCTTCTTCTCCTCCTCCTCCTCCTTCTTCTCTCCTTTTTTTTTTTTTTAAGATTTATTTATTTATGAATGCGAAAGATAGGAGGAAAGAAAGAACCAGACATCACTCTGGTACATGTGCTGATGGGGATTGAACTCCAGACCTCCTGTTGGAGACCCCAGTGCTTTATCCACTCCACAATCTCCAGGACCACTATTCCATAACTTCTTTAGCCAGTCATATGCTGATGGACATTTATGCTTCAGTTACAACATTTTTAAAGTAGAATGTTTTGAGAATTTGTTTATGTGTCTTTGTTTTTGGCCTAACCCCCACAATTTTTCGCTAAATCTCTACCTTTCTGTGAAACATTATCATTGCCAAATCAACTCAGTGGCCCTTTGCGATATAAATGGTATGTATGGTATGAGTCTAAATTTGCATACTAATTATAATGAAAAGTGATTCTTTTCTAATGCACTTTTACTTATCTCAGTAACATATGACTATTACATCATTGTTTGGTCTAGGACTTAAGTGATTGATTTCATAGTGACTTTAAGAATGTTCTATAAAGAGCTGCAAAAAAGTTGAAAATATAACTTTAAAGATTTATTCTATTATAGTATTAAGAAACTATAACGAGAACTAGATTTAGAAAACAACTTTTTGTAGATTGTTGGTTTAGTATCTACATGCCCAAATTTATTTTTACTAAAACATACACTTAAAAAAAGAAAAAGAAAAACCTTTAAAAAAGAAATCAGAGAAGCAGAGTTAAAATTTATCTGTGGCTGGACCTACATCAACAAAATAAGAAATGACAAGTGCTGGCAAGGAACTCGATTATACTATATTGGTGAGAATGTAAAGTGGTGTAGCCCCTCTGAAAGCCAGTTTGCAGAGTCCTTAAACTACTACAAATGGAAATACCTTATAGTCCAGCAGTACTACTCTTAGGCACGTATCCAAAGAGCATGAACACACTCATCTGAAGGGACATATGCACCTTTATGTTCTTAGCTGCATTTTTCACAATAGTCAAGGAGTGAAAGCAACCTAAATGTCCATCGACGTACGAGTGGGTCAAGAAGCCATGTCACATATATTCAATGGACTATTTCTCTGCACAAAAAATGATGTGTCCTTTGGGACAAAATGGATGGGACTGGAGATAATTATGCCTAGTGCAGATAAGTAAAGAGGTGAAAGACAATTACCAGATGGTTTCAAACATAAGTGGTTTATAGATAAAAGAAACACATCTTTGCAGAAAATTAATATAAAATCAAAGTCAACCTGTCTTTAAGCCTTCAGGAGAACTATGGGCTGTATTCTTGTGTGTAGGAGTTAAGCAGGGATAGGAGGGTTACAGAACTTTGGCAGCAGATGCAGTGTAGAACTATACCCCATGGGAGTCGGGTGGCACAGCGGCTTAAGCACAGGTGGCATAAAGCACAAGGACCAGTGGAAGGATCCCAGTTTGAGCCCCCCCCCCCCCCCCGGCACCCCCCCTGCAGGGGAGTGGCTTCACAAGTTATGAAGTAGGTCTGCAGGTGTCTTATCTTTCTCTCCTCTCTGTCTTCCCCATCTCTCTCCATTTCTCTCTGTCCTATCCAACAATGACGACAACAATAATAATTACAATATAGCAACAAGGGCAACCAAAGGGAATAAACAAATTAATTAATTAAAAAAACTTTTTTTAAAAAAAGAGCTATTCCCCTATGATGTTATAGTCTCATAAACCAGTCTGAAAGCATTAATATAAAAAAAAAAAACTATACCTATCTCCTGGGAGGTGGTATAGTGGAGAGAGTGCTGGACAGTTAAGCCTAAAGTTCCAAGTTTGACCCCAGCATCACAGGTGCCAGAATGATGCTCTATTTCTTCTTCCCTATCCCCTCTCTCTAATAAGTAAATACATCTTTAAAGTCAAACATCTCATGTGTCAATTTTAGGGTATCAAATATAGTCAAAACTATAACAAAAAGTTTCAGTGTTTAGAACTAAGAGGAATGATTCCGGCAATTGCTATTTTATCCTGTATCATTAAGAAAACCCTGTAGCCAGGGTGGTGGTTCAGTGAAGAGAGTGCAAGACTTAGAGGTGTGTGACCTGGCACCATCTCTTGCACTCTCTTTCTCATTAAAGTAAAAATAGTTCTTAAAAAGAAAAGGCAATCGTAATGTATTCTAGTATGAAGCTATCGGAATTGTTGCATATTGTGTTTTTCCCTCACTTTATAACATTCAAGTAAAGAAGAAAAAGAAAAAAACAAACCTGTCAGTTTGTTTCCTTAGTCTTAAGAGCCTTTTGCAAGTTTTGCCGTACTACAACGAACTATGACATGAATTCACAGAGGCACTAAAATTCAGTTTGAATTTTTGTTAGATTTCTATTTTCCTATTTGTAAGGACTTAGATTCAGTACAGTTATCAGCACTACTAACCACAGCCTTGCTTTTGTTCTCATCTGAGTTAAGCTATGTGAGATGTTGTACTAGAAACTGTCTATTCCAAGGCTTCATACTTTAAAACAAAGAGTGGTGGTTTCAGGTTATTCTTTGTTCAATTTAAATATATTTTTCATTACAGAAATTTCATCTGTTCTATTGACAGAGGCTTGTACATATTAAAATGGGATGCATAGGTCTGTTTTCAAACAATATTTTAAGAAAACATTTTGTTCTGAGTATTATGATGAACAGGATAATTATAAGATATAGATAACTTTGCATAAAATGAGGTTCTTATAGGTACACTTTATGGCTTGATAGAAACAGTGTTACAATGTCTGTAAGGACCAATTGTGGAAAATTCTCAAAACGCAAAGATTAAGCAGGGTTATGAGAATCATCTATGGGGAAAAAGTATCTTTGGGCTGCGTAAGTCTTAGGGGAACCACAGTTTTGTTTTATGAGGGATGATTTTTAGAAATTCTCTGACTTTTTAGCATGACATTAGTACTAATATAAAAGTTTTATAATCCCTTATATAGTCATATATATATATATATATATACATACATACATACATATAAGTACATATATAAACACTACACACAATTATGATACTAATTGTACTGGTGGATGTTTGTAGAAGGAATCAATTACAGAAGATAGGTATTTAATAATCTATGTGATTATATACTTCTAGATAATATCATTAAGCAAAGTACATGATGATTATGTTTATACTATAGTTCAAATTGTTGTTACTTTTGGAGAATGCATCTCTACATTCTTGATAGAATTTGTCCTTCTCGGACACAGATCTGTTCAGCCTTGCGAGAGCTGGGAGAACAGTTAAAAACTTATTGGCTTTGCCAAATGCTTTCATATGTTTCTGCTCTCATGGAAAATGAGTTTTGATTTCTTTTCAGCCTACATGCATGGCAAAGCTAAAATGAAAATGAAGCTAGCCACTTTCAACCAGTTCTAGTTAACTTTTGGTATTCACATACAGCTTTGATCAGCTCTAGAGCTTGATAGTATTTATTTTCTAGAGTAGGGAATACTAATTTCAGCACTAAGCATCACTGAACAGTGATTATAAAGAAGGGGGAATCTAACTAAATGTAGGTTGAAATTCAGCTCATTTTACTTCTACTTCTGTATTAGCAATGAGACTATTTTCACATATTTTTTATTTTTTATATTCTTTATTTTGGAACTCACACGGTGTCTGTCTCATGACAGACAGAAAATTGCTCTTCGTAATAAATGTAATGAATATATATATATATATATATATATATATATATACACGCTCAGTGATAACAGCTGTAGAGAACGATTTTTATTTTAAAATTTATTACTGAGAGAACGATTTTTTATCTACTATCGAGTCCCAGATTATATTCTTACTTCTCTCAGGCCACATCCATACAGCCCATTAAAAACAGGCTTGTCAATATTGAAGTTTGCCAGTGGAAGGAAGAAGTTACTATGTTCTATAGGTTTGGACTAGTCACAATATTGTGAAGGTTTCTTCATTTTCATGACTCTTTAGAATCATTCATTTGCTACCCAATGTATTATCATTATTCATATTTATATATTAACGCATTGCTTATCACTTCCCTTTAAACAAAGACACTTGGATGGCAAGTCATTTTTTAAAAAATTAGCATAATTTCTGTGTCAGTAGTGTGCAAGTAATGTCTAGTTTCTTGAAGTTGTTTAAATTAAAAACATGAGTTTTACAGTTGGAAAAAACATGTATGGTTAAAATGTTTGAAGCCCATCAATCTCTCTAACCACATAAGCTAATGAGTTCCTTCTGTTTTCTTGGAATGAAATCACCATGAGTGGTTAGATGTTGATTTAACATAAAACAAATGGAAATGGGTGTTTCCTTTGTAGAATTTATTTTTAAAAAACAATTAGCAAGTATTATGAAGAAGTCAATGATTTTTGTCATTACTTAAATAATAACATAGATTGAGTAGTTAAATTGATTGGGTTGCAAAGAATGCATAACATTCTCCAACTCCCTTTAAGTTGCTAACATCTGCAGACATTATTAAGCTTCTCATTTCATTTTTTCTAACATAGCACCTGTATTGTTATAAATTATGTTTTGAATTGTCACAAAGTGTCAGGCAAATTGTGTGTGTGTGTGTGTGTGTGTGTGTGTGTGTGAGAGAGAGAGAGATTTGTGTCCCTTTGAAATGGCAGGTTCATTGCTAACAGCTTAATCTTGCATATACCAATGCAGTTGAAAGCTTTTTCTTTTATTTTAATTGTGGATGCAAAGATGGTTGAAACAAGCAGTATTACTAATTAAAAAGTATAAAGAATTAAAAATTCCTTAGCATTTAAAATATTGAGGAGTATATTTAGAGATAACTATGAAAAACACCTCATGCTTATATCCTTAGCAACAAAGCTTCAAACCCTTTGAACTCCATAAAATAAATATCCTGTTGAACTAAAATTAAAAACTTGGATGAAGTACTTCCCTCTTCTTAAAGTTTTAACCCATCTGACTACTCCCAGGCATTTTTCCTTGTCATGATGTAACCTCTTTAGGTTACATCAGTAGATAGTTATGTCCACAGCATCAATGTCAGACTTATGAAGTGCAGAGGTTACTTCTGAGAGAGTTAAATAAATAAGCAAATGAGTCAACATATGGCCAGCTTATTCAGGCAAAAAATTTTCTATTGATTACCCACTAAGCTCACTAGATAAAAACTTCAGCCCATATTTTACCTCCCCAAAGAAAAGAGGATTAGACTGAGCTATATCCAAGCATTAAACTTCTTGTGAATCATGCCCACATGAGCAAAGCAAACAAGCCAAAAAATAAAAAATAAATAAAAATGAACAATACTAATTTTTTCGTTAATGTAAATTTTCAGCATTTTTTAAATTTATAATTGCAAATAAAATTATTTCAAGTTCCAAAGGAGACTGATATTAACCTCTGAGGTCTGAGAATTCTGTAATTCTGCTTCTCTTAAAAGTAGCATGATTTAATTTTCCTAGGTAGATATGCTGTGTGTTTAAGTTTTGGCAGATGTAGAAACTCATTGCTTAATAAGATTTCACACCATTTCTGTGCTGGTGTATTTGTTCCAGGCTATATCTTGCATCGATAATTTGAATTGTTATCTAAGATATTCCAAATGAAAGTGTGTTATGTTGTTTTAGGCACAAGTCCTCTAAGTGATTCTTCCTCGCTTTTGAAATGGCGAGAGCATTAAAAACATCAATACACTAGGTAGAAAGAAATATGAACAAATATTTTTATTTTAATCTGAGCATTGTCATGCAAGAACAAAAAGCATATTTAAGTTTTGGACTGATACATCATATGAATTTTTGCAAGCTGGGAACACACTTGACGAATAGCTGGATTTACTTAAATATTACAAATGTCTGACTTTGTGATACCGTACTGATAGGTATTTATAGTCTTCATCTCCTTGAACAATTTACGTTGACATTTTAATATCATTGTTGTTTTAGTGATTTCTGAAGTATGCAACATCCCCTTAGCAACAAAAAGTGAATATTGTTTCTGAAAGCAAGAAAGCTGCAATTTCTTTCTTTTTTTTTCCTTAAGGTTTTGAATCTTGGAGAATCAGTTGTTCCTGAAAACCAATGCAAACACGCTTCTTTAATTGGTAGCTGCATTCATTGGCAGGATCAGTGATTAAGAAATACAACTGGAAGCTTAATAACTTCTAGCTCAGAAATTGTGTAATAGCAACAATAGCTGCAGTCAGGTTTTGTTTTTCTCTTCTGCAGAGAACACTTAACTGACTTTTAAACGTTTTTCAAGCAACATTTGCCCCGCCGTCAGTTTGGGTTCATCTCTGGCGCTGCCTAGCAGTTTGCTGATACTACCAACAGAGAAGTGCAAGAAAAGTGTGGGCAAGAACCACAGCAGTTTCAATATAAGGACAAGAGGGAAATAGACCTAACAGCAGGATGAATGCACTTGCAAAGTAAAGACCCATGCAAGCAGTCAGCTTCCTTTCCTTACCCTGGTGAGTTTAATCAAAAACAAACAAAAACACTCTTGGGAAATATAGTCAATAAAAGCCAAAGTTTAGCCGGTTCTCTAACTACAAAGAAAAAGTCATCGCAATTAAAAAAAAAAAAGTAACTTTCATTAATGAGCGCGCCGGAAATCTCAGGTATCAAAGACGCATTAACCCTGGAGCGTCCCCCGCGCGCCGCAAGCTGGCCGGAGGCAGCGGTGGCGAACACACGTTCTTTCTGCTCCAAGCAGTCATACAAAAGGAGGGCTGCGGAAACTAAAAGTTTCGGGGCCTCTGGCTCGCTGCGTGGAGAAAAGAGAAAACCTGGAAACGGGGTGGGTGAACGACGCATCCTGGGCGCCTTTCTGAAGTGCAGGCAAGGAGAAAGCTCCTGGGCCTGTTGGGAAGAAGGGGAGCCAACCCTCACCCCCACCCTCTAGCCCCCCACCCCCACTCCCGACTTGGAGTCTCAGGCCAGCTTTCGGCGCCCCGCCTCCGGAATCCGGAGTGCCCGAGTTCTTCCAAAGCCCCTTCACCCCGATCCAGAAGTAAAATAAACGTTTTTAAAGTGCGTGTGTGTGGACGGGATGGAGAGCGCGCTGGTGGAGCGCGCGGAGCCCCCAGGCGCGCAGTGAGTGGAGTTTGGGGGTGGGGGTGTGGGTTGAGGTGAATGGGTATGCTGATGGGGGGCGGGGTGGCTGCGATCGGAGTCCCCGCAGGAGGTGTAGGGGGGAGTGCCCGCCGGGAGGGAAGAGGAGAGGGAGGAGGAGAGTGAGGGAGGGAGGGGACGGGCGCGAGCCACCGCAGACCGTCTCCGGGCGCGTTCCGCCATCGTGAGCGCGCGTCCCTAGCCGCCGCCCGGACATCCCTGCGGCCGCCCCGCCGGCGGAGCCGGGGCCGGCCTGTCTTTGGGCGGCTGTTCGGTCGCCGCCACCGCCACCGCTTCCCGAACAGCTCGAGCCTGTAAGTGTCCCCCTTTTCCTTCCCTCCCGCCTTCCCCCCCTTCTCTCTCGGGCGCACTACCGCCGCAGCTGCTCCAATGGAGTGGAAAATGGCCATAGGCGGCAATGAGTTATAGATTATTTGCTCTGCGTTTTGTACTTAGCTGCCTGTAATCTTTTGAGTTTGCCTGAGCCCCTCGTTTGGAGAGACAGAAAGGAAACAAAAAAAACAGGAGGAAGAGATTTGTCCTTTGACGCTGTACACGCTAATGTGTTTATATGATTAGCCTAACTGGGGGGGTACGGGGGAGGGGTGAGTAGGTGGGGATTTGGGGGGAGGGGGAGGAAGAGAAGGAAGGAGAAGAGGAGGAGGTAGAGGAGGAGGAGGAGGAGGAGGAGGAGGAGGAGGAGGAAGAAGCTGGGGAGGCTGGAGGTGACTCCAGTTCAGACCTCGCAGAGAGTCTGTGTCAGGACTTCGTACTCCCCCGTCTGTCTCTCTCTCTCTCTCTCCCTCTCCCTCTCCCTCTCCCTCTCTCTCTCCTTCTCCTCCTCTCACTCTCCGCTCACACACACACTAGCACACGCAGAGGTGCCGGAGCCAAATCAGGAGCTTACCAGAGAATTCCTTGGGATCGTTGGTCGGGGTGGGGGCGCACCTCCCCTCCGTTGCTGTGCGTGGCTAGCTATTCTTCCGTGCACTTCCCCGCATCTCTCAGCCCAAGCCCTCGCCTCCAGCCTTTTCGTGGGGCAGCTCAGCCTCAGCCCGGAGCCCCGACACGTGAGGAGGGGCCGCCGCCTCCGCCGCCTCCCGCCCCAGGCCTCGGGGTGGGCGCGGGGGCTGCCAGCCGGGCCGGCGCAGAGCGGGGCAGCGCGGGCCAAGAGCGCGCGGGGGGTTGGGGGGGGGGCTGCGCCTGACAAACTGAGTTGGCCTCGCTCGCAGGCGTCTGCCCGCCCCTCCCGCAGCCGCCGATCCAAGGGGACTGACTCCCAAGTCTGCGCACCTCGGGCGGGCTTTTGCCTCCACCGCCCCCCCCTTTTTTTTTAGCGCTGGGGTTCCAGATTTTTTTAAATCAGTGGAAAGGAGCGTGCGGTTCAGGCTGTGTGTGTGTGCGCGCCCGAGCGAGCGAGAGACCCCGGCTGGCTGGCTGGCGGAGCAGCGTGTGGGAAACTGCGGGAAAATGTTGACCTAACCCCTTGGAGCCGCCGGGCGCTGGCTGCTTGGCCGGAGGAGGCGGTGGCGGCTGCGGCCGAGCAGAAGGACGCGCCGATCCGCGGCGCCGTGTCCCGCGGACGAGCCGTGGCGCCGCCTCCCTCGCGGACTCGGCGCCCCCAGCGAGAAGCTCGCGGCCGGCCTCGGCCCCTCGGCGGCCGGGGTCGCCGCCGATCTCTGCGCCTCGCCCGCCCGCGCCAGACGACCGGCCCCCGGGGCGCGCTCGCCGAGCGAGGTAAGAGCCGCCGGATCGAACAATGTGCTTCTGTGCCGGGCTTCGGAGACCTGTTTGCTTTGCGCCTGCTGCCCCGGGGGTGTGCGTGTGGGATGGAGGTGGAGGGAGTCGCGGGTTAGTTGCGGGGTTGGTGGCGGCGGTGGGGGGGGGCGATTATGCTCGGCTGTTTCTGTTTGGTCGGCCGGGAGGGGACCGCGCTCTTCTGCCTGCTCGCCTCCTCCTTTTCCACCCTCCCCTCTTTTGAGAAATCCGTAGACACGACTCCCAGTCCCGTTCTGCTGCTCCTTTCCTCCCTGAGCTGTAGTAACGCACTGGAGGCATCAGTCTAGTTATGGGGGGGGGGGGGGGCTCGGGGGCATGGGAAGGGAGGTTGGGAGGGAAGGTGGCCTGGCTAGGACTGGCTTATTTCTTTTTTCATTTATTTTCGGAAAGCCTGGACTCAGACTGGTACCGATCGCCCTTTCAGGGTCGGGCTGGGGAGGAGGGGGGGAGTGTGAGGCGTGCTCTGGGCTGGTCGGCCGGGCCGGGGAAATAAGGGACCCCCACCCCTGGCCAGGGCTAGGATCGTGCACCCCCTTCCTTACTCCTCCTGCCTCCCCCATCCCCTTCCCTTGGCTTGACCCGTCCGGTGCGGTGAGTGGAGCGAGTTCAGCCCTGAGAGCGAGTTCAGGAGGAGTTGGATGGTGGCGGTGGGGGCGGGGGCTTGGGTGAGTTGTTGCGGGCTGTTGTTTCTTCTTGTGGGTGGCTCGGTGGTGGTGTGGACAGGCGAGGTTGACAGCAAAGCGCAGCCAGATGTGGCCGGGCCAGCGCTGGAGCTGGCAATGATTAGGGGCGGCCCGGGCCAGTGGGAGGGTGGCGGGAGCCGGCACCGGCGGGGCCCTGGGGAGGGCGGGGAGCCTCCCGGAGCCGCAGTCAGAGGGCAGCAGCGCACCGCGCTGGGCCTGCAGGAAGAAATGACTGGCTGTGAGTTCCCAGGGTGGCGGTGGACCTGGGAGTCTCGCTTGTGGGCTGCAGATGCCTGATGGGGAGCTGTTGGGGGTGCAAGAGGTGTGGGAGGAGCGCGAGGAGAGGGGAGACCCCCGGGCTAACCGAGCTTGGGCTGCAATTGGCTAGGGCGACCCAGCCCTCTGGGGGAGCGGCGAGGGCGAGCCAGGCTGCAAATGCGCCAGGCCAGAGGGGGCTCTGAAAGGCTCACTTAACTACTCTTTCCTTGAGGTCTGCAAAGTTTTGTTCCTTTCCTAGAACTATATCGGGCTTGGGTTAGGGGAGATTTCGGGAAGCTTTACTTGGTGGCAAAAGTGTCGCTGAGCGGGGGCTGAGGAACGTATGTGTTTTCATCTCTTTCTTAGTCTCTATTCACTCGGTTCTCTAAAAGCATACTTGGAGGGACAAGTCCTGCGGTGTCCTTTCTTCATTCCTCATCTTCTATGAACGCCTCCTCCTGATTCTTTCCACCCCTTTTCTGGCGCCCATTCCATTCTTCCTGCTGCAAACTGCTGTCTCGTATTCAGCGAGGAAATGTTTTCCTCCTGTTTTTTTTTTTTTTTTTTTTTTAAAGGTGTCAGGCTGCTTAGCAGCTTCTCCCAGCAGCCTGGAAGCCTCTGAGCCACAGCCACCAACCATATGGTTCCCGTTACAAAGGCCAGGTTCTAAAGCACTCTCCCTCTCCCCGCCTTCCTTCCCTTCCCCCCCCCCCGCCCCCAGTTCTTAAATTTTCTTCCACATTCTTTACTGTATATGTAGTTCTCCCGTCTTCTCCATTCCAGAGGCATACACTTAAGGGATATGGTTGATTCATTCATTTCCCTGTCAGCGTTTGTATCTGGAATGAGCCCTACCAAATTTGCTCTTTGCTCAAACTAGAGTTGCACAATGAAGAAAAGTCACATCCGACTGGTAAATAACCGTCTCTTTCTGAATCAGGTTTGATCTTGGACAAACCTTGAAAGAAGGGCACCAAAGGGTAATATGTATCCATAACAGAAAAGCCGACTAATTTTTGTGATGCAATTGAATACAGTCCAAGTTGTTATTGAGGGGGGTAGGATGGGGGCTCTTTTGACCTAGGTGAAGATAAGTTTGCACTTTAAATTTAGTATGTCTCTTAATACTTGAGACATCTTTTATAAGGAAATATACTTTTGTCAGGTGTATTATGGAACTTTTTGTTGTCCTTCTCTCTACTCTCCAATAAATTTATGCATGGTGGAGAGAATACCACAGAACAAATGTTCTGTTGTTTAGTTTCTTCAGAGATTCCGATTCTCTCCTTTTGTTGCTTGTCCCTAAAAGAGGTGCCATTTCACATCATTCTGCACAAATTGTTTGAATTAATGCAAGTGTGAATTCTTACCGTTTGAAGGGGACTATTAGCATATCAAAGGTTTCTTAGCTTCAGCTCAATTGAGAAAACTTCAGCCTGTCTTCCATTTGCTTCCAAGCGGAGGCCCAAAGGGCAATGAGAATTGTAAAGGGTAAAAATAGGGAGGTGGATTCAGGCTGTGTTTCTGAACTTTTACTGTTTTGTAATTATGTGAGCGAAAAACATTGTCTATTGCTTTGGAGCCCTTGCAAATGGCAAGACAATTATTTTCTATTGATAAATGGTTTGTTCCTAGAAAGAGAATGACCTTTTTATTATTATTATTTTTTTTGATAGTCACAGTTGCCTTGTCTTTTAGGGTTCCTTCAGTGAAAAAGAGTGGTAAAGCTCTTTCTAACAGTAATTCTTTTCTGGATCCTATGTTTAGTTATGCTAGAAGTATGCAAGAAAAATGTTCAGTTATTCTTAAAAACAGAAATCTTGTGATAAAACACATTTCTACATCTATGAATCTTTATTAAAAAACAAACTTCTTTAGTTAACAGGAAAAATCAGTAGAGGATTTGAATTTTAATAACTCAAAATGAACTTGTTAATACAACTTAATTGTATTTCTGGCCAAATAAAGGATGTAAGTGATACCATTTTTTTATTACTAATTGTATTAGACTCTGAGTGTCTAAAGATAAAACTTTTATTTTTTTCTTAGTATTTACGGTATTTACTCTTGTTTTTTTTTACATTTTCACACAAAAAAAAGTTTTTTCAAATTTCTTTTAGCAATTCTGTGTCCTTGAATGTTGAAACGTGTAAGAGCAAGCGCTTGTGTCTTTTAGGTCACTTTATGGCAGGTAGGTAGGTCAAGAGAGAACGCTTAACTTCCAACTTCTAGGGAAGTACTGGCTTCACTTCTTTAATTTAATATTTTATAAAACCTAGTTTTCAGATGAAAATGATTCTTGGGGAAGACATGGGGGATCTGGAAGGTCATGTTTAAAATTTTTACTTGTGATGATTAGTTGAAGTTGCAGTTGGATAGCCCTTCATTGGACAAATACATGGAAAAGACTAATTTCTTCTCTAAGACTAAATTCTTCAGTCTTAATCTTGAAAAATGAACTTTAAGGAGCAACTTTGGAGGGGAAATATCATTGATTGTCTAATACTTAGTTCTTATTTTAATAGAAGATATTTTTTTCCCTTTAGATTAGGATGAGGTTCCTTTTAGTGGCATTCAAATACTATTGACTAGATCATTACCCTGAAATCATTTTATGATAGTTTATTTATCTGATCCCTTCTATTGTCTAATAGTACTTTTGAGGTAAAAAAAAAAGCCCACATTTATGTAATTGCTATTATTGCACTTAAGTTGCTATTAACTAGTCAGCTTTGAATGCAGAGTGCTATAAAGAAAACACATTATCTTTTAGAGCTATTAGTGGTAATCTGAAAATTGTCTTCAAAACATGACTCTTCCTTTTATATGATGGTGATCCTGAATTCAGCAAATCTCTAACGGGATAAAAAGCAGAGAAAAGATTCTTTTTTTCCCCCCAACATTTAGATGACAAAATTGAACTACTTAGAGAAATATTAATGTGGTGTGGAAGCACTTCAGCTGCCATTTGCAATCACTGTGGGTTACTGTGTGTTGGCAACAGAAAACAAATTTAGAAATCGAGATAGCTCTGGGAGCAGGTAGATGGGGAAATCAGAATACTGAGTCATGTGGGATAGATCAGAGCAACTACTTGAGAATTTCCAAAAATAAAAAAAATCCCCATGCTTTTGACTCTTTTTTATTAGTAAGGTAGGAGCATCAACACAGACAACAAAACTTCCAAATGTTATAAAAATTGATGTAGATATATAGGTCTCCTATGGAGTACTACAAGTCTTAATTTTAGACAACGAGCAGTTGGGCTTTTATTGCTGCAGTTTTCACAATCAGTAGAAACATTAACACCAGGCACCTGGGCGGTTCCTTTCTTAAAATTAGCAAGAGGAGAGGCTTAAAACCATGGTTTGCTTAGGGCCGGATTTTTACTTGATGATTACTGAAGGTTCCTGTCTTTCATTAAAAAATTTTAAAGCATTACTGTGATGTCGTAAGTAATATAAGGATGTGTGAACTAAAACTGAGATGTTGGGAAAGTCAAGTGGTGTTTATTAGAAATCTGCTCATCCCCCTACCCCATCAAAACATATATTTGACATATATATAGACATATATAAACATATATATATATGTTATAGATATATATATAGAT
Organism: Erinaceus europaeus; assembly: GCF_950295315.1. Taxonomy (NCBI): domain Eukaryota; kingdom Metazoa; phylum Chordata; class Mammalia; order Eulipotyphla; family Erinaceidae; genus Erinaceus; species Erinaceus europaeus. The sequence goes on from NC_080172.1 coordinate 102,336,160, forward strand.
AGATAGCATTTGGGGATAAATGTTCAAATAACAGTATATTGACAGGTGTCTTAAGAGATAAAAAAGAACACTGCAATTTATTCCAAGAGATTTGGGCTAAATTTAACACATCTAAGCTAAATTTTTTTTCATTTCACTACGAATCCATACCACTTGCCTAATTACTGGCATATAAATTCATTAAGTGGGAAAGACTATTTTAGGAATGAAATATAATTTTCCATACTTGGAGAACTTAGTAGCTTACAAGGTTGCTAATTTCATAGAAAGTTTCTTCAGACACTGCACACTTGACTTCAGGATGTGCATTGTGTCTGATTAGGAATCTTAGAGATCTATTTGACATTTGTTTGATTTCCTGAAGAAATGATTCATATAAAATTAACGCAGCATAATTTTTAACTAGGCCAAATTGAGGGATAAAATACATAAGTACAAAAGGTCCAAAATTAGTTGCATACGTGCCCTTCTAAGAATCTCCACAAATTAATGATTTCAATACTTCTTATAAAGGGCCACTTTAACTGCGAAACCTGAATAGGACATGGAATCCTATTTATGTTTTGGTTTTATTGGTTCTTCAGATAATTTGTTTAAATACTAGTTCATACTATTTAAATAGAGAACTGTGTTGTACTGTTTTCAAGGAAGATTAAATCATTTCGGTTTTAAAGATAGATTAAAATCATAGCTTGGTTAACTTTTCTCTTACATAATACTAATTACTCTGTAGCCCCACCCAAATATTCATCTCTTCAAATAATTCTTGATTGAAGATTGAAAGGTTGAAAAGTATTTAATCGCCTAGATTACTGTAATTAGATTTGATGCTATCAGAAAAATTAAGACTATTCTCTAAAATCTTTGCTATTCAAAATTGGTCAAGTAATAATTGTTACTTTTTTAATGCTTTATGAAAAGATTAAGGACATGGGTTGTTTAACAGATAATAACTGGAACTAGGAAGTTAGTATTTTAATGTAATTATATATATTTTTTCTTGACCTAGTAGGATAACTTTGTTTTTAAAAGAGTATAAGTTCTGTAATCCCTAAATTTTATACAGGAGCTCAGTGTTATATTTTGTGTTAGTATAAAGGTTTTGTTTAGTATATGTATCTGTGAAATACATAAGCTTCATAATGCTATTGACATTTTGAGTTTTTTTTTTTTTTAATATGAGCTATATGTCATAAGAAAAGTTCCTAATTTACCAAAAAATTCCTAAGGAATCTTTTTAGGTCACTTATTTAATGTAAGTTTAGGCAGTAATTTGGAGATAGTCTCCAATATTTTTATCCACTGGTTTTGAACCACTTTCTTACCAAAAAAACTTCCGATATCTTTGCAAATAAAAGTTATTTTTAGAAAAGATGTAGTGAATCAGAGAACCAAGTGCTTAATACCTTCAAGTAAAATGCAGTTTACAGCAAAATGGTATTGATTGCTTTGTAAGCACAGAGCAAGTTTAAATACATTCTTTTTAATTACAACAAAAGATGCAGTTTTTTGAAGTAATATAGTTTGTCTTAGTGGGGATTTCATGCATTTTGTAGTGGTAAGTAGAATCTCATCATGGTTGTATAAATTTGTTCAATTATCAGAATAGCTATTTGCATTGAAAAGCGACAGAAATTAGATTACCTTGCTTAGTAGGAACTTAGCAGCAATGCCTAAATTGCTTAATAGTATCAAAATTTACCATATTTCGTAGTGAACGGATATTGGCTCTTGGTTTAAAATGCACACATCTTATTTGCTTGCTGACTTTTGCTATGTGAATCATGTCTTCTTCTCCTCCTCCTTTTTACATATTGTATTTTTTTTTTCCTATTTTCCCTTTCCATTCTTGCTTTTATGAAAGCTTTCGCAGGGCACTAGCACATTGTTTCCCCTTGCACAATCTTAGTTTTTACAGCTTGGTCTTTTAGTTTTTGCTTTTTTTTTTTTTTGATTCCTAGAATGTGTAATCAGTTACTACTTCAGGTCTGTTTTAGGGAAATATTGTCATTTTATAAATCAGGAGAAACCTAGTTTATCAATAGCAGTAGCTAGGCTATTATTAGCAACAAGCACACATCTTTAGAAATTTTTACTACTATCTCTACAGCTATATGGAACGCTAAGATAATTAGTTCTTCAGTATAAAATAGCATGGGATTCATTGCAGCGGATTGCTGGGCACCTGTTTTTATTACCACCTTGATTCATTCTAGCATCCAGATTTACAGAAGAACCAGCACAACTGCTGCTCAGAGCCACCCGGCTGTTTTTGGGTCATGAAGTCAACTTCCTGGAATTTCTGGGGAAACCAGTTGAAAAGGGAGGACAAATGTCACTTTAAATAGAGATGTTTAAATCAGATTTCTGCCTGAGGGTAAAATTTAGGTCTGTTTTAGCCCGGATGTAATGTCTCCCTCTACAGAACACAGCATTAATCATGACCTGACAAGAAAACGTATGCTGAGCAAAATGGGCCCCTGTTGATCTTGTCATTGATTTCCTACCCTCCAATCTGTGAGGACTACATTATAAACACTAAAACTCACACATAGGGATTACACCTTAATCTTTGAGTTTCAGGATTGCAATAGCTGCCTTAAAAGAAACCTGTTTAAATGCTGAAAATACTTTGGGAGACTTCTGAAAAGGTTAGATTTAACACATTAGCAAAAAATTGAAATAGAAGTTTAAAAAGCAGGCAGATGAAGCAGAAGTTTGTTTCCTGAAATAATGATCAAGTAAGTCTTGGCCTCATATTTGGATGTGTTAAGTAACTTTGAAAAACACTTTTTTAAAAAAAATTTCGTGATAGAGTGCATGATAAAATTGAACACTTAGTTCATGGCTAGGAGAGATGAGAAACAGCTGAAAGATGGTTGACTTTATGACTTAGACAAATTCAAACATTTTGTTCAAAGAAAACGAGACAATCCTGTTACCGTTTTCTGGAAGAATAAAATCTTTTGTCATTGTACTAGAGAAGAATGTACCCTGAAGCTCCCTACAAAAGGGAGCTTAGCTTGTTTTTTCTGTTAATAGGTATCAGTCACTTTCTCATGGTCACTGTATGCCACAATGTACTTATATAAGCATGAACTACATACCCTGTTCCTCTAGATATGTTAGTATTTATTGACAGTTTTTAATTTATTTTTTTGGCTAAAAATGAAGACAAATGCAAGTTTGAAATATCAAATATATCTAATTAAAATATCTGTTTGATATGAATTACTTAATGCAGGTGTCTCTTGCATCTTGAAATAGCCATGCTGTCTATACTTTTTTTTTGCTCCAGTCCACATCTCAAACTAATTATTGATCTGGATTTACATGACATAATAATATAGCCTCAATTATTGGTTCTTGGCTTCTGGAGTAGGACTAGGTATTCTTGTTTTTGATTTTCTTTTACAAAAGATAATAGGTAGTGTTTGTATAGTCAGAGTATGAAAGAATTTTCTGCTTTGTTTACAGAAATGAGTTCTGATCTTTATTCTTTACTGCTAAAGGTATGTACTATCATAGTTTCCCATATAATGGGGTTAATAGTTGCAAGATTTCAGATAAACTGTTTAATATTTCTACTTTATGTACATTATACTGACTTCCTCAGTTTGCAACTAGACTTTACAAAAAAAAAATGTTGGAATGGATTTTCTCCTTGTCATTACTGTGAAGCTAAATATTTCTATTTGGAATTCATCCTTTATTTCACTAAAACCTTCCACATTTACATTGCCCTCTAGATTAAAAACGTACCATTTTTACTGCTTCTTACTGTGATTATTGGTTAGAAATTACAGAATACAATTTTTCTGTAACATTTTTTCTCCTCTGTGTTCTTCAATTCGGGATGTGTGCACAGTGTGCAATAATTCTGAAATGCCCTGGTTTTCTTATTTTTAATATCTAAGACAATTTAGGAGACATTAAGTTTGATGATGATAGATGCTTACATGTTTGTATCCTGGTGATAGGACATATTTTCATATAATTTGACACAGTAACATGTAAATGAAGTACATAGTTAACATACCTTATATATCTTATTGTCTATTAAGAATGGTGGATATATTCTCTTTTACTTTTGTTCATTTAAAAATTCTGTTTGTTATGCAAAAGACAAATTCGAGCATTCTATGACTCTTCTTCATAGTGCTGTAGATAGACACTAGTAGAGACATTTTCCTGCTTTGCTTTTTCTGCTGAAAGGGCTGTAATATCCATTGCCTGGATGGAAGTAACCTGCGTTTTTATATTTTCACTCATTTAAAACTAGATCTGCAGCCTGAATATTTGAAAACAGAAAAGGAAATGTAATTTCTATTCAGGAAAAATTTCACATAAATACTGCTTACTGTAAGTTGCGCTAACCCTCTGCCTTATTTTGTTTATGCCATTACTCTGTCAGTTTTATTTTTGTATGTTTCAGTATGAAAACGAGCCAATTTATAATTTGCTTATTTAGGATCTTAGTTTTTAAAAATCGCTTTTTATAATTAAATTATAGGCATACCAAGCTGAATTTTCTTAAAATTTCTGGTCAGTGCTCACACATCACAAAGATGATGTGTGTATGTTGGGAGGGGGATATCTTAAAGGAGAAGGGGCTTCGTTTAGCAAGTTTTTTTTTGTGTGAAACATTGACTTTAAGACTTTGAAATTGCCTTTTTTTTTTTTGCTCCTATAGCAGGAATGCACCTAATTTGTACACCTAGAATAAGTATAGCAAAAGAAGAGAGCGTGTGTAAAAAGAAATCTAAAACATATTTAAAAATTTTTTACAGAAGGGTGAAGGATAATTTGCATAAAAGGCTAATCAGTTTTTCTGTTTTGTAGTGAATTAATGCAAAAGTATTTTTTCTGAAGTACACACTTTTTATATTTGTTATAGAATCATACCAAATACGAGGAAAATGCAGTTACTGCATTTACTTAAAACTGATCTTTCATCTTCCACTGCAAATCATTTCTAAAATGCCATCTTTGATTGTTTACTTTCCAGTCAGAAGATTCGTGAGATAAATGGATTGGACAGATTTGTTTTGGGTGTTCTGTCACTTGAGGCTGCTGCTGTGTATGCAAGGCAATATTTTCTTTTCCTGGAAGTACTCTGTGTGAGAGTTGTTTTGGGGTGACTTTGACAGTGTGTAAACTGTCTGCTTAGACTGCATTCTTCACTGAGATAGAGAACAAGAATTATCATGTTGAACCACAAATTTTCAGGAGCAGTTATTTTAATCAGATAATTGGTAAGGAGGGCACATTGCTAGCTAACTGTGTTTCTACACAATGATAACCTGCATCTTTATGGAAGCAACTGCCTGCATGTTTCAAATACTTTTTGCTAACTCTTGTTATTACCTGCAGAGGGAGCTTGTATATGAGATAAAATAATCAAGGCAGTATACATTGATAATTGCTGTTGAAAATTATTCACTAAGATTCAAACTCTTTTTCTTGCTAGAGAAAAATTGAACTAATGAAATTAAAATATTTGGGAATTAGTGAAATCATTGTGAAATTTAACAAATCAAATACCAGTTATCATTTCCTGTGTTCACAGATTATAAGTGTACTTTTTAATTAGTAAGAATAACTTGAGAGATAATAGATACCAGATTAACTTTTAGATTCTATTTTTTAATGATTGCTTAATGTTTTGTGATAATTATCTAAGAACTGCCTGTTTAAAGAAACATCTAATAGTTATTAAAGAGATATGAAAATTTTTGATAAATTTTCTTGTTTATGTGAAGTATTATAAATCATTAAACAATAACTAGTGATTACATTCCTCTATATTTCATTGAATGATAAATTAGCTCTTTATATACTGCTTTTTAAAAATAAAATTGGTCACTCTGAATTAATAACTTACTTGTAGTAATACACCGATTATTGCAATGAAACTTAAACAGGGAAACTACCCATAAAAACATCATATTAAATGGTTTAGAAAATTGCTAATTTGGAACGAAAATGAATGCAGCCAAAATCAACAGTACTTGGTTATAGAGTGAATTTTGTCTTTGAATCCAATGTCAGCTATGTAAGAAATGTTAGGCTAAAATACATAGAAAATTTTGAGAATTTTTTTGAGATGAGGTGTTTTGGTAATCAGAGTGAAAAGCCTTAAAGAGCATGCTGGTCTTCTAGTGAGTGATAATTTTCACATTACTTGTGTGTACTTAATTGTGCCAGAAAATTGAAGATACATTTATGTCTGCTAAAATCGAATCTCTATATTTATTCTCAGATTTTGATATAGTACCATATTTTAGGCTATGCTATTTGAAAGGTAAAGAAGGTCCCCCTACATGTCCATGGAAAGAGATACAATAGTTTCCTTTTCCTTTAGTGTACCAAAGAATGATATGACAAAGATACCTTTTTTTTTTTTTTGCTTTAAGAGACTTCGTTTTTAAATGAAATTTATTGTCAAAGATTTATTGCTATCTTATCTTTATTAATCTTATCTTTATTAATATGAAAGTTTGTTCCACAGAATGACTCTGGAAGTAAGGAAATTATTGTCTAATAAAAAGATTTATTATTGTGGACTTTTGTAAAAGAATTACCCATTCTCAGCATGATCTTAGCAATTCTCTGCTATATTTATGCAGAAAATATTCATATCAGAGTAAGAATATTAGCAACAGTAATTACACTTCAATAGGATTAGGATAGCATGTTTTATAAAAATATACAAACGTTCCTCTTCTCTAGCATTATGATAATTGTCCTGTGTTGCCTAGTATACTTCACTGTCTTAACACTTTGATAAAGAGATTTGTGTTGGTGCTCAGTACAATAGACACTGGAAAATAGAATCTGATAGTACAGTTCATTTCCCTATTTCCTCAAATAGCATAGCTTCCTTCCCAGTGAAGTAAGGGTTACTAGAGAATTCATTCCAGGAATATTGTTACGTGAGAAGCAGTAACTGTCAAGAAGCACATAACTTCTGTGAGGTTATTGGAAAGGCACAGCTAGGGTAAGTTCTACTTGTTTTGTCTTAAATTTGAAGGTAGGCAGTGTATTGAGTGGGTTTTTAAATTTTTTTTTAAATAGTGGGACTTAAATCCGTTGTAAAGACCGTGCATTGCTTTTATTAGCTACTATTGCAAAAATATTATTGTCAGTTTATTATATTGGGATGTTTATGATAAGGAAGTTGAGTGGCCACTGATTCTTAGTTTAAAAGAATCTTGATATTCATTATAGATATCAAGAATATTTAAATTTGTTTAATGAATAACCTCTGCTCACTTTCCAAGATTAAACATATATGTCTATTGTTCCTTTAGATCTGTGAGCGGATTGTTTCTGAGGTACACTCAGAATTTTTGAGTTGATATTATGGAGAATAATTTTGTAGAGAAGAGTACTATATGCTATGAATAAAGATTTGAAATGATATTTAATAATAAGGTTTATAAAGGTTAAAGTTCTTATTGAAAAAAATTCATATTCCATTTCAAATATTTTAACTTGTTAACCTTTTTTAATGAAATAGAACTGTAATAAGCCCTAAATATTATTTATTAAGATGTATGTACACCTATGTGAAGAATCTGGAATACAAAACTATGAACCTTCATATTTTAATATCTAAATCAATGAATATTTTAAAATGTCTTATTACAAGGATTTAAAAACAAATGTTTTTATTTTAATTATAAAACAATAATAGTTTCTTTTTTTATGTTTCAGAAACTTTCCCCATATCTATTAGATAAATTTCTTTACATTGAATGTAGCAGATTTAAACAAGCTTTTATGTATGATTTATACAGTATAATTTTGTGGCATTTAGATGATACTAGTTCGCAGCTGTGCAAAGTGCTAAATTCATTTAATAAAAATGTTAAAAATCTTAAAAATGTCTATTTTCTATTCATTTTAAGTAAGAATGATAGCATCTCACAAATTTTCTCTAATATTTAGCATAATCCTATTACCTTTATGTAGATATAAACAACAGTTAAGGAAATATTTGAAGTTCAAAGTAGAAAAAGCTTATGCTTTCTACTAATGGATAATTATATTGGCATTTTTATTTATCTATGAATGCAAATACAATCAGTAAAACTGATCCTTTTGAGGTCTGTATTTAAGAGGAAAAAGTAAATGAACTACTAATGTTTTATGCAGTGTTTATTAAATTTAATTTCATCTGTAATGCTTTGATTATTGATTCAAGTGGCATTCTGTTTTGACCAAAAAAGTGACCTAAAGGAAAACTTATGTTAGGCTCAAGAAATAGTTTAATCCTTCATTTTACTATTTCAAGCATCTTAAGAAATGTGTTATAACAAATGTGTTATGTCTTAGTCATGACTACTGATCCATAGAACATAATGGCTAATACAAAATAAATACCTGATCTTTTGAAATCTGTTTTTAACTCTTTGCTATATGTAATTTAGGTAATGATTACAAAACACTGAAGTATTTAAGAATACATTCTGAAAGCACTTAGGAACTTGGAGTTGCTTAGTGTTTATAAAATATCTTGTATAATTATGCTGACATAATGAACTGATAAGGCATAGTTTTTACACTTTGCCTATTTTAGTCACACTTGCTAGGTGATTTTATTATTATTTTTTTACTGGTTTTCTCATTGTGTTAGTAATATTTTAAGATATAAATAACTGCAACATTTCAGCAAAGGAAGCAATAATCAGATTCATTAAATGGAAATAGATTTATTTTAATACCATTATTTATAAGATATGATTAGAAAAATATCCAGGAGCACATCTTAATTGTTCAATTCACACTTCAAGAGTGGATTTACAAAAATCCTTTGAAATTCATTTTTGATAGTTCCGAGTATTCTTTAACTAGAGATCAAGAATTAAGAGTTCTTGAGAGCAATAGTAAATTGAATAATTGATGGTACCACCGTTGTTTAGGATATTGAAAAGTATGTAGAGTTCGTTCACTAATGGCATCACTGTCTATCATGTTTATCCGTGAAAATTGAAAGTAACGTACCACGATGGGAATGAAGTACTGACTTCTCATATGAATTGAAAATTAGCTAAAATAGTTGCACTACATTTTTATTTCAGTTTTGCATTTTGAAAGAATAACATCAATTCCTGAACATATATAACATTGATAATGTCTTTTGCTCTATAAAAATGTGTTGAGTTATTGTATATTGCTTTAATATTTTTGATACTTTATTTTCCTTAGATGATTTATTAACTTGATGTTAACTCATTTCTGAACTAACAACTGAGGACTTTACATCACTTAAGGAAGAGTAAAGCACACATCTTTTTTAAATCTATTGTTTTATTAGTAATTTAATAATGGTTAACAAGTATGTAGGGTAAGAAGCATACAATTCCATATAATTCCCGCCACCAGAGTTCTGTATCCCATCCTCCCCACTGGAAGTTTCTTCACTCTTTATCCCTCTGAGACAATGGACCAAAGTTCTTTATGTGGCGCAGAAAGTGGAAGAAGGTGTCTGGCTTTTGCAATTGCTTCTCCGCTGAATGTGGACCTTGGCAGGTCAAACCATACTCCTAGACTGTTTCTGTCTTTCTCTAGACGGGTAGGGCTCTGGGATGGTGAGGTTGCTGAGGTCATCTGTCCAGGGAAGTCAGAATGGCATACTGGTAGCATAATGGTGGCTGAAAAGCAGCAGGACAAATTGTTTAATAATACAGGAACCTAAAGGTAAGAATAGAGCAGATAGGACTAAGAGTCTTCATAGGAGAAGAAGCTAGGAAGTCTTTTTAGGTATGTTCCAAGGGGCCTGTGACTTTAATACTTTTTGTCTGAACCCGATAGCTAACACGTAGGTGGGCTAGGAGTATTGTCTGGGAACATGCTGTCAGAATTGCGAATAGAACTAGAAAGCTCCACCAGGGCAGAATAACTCCCAATGATGAGGAAAGGTCTTTTATAACTTGCAAAATAAACAGCTGTGGATTTCTCAAAATGAGCCAAGATAGGAATTCAGTAGCTAGTAACTATGTATGAATTCCAAATTTAATGTGGAATCACTGCATGGTGGTGGTCTTCAAAGTGTTTTTATATGACTTAATGCACATTAAATCTTCTTATTTAAAAATGATATTTATTATTTTAATATTTAGTATCATACATCTCTTAGAAATGATGTTTTTAATGTTAACTCTTTATAAAACGAGCAAGCTTTTAATATTTGTGTATTTATACCCAACATATAAAATAACTATTCCATGCCCTATTATTTTCTCAAAGAAAATAAAATTCTGCATTGAAACATTTAAAATGACAGTTTGATATATCTGTCCATATTTCCTTTTCTCTTAGGATCTAAGACTTAGATAAGCTTTTGTGGTAATTTCACTAATTTAATTTGTTGGCAATTCTGTTGCATAAAAGAGACTTAAAAAAATACCAAAAGTATCAATATATGCGACCCCCTGTATAGGGAAAATTTTTTTTCCTTTTTAAAGCTAGAGGCCTAGAACATATATTAATGATTAAAGTAGTTAGAATGTCAGATTAAGAATATTAGAAAAAAATTTCTTTAAACAGTATATAATTTTTACTAAATAGGTAGACTTTCTATTAATACTGTCTGTAAATGTTGAATTTTTAGATAGTTTCAGAACTCTACCACTCTGATGCTCTGTTTATTTCTGAACATTCTTTGTTAAAGTGCTTTTTTAATGCTGAATATGCATTACCATTTCAGTTTCAATATTTTAGTATAAAAGTTGGTGAAATTCCAGTGTTTAACATGGAGATCAAAATTTTTTTATATCATCTATTATTGTGACATAGAAACAGTAGGACTTCAGCCCATTTATGTTACAGTATTTATGGGTAGATTGAAAAATATATATATATATAAAATATTTTATTTATTCCCTTTTGTTGCCCATGTTGTTGTATTGTTGTTGTTATTGATGTCGTCGTTGTTGGGCAGGACAGAGAGAAGTGGAGAGAGGAGGGGGAGACAAGAGAGGGAGAGAGAAAGACAGACATCTGCAGACCTGCTTCACTGCCTGTGAAGTGACTCCCCTGCTGATGGGGACCGGAGGACAGGAACCCCGATCTTTACAGGGGTCCTTGCTTTTCGAGCCACGTGCTCTTAACCCGCTGCGCTACCGCCGGTCTCCCAATTGAAAAATATTTTAACAACTTAGTGGAAATTAGAAACAAACTTCTTTTCATTAGTAATGACCTAAGCAAACTTAATCAGTAGCGAACTTTCTTAGTATCTTTAAGTTTCATTTATTCTACATAACCTCGATTGATAAAGAATAATATTTTTGTTCTAGACTCAAATAGAACATTTTAATATTTATAAATACTAAAACTTCAAATTTGAAATAATGATGAAATTCTTAGTTTAGCATTCTAAAGTTTTATCTTTATAGTACATTCGGTTGTTCAGTTGAAAGGCAGCTGTTTCCTTCCTTTGAATTAAAATGTTTAAAGATGTATGAGTTTCACTAGAATTCCTTAAGCCAAGTTTTCATTTATTACAGGAACATTTATAGATTACATTTTAGATCACAAAGGTAACACGTGAGTGAAGTAAATCAACTTAAGGTGCATGATTATGGCTTACTCAAAGCAGGGCAGATGCACCAGACCAGAGTAATTCACGCTTCGCATTACCTTACTTTTCAAATTTTGACAGATTAAGATGCAAACTACAAGAAGATTCTTACTATGTAAAATGATGATTTTGAGAGTCCAATTAAAAGTCACACCTAAATTCTCTTATGAAAAATTTGTTATTTTCTGTGTGGATACATCCTACTTAAGTACATTCTGCTTTGGTAGTTCTGTGCAACCACAGTAGCTAACAGTGCTGCATGTGGTTAAAAGACAGATGAAGACTTGAGTTTACTTTAATCATTCACAGTATTTACACTTCTTTGCATTTCATTATCAAGATGGCATTTTTTGTTTTCTTATGCAGAAGTTTATTGTGACAATGCATGCAGTTTAAAAAATGTGACAGAGCTTCTAGTATTGAGTTTGCTAAAATTGATAGATTTAATTTGTCCTTGCTTTGGTCTTAAAGTTTGGATTTTAAAGTCTTCATTGCATTTTATCCCTTTCAAGAAGAGTTTTATCTATAAACATGTTTTATCTCTGTACATATGCATACTTGATCTAATTATTCATTAATTTCTGGGCTTGTAATTCTGTTCATTTTAGATCAACGGTCTTATTAAGTCTTGGAGAATGTATTTTGTGTAACAACGGTTCTCTAGGTACTTATAATCATGTGAGAAACAGACATTTCCACACATTATAATTACAATATAAAATGTACTACAGTGACATGCCAAAATGCAGTGTAGAAGAATGATTGTGGAAATATAATGTGGGTAGAATAAATTCAGAATGAGCAGTATGGAAGGTAGGCCCTAGGAATGTAAACCTCAAGGTGAAGGATTTTGGCAGGTTCTGACTGAAGATGAAAAATCAACAGTGGTAGTAGACACAGAAAGCAAAGGCAGAAATATGATTTTTAATGTATATAAAAGGTGTGACTTTTACAGTTAATCGATAGGAGTGAAATTATATATATATATATATATATATATGTTCAAGAAACGTTTATAAATCTACTAAGAATATATTTTTTAAAAATTTTATTTATTTATTCCTTTTGTTGCCCTTGTTTTTTTTTATTGTTGTAGTTATTATTGATGTCATTGTAGAAGTGAGCGACTGCAATCTGTCTAAAGATAAATACTTAAACATACTTTGGTCGTTAGTAGACATCAGTATTTAGGACCATTTTAGTAACTTTCTGAACAGTTTTCTTTTAAATATTTATTTATTACCTTTTGTTGCCCTTGTTGTTATTGATGTCGTTATATAAGACAGAGAGAAATGGAGAGAGGAGGGGAAGACAGAGAGGGGGAGAGAAAGACAGACACCTGCAGACCTGCTTCACCGCCTGTGAAGTGACTCCCCTGCAGGTGGGGAAGCTGGGGGCTCGAACTGGGATCCTTCCGCTGGTCCTTGTGCTTAGCGCCACCTGCGCTTAACCCGCTGCGCTACCGCCCGACTCCCAAGAATAGATTTTTGTCACATAGACTGCAAAATAGTATTGCTATTTTCAATTAAGAAAGTATTTAATTGCTAATTTTCAAGATGAGGTAACAAATGAAATGGAGTAGGAAAATGCTAAGGAGATAGAAAGCTAGTTAAAAGATGACAGTGAAAGACAGTAATAAGTAGATCATAACATTTCTCCCATTTGCCTGCTTATAATAGGAATAAGAAAGGACCTCACTCCCCAAACAGGGCAGAGGGGGACCTACTGGGGGTTGTATTGTTATGTGGAAATGTTATGCATGTACAAACTATTGTATTTCACTGTCAACTGTAAACCATAAGGAGGTTTTTTAAAAAGGAAAGGATCCCCCCATTTTTTAACTAGTGATTTAATTATGATTTACAAAATTATAAGATAACAGGTATAATTCCACATCGTTCCCACCCCCAGAGTTCTGTGTCCCACTCCCTCTATTGGAAACTAGTAGTTCTCCCAAGGTCACAGATATGGATTGACTATTATTTCAATAACTATCTCGCTATGTTTATACGTATTTTCCATTTTTTCTATAGTTCTGCTTTACTACCGAATGTCTTTCCTTTTTTTTTTTTTTTTTTTTTCCTTTTCTCTCCGGGTCCTGATGGAATTGGAATGCAGTGCCCTATGGTCATCTTCCCCTAACATTTCTTCACTTCTGGGAGTATGAGCCAGCCAGCCTTATTTTGGGGCTGCAGAATGTGGGCGTTCTGGCTTTTGTAATTGCTTCACCACTGGACATGGACATTGGCAGGTCGAAGGGAACCCGGGAACCCTCTTCTAATGGCATTTTAAGATACATGTATTACATCTAAAGTGTATCAGCTACCCCCTTAAATTGCTTCAGTCTGATTTGTATATTTTTAGTGTGAATTTGTTAAATACATAATTTTGCTTACCTTGTAGATATTTATAGAAATGTTTCTGAGTACAAACCTGCATATGTTTAAGTAATGCTTGCTTTTTCAACCACCGATTATCCTGCTGCATTTTATTATATGGATTTATTTATTTATTTTTACCAGAGCTCTGCTCAGCTTTGGCTTATGGTGGAGTGTGGGATTGAACCTGGGACTTTGGAGCCTCAGGCGTGAGAATCTCTTAGCATTAACTAACCAGTATGCTGTCTACCCCCATCCTTATGTGGATTTAAGGTTTATGCTTTTTATATGTAGTTTATATGTTTCTACAAAATAATCAGTACCACAGAAGTGAGCTACTGCAATCTGTTTAAAGATAAATACTTAAACATACTTTGGTCATTAGTAGACATCAGTATTTAGGACCATTTTAGTAACTTTCTGAACAGTTTTCTTTTAAATATTTATTTATTACCTTTTGTTGCCCTTGTTGTTATTGATGTCGTTGTTATATAAGACAGAGAGAAATGGAGAGAGGAGGGGAAGACAGAAGGGGAGAGAAAGACAGACACCTGCAGACCTGCTTCACCGCCTGTGAAGCGACTCCCCTGCAGGTAGGGAGCCGGGAGCTGGAACCGGGATCCTTAGGCCGGTCCTTGGGCTTTGCGCCACCTGCGCTTACCCTACTGCGCTACCGCCCGACTTCCTGAACAGTTCTTTATCAACTTGGCCCATTTTAAAACGTTTAGGCGTTTTTGTACCTGAGATGTATTTTGTTTATTTTCAGTTCATGGAAGTATGTATATTTAGATTTAAGAGTACTGCTTAGCTCTGGCATATGCTAGTGCCATGTCTGTGACCAGAGACATGGAAGTGTAGTGTCTTACCACTGTGGAATAGTTCCTCTTCTTTGAAATTTATCTTTACTGTGGTGTTTTTTGTTGTGTTGAATATGAATATTTATCCTGTTGATACTAGGAAGTTTTACACCTATACCTTGCACATTATAAAAATAAACTCATCTTCAATATCATTTTGGCTTTTTTAGATCCAATAATTTCTTTCAAGTTCTATAAGTGATCCTTTATATCTACTTAGTTATGGGTGAGAAGTCTGAATAACAGCTTTTAGAAGTATTGATAAGCACTTGTAAGAGTAGACTTTCAGTATTTATTTTTATGGACAGTTATTGATAATTTGCTTCAGAAACTGTTCAGTTACAGTGTCCTCTTAAAGTTATAGGAAAGGCAAATATAATACTGTCTTATCTCTGACAGTCCAAGAATATTCTTTCACACATGGTAAGATCTCAATAAATGTTTATTATTATCGTGTAAATTGGTTGCATGTTGTGTTTGTTCCCTTTTGACATCTACTTTACTTGTTTACTTTTTTCTCTCACTTTTGTTTATAGAGGTTTTTTTCCTCCTCATTGCTATTCTGAGCAGGCTTTTCTGTTATTTTTAATTGTACTATTTCCAATTATTATCTTTCTTAGATTGTAGATCATTGGCTGACCTAAGCATACTAATATTGAAGATTAGAAGTGTTGATGTTTATCCATCTTATCTGAAAGTATCAGTGCGTTTTGCTTCCTTTTTTCCTATGTGATTCAATGAAAAGGACGACTTTCATCTTAGAAAATATGATGTCTGATAGGATCCCCATGTGGAAAACATGCAAATAAGGGTTCTTTTTTATTCTTCTCTCTGACTAACAATCACAGTCCTCAAATCCCTGCCCCCAAATCATCTCAAACATTAGGACCCTCCCATGTATTAACAGTTTTAAAAGGAAGTCAGTGGAGGATACTTGTCAGAACAGTTTCCTGGGATGAAGTCTGGCGTCTCCTTTTTTCTACTAGTGGATTAGTTATGCTCAAGATGTAGATTTGCATAAGGTAATCAATGTGAAATAAAACACAGTTAACTAAAGATGGTTGTTGGTATTATAGAGTGAATCTTATTTAGTTGGTTAAGCAAAACACTTTTATTTAAAAAGACACTAGAATGTTGTATGTTAAAATATATGAAGACAAGTCAGACAAGATATTTTAACAAATCTAGTTGGTTATTTAGTGAGCTGTGTAATACTAATTTTTAATATCAAAATCTTTTAAAAGAAGTGATCCATATTTTAATATGAGAGACATTTTATGATTACAAGATACTATTCTTTGCTGATTTTCTTTCCTCAGTATTTAACTGGCTATCACAGATGAATCATCTTTATCTTTTAATTGTGAAATGATAGTGGTTTTTTTTGAGGGTGGAGAGTGTCTACCTTCTAAAATGCCTTCTAGTGACTAATGCAAAAATCTGATTAAAATCTCATTGTGTCTTTGCAATCACAGAATACCATAAATTGCATTATATGAAACAATAATAACTATGGCTTGATTTAAAGTATTAATAAAAATTCTAAATTTGTTCATTGTAGCGGTAGGGTTTCAAGATTTTAATTTAGTGAAACGGCAGAACAATTTCTTGTATTTAGTTTGATGAGTGTTATGTGAGAAGTGTGCCTTGCCAAATTAGGACAGACATATATATTATACCATTTACAGAGCCTAATTATTTAAATCTGCTAAATTTCATATTTAATACTTAGATGTCTTCCTGAAGTAAGCTGCTTAGATTTATTGTCAGTGTTGTTTGATACATATATTAAAGTCAATTAAATTGCAAATGCAGGTCTGAGGGACTGTGGAAAGTTCGGATTTAGAAGTAGCCATGGATTTTCAATAGTCTTAGTAATGAAATAAGTCTATAATTCTGGGTGCATCATCAGATACCTGAATTGTAAATTAAGTCTGGAGTTTAATTTCCTTTGTGAAATGTACTGGCTTTTCTTATATAGAAGAATATTAGCCTGCGTTTGGTGTTAACTGTAGTGCTGATGTCAGTCCTGTAAGTCTGGAGAAGAGATCTAGATTTTATCCTCTTCCTCCTCCACTTCTATATTCTTTTCGAATGTTATAAAAGTGTGCTGTATGTGTATTTGCTCTCTATTTAATTTGTTTTCATCTATAGGAGAAATGATATAGATGCAAGTAATATTCTCAAAGTAAAAATATTCTGAGGATAGATTATAGGGCGAAAACTTATCTTGTACCTTTAACGTCCTTTGGAAATAATATGGCGAATATGCTGATTTATCTAACCCAGTTTTTCATTTAAAAGCAAATTTGTCCAGCATGTTTAATATTTCATAGCTTATTTTATTTTGCTTTATATATATATTTTTCCAGTTTACTGGGGCTGGGGGGATGGAGGAGGCCAATGGTTTGCACATAGGTACAACCTCCATGTCCCCAGGGTAGGTGTTGGAAAGAACATCTTTGCTCCATTAGGCACTCCCCCCACTCCCCACTCCATATTTTATTGTCTTTTTTTTTTTTTTTTTTGCTTCCAGGGTTATTGCTGGAGCTCATTGCTGGCACTAGGAGTCCACTGCTCCTGGCTGCCATTTTTTTTTCCATTTTACTAGATAGGACAGAGAGAAATTGAGATAAGAGGGGGAGATAGGGAGAGAGAAAGATAGACACCTGCAGTCCTGCTTCGCTGCTTGTGAAGGCCTCCCCTGCTGCAGGTGGAGAGCTGGAGCATAATTTATCTTGCAGCAGTCTTTCCTCTGGTGAAGTACACCACTCAGCCAAGCTCGCTTTATTATTTCCCTTTACCACCTTTACTTATAGGTTTCATGTATGAGTGCTATTGTTTGGTATTTGTCCTTCTCTTTCTGGCTTATCTCACTTAGTGTGGGGTATCTTCAAGTTCTGTCCAAACTATGACTAGCCTTATTATTATTATTATTATTATTATTATTATTATTATTATTATTTGCCTCCAGGGTTATGCTGGGGCTCGGTGCCTGCACCAAGAATCCACTGCTCCTGGAGGCTATTTTCCCCCTTTTGTTCCCCTTGTTGTTCATCGTTGTTGTTGTTATTATTGTTGTTGTTACTGCTATTGTTGCTGGATAGGACAGAGAGAAATGGAGAAGGGGAAGACTGAGAGGGGGAGAGAAAGATAGATGACACCTGTAGCTGTAGACCTGCTTCACCACCTGTGAAGTGACTCCCCTGCAGGTGGGGAGCTGGGGGCTCCAACCAGGATCCTTATGTGGGTCCTTGCACTTTGTACCACATGCTCTTAACCCACGACACTACCGCCTGGCCCCCTATCCTTAATTTTTTAATATTAAAATGTATGTAGATGCTTTTATTTGTGGACTTCCCTGTTTGTTTACACTCTTCTTTTTCTCTTCTCTTCTCTTCTCTTCTCTTCTCTTCTCTTCTCTTCTCTTCTCTTCTCTTCTCTTCTCTTCTCTCCTTTTTTTTTTTAATTGCCACCAGGATTATTGCTGGAGCTTCATGCCTACGTGACAAATCCCCTGCTCCTGGCAACCTTTTTTTTTTTTTTTTTTGTAAGGGAAGGGAGAGATAAGGAGAGAAAAAAAGGGACACATGCTTTACCCCTGCTTTACCCCTTGTGAAGCTTACCCCTCCTCACCTCCGGCAAAGTAATTAATGTGTGTGCTTTACCAAGTGAGCCACTCTGCCTGGTCCCTGTGACTTCATTTTCAGCCGCTCATTGGTCCAACATTTTCCTGTCTTTTAATTTGTCATTCCTCACACTTTAATTTAAAAAATAGTCCTGGGCAGGGGATAGCATAATGGTTATGCAAACAGACTCATGCCTGAGGCTCCTAAATCCAAGGTTCAATCCCCCACACCACCATAAGCCAAAGCTGAGCAGTGCTCTGGTGTTTCCCTCTGTTTGTGTCTCTCTCCCTCTCTGCATTTCTCTCAGAACTGAAATAAATAAAATATTTTTAAAAATAGTGCTTTGGTGCAAGGCCTGTAAAGGGAGTTGGGAAGGGGGTTGAAGACCTTGTTCTATTATGGAGGAAGATGACAGATTGGTGGAAAGTATGGTGTAATGAAACCTATCATGGGACAACAGTCTTGTAAATAATTTCCTCAAGTGATAAAACATAAAAAATCAAGCCTGTGAAAATTTCATTGGGGGGGGGGGTCTATTTAAGTTTGTTTCCATTTTTTCTTCTTTGCCAGAGCACTGCTCAGCTCTAGTTTATGGTGGTGTGGGGGATTGAACCTGGGACTGGAGAGCCTCGGGCATGAAAGTCTCTTTGCATAACCATTATGCTATACCCCCACCTGTTAGTTTGTTTCAAGTTTTAAGAACTTCATTTTTAAAAAAATTCATTCACTGTTCTCTAGGCACGTACTTATCCTTTGTAGTTCACTTTATTCATGTTCCTCTTCCCTCTTTTTTTCAGGACATGCCCTCCTTGTTTAAAGCTCTTATTCTTTGCTATTTGTCGGACATATTTAAGAGTTTCTTGCTGAGCTTACATATGTGAAAGATATGAATTGTGTTTTAGCTCACAGTAATTTAAAAATGACACTTCAGATATCTTGTGATAGCATTCAGTACTATGGACATAAATTGACAGTGTTTCCTCTCTTTGTAGTGGAATTTAAAAGAGAGTGAGTTAAATAATTATGAGTTAAATAATTAAGAGATGGGTATATACTGAGTCTTGGACAAGCGTCTAAGTTAGACAAGGAACAGATAGAGAGAAGATTCCAGGTAAGAAGGAGGAACCGAAATATTCGAGGAAAGGTACAGAGATAAGTGTAAGCCTCCTGGGTTCCAAAAATTAGATAACCTTAATATTTAATGAAAAAAAGGATAGGATGTGAATAAGAGGTAGTTATTCTCAAATTTAGATCTCAGCTGAAAATGATCTATTAAAATTGTGTAAAATTTTCCAGAAATCTGGTTAATTTGTTTTATATTAATTACATAAAGCATCTGAATATTGTACTAACCATCATAATGATTCAAGTGAGGTGAGCAAAGACCATTGTCCAAAAAGAACTCTTACTCCTGATTACAGTAAAATAATTTTTAAGATTACTTGGGCCCTTGTCATCTTTCCTTGTATCATTGTAATCAGTGTACTTTTGGTATCAGTCTCTGTATCTTGTACAGAGTCTGCCAGGAGTTTTTTTTTTTGAGAGTTGTTTTCTATGAAGAGACTCGTTGAAAAAAGGTAAATGTTAAAAATGCTCACCAAATCAATTTTAAAAATAGGCTCAAGGCCCAATTGAATAATCATAATTTAGTAACCTAATGGTCTTAGTAATTAAGGAGAGGACTTTTTTTTTTTTTCCCCCAGCTTGAAGTGATCTGATCAGCTTGCCTTCATGGCATAGATGATTTTTAAACTATAATACTGTGGAGGAAAGTGCATCTTAAATAGATTAAAAATGCCTAGACTAGAAGTAGCTTTGAGAGATATTACGTATTTCTGAGCAGATTCATTTGATAGAAGCAGAAGGCTGGATTAAATACTTTTTAAATTAGATCTCTTTGGGTTCTGTTCTCCTGTATTTTGCTGCTTTTTTTTTCTCAATTTCTATTTATGACCCTTTCCTCCAGAAATTACCTATTGTTCAGATAGAGAAAATAAACTTGTGATAAATTACTGAAGTACTAGTATGTATACCTATGGGAATATTTTAAAGGTTAGTTGTTTTGAGAACTGCCACTGTCAGATCATAATGCTAAGTGTTTTATCTTACAGATAAAGTAATTTCTAATTCCTGGTTTACATTCCTCTATTTTAGAGTGAAATTAGACCATTTTGGAAGTCCTTAAGGTAGATGGAGTTTTAAAAAAAATCAGCTATGAGATTTCTGCAGACCTTTAGGGAGAAAGCTAGTTAGGGTAGAGAATGAATGAAAAGGGTAAGAAAAATACTCAAGACACTTCAAAGAAAGAAACAAAATGAAGGCATACCACCTTAAAATGAAGCTTATTTTTTTTAAAGTTTAATATGTGTCTTTAAGTGTGAAATGCTTCACAGACTTACATGTCATTCTTGTGCAGGACCCGTACTGATCTTTCTCTGTATCATTCCAATTTTAGTACATATACTGCTTAAGTGAGGCTACTACCTTTTATCTTCACAGAGCTATGTTTTACCCAAACTTAACAATGAATAATGCTCTGGGAGGTATTTGGTTTTGAAAATGATTAGAACCTGAGTTAATTTCATTTATGTGTATATATCTGTGCAGGTGTGCTCATATCTGTTTATTAAGCATGCTTCAAAGGAGTTCTGTTAGTTCATAGCAAATGATTTGATTTTTTTCATTCACCATTTCATACTAATGTATTTCTTTGTTATCGTAGGTCACCAATTGAAGGATATATGTATAATTCATGCTAAATCAGTATATTGGCCTAGAAGGTTTTCAGGATACTAATAATGGAGTAGGCTTCTTTAATACCTATAACTATATAAAACATTATTAATGTTAACAGATGTTGCACTTTAATCCCCTAGAATGATTGTTTGGTACCAGCAGGAGATTGATTAAGCCTGAGTTGTGTGAAATTGTGTGTGCATAAGCTGCTACTTAGATGGTGAAAAATGCTATTGAAAACTGTTGAAAAGTTTGAGCTATAATTGGCAGAGAAGTATTAACTGTGCTAAAAGAAGTGTCTGTGTATGGTTGGCCCACGTGCCTTAACCTTTTTATCATTTATCTTCTTGTATTAATGTCACTGAATTATTAATTCATGAGCCAGGGTGGGAAGGGTGAAGGCACCATTTAAATGTGTGGCAAATTTATCCTTATCACTAGAGACATGAAAAAAAGTCATTTTGTGTTATCTGTAAAATGGAAAGGACAGTTTAAAATTCCATTTACAGTAATCCACTTCACTTCCAGAGAAACACCTAGATTATTGCTATAATATAAAGCTCTTATTAAAAAGTTGTAACCATCTCCTCTCTTTTGTCTTATATGTAATACTGATAGAGAAGTTTAGTCTTCATGTATTTCAATGTGATACATATAATTGCAACTTAGAAATATTCCTATGGGCTGTTGTTACATGATTATTAAAATTTAAAAATGTTGGGTTGCAAGAAATAACTAATAACTGTATTAGTAACAAAGATTTATTATTTATTTATTTTTTACTTTGGGGAACTCAGATGTAGGAAATTAGGAAGCTCTAAAAATACTTTTGTTCTTGGAAGTATGGGCATTAACGTAATTTTTCGGAGTAAGACTAGTGATTTTGAGCCTGTAGACTTTATTTCTTCAGCAGAAATTTAGCAAATTAGAATTTAGTGACTTCCTATTGAACACAGTTTGGAACTGGGACATACAGAGCATTTTATGTGGATGAGTAGCAATGGTGACATAGATTTCAGGATTTTGAAGCTACTTTTGGCAATAGCTATTTTAAACCATTGTACGTACCTCCTGGGTCTTGTCCAAACCTGATTTCTTTTTAGTAGTCTTTATACTTACTATTTTGGTTAGTTTCGTATTTTCTTCTGCCAAACAAAGTAGTAAGATAGGTTCCTGTATTAATGTCTTTTCTATAAGCTGTCAGTGCGCTTGTATGTCAACACACCCACCCACCCCAGTATAGTGTCCTTTTTTTGTACTTACTTTGTTAAGATAAATTCATCTTTATATTAACAGTATTTCAATTCTTTTTCCCCACCTTCCTTTCCTCTCATGTTTTCATATAGAACTAGAATTATAGGGCGTCAGGCGGTAGTACAGCGGGTTAAGCGCATGTGTCGCAAAGCTCAAGGACCTGCCTAAGGATCTCGGTTCGACCTCTCAACTCCCCTCCTGCAGGGGAGTTGCTTCACAAGCAGTGAAGCAAGTCTGCAGGTGTCTTTCTCTCCTCTGTCTTCCTCTCCTCTCTCCATTTCTCTCTGTTGTATCCAACAACGACAACATCAATAACAACAACAATAATAACTACAATAAAAAACCAAGGACAACAAAAAGGAATAAATTAATAAATAAATAAATAAATATTAAACAAAAAAGAACTAGCGTGATAGAAGTGGAGAGAAACAGACAGAGCTGGTGTGTGAGCACACTAAAGAAACTCCAGTCATGCAAGTTGGTAAGCAGTGCACTATACCAAGTAATCTTTTGCTGACCTTTAATTTAATTTCCTAAGATAGCAAGTAAAAGTTGGTTTATTTGGGGAGCATAGATAATTATTAGTTCATTATTTGGCTAAATGAATTGCATTCAGTTATTTTCCTTTTTGCTCGTTATTAAAAGGATTTAGCAAACTATAACTGGCCTGTGCCATGGCTGACCAGCTTTGTCTGTAGCCGAGCTTACTGACAAATAATTATGCTCATTTGTTGCATATTGCCCATGGTAACTTTTGTGTTACAATAGCAGAGCTGTGTGGTCCAGGAGGTGGCACAGTGGATGAAGCCTAAGGTCCCGAGTTCAATCCCTGGCAGCACATGTACCAGAATGATGATCAGGTTCTTCTTCTCTCCTCTTATCTCTTTTATAAATAATAATAATAAAAAAATTCCCCTGATCTCTGTTATATGGTACCAGTACCAGTTTATATAACTCCTTGTTTGTTATCTTTTCAAGCATTCAATTTCTCTTGAGGGGCAGGGAGGCAGCATAGTGGTTATGCAAAAAGCCTTTAAGACCTCAAGCACCAGAGATCCCAGGTCCAATCCTCAGCATTGCCATAAAGCAGACTTGAATAGCACCCTAGTTAAAAAAAATTCCTTTTTTTAAAAATTATGAAGCACTTTTTATTTGCTTTTCTTTTACATGTGAGGTAGCAACAATAAATAATTCAAATTTTCCTCAGTTTTTGAGTTGCATGTATTATTTTATAACTTTTTAATTAATGATTTTAATAATGATTGACAAGATTGTGGTATAAGAGAGGTACAATTCCATGCAATTCTCATCACCAGAGTTCCACATCCCATCCCCTCCATTGGAAGTTTTCCTATTCTTTATTCCTATGGGAGTATGGACCAAAGATCTTTATGGGGTACAGAAGGTGGAAGGTCTGGCTTCTATGGTTGCTTCTCTGTTGAGCATGGGCGTTGACAAGTCGATCCATACTCCCAGCCTGTTTCTGCCTTTCCTTAATTGGGTAGGGCTCTGGGGAGATGGGGTTCCAGGACATATAGGTCAGGTCATCTGTCCAGGGACATCAGGTTAGCATCATGGTAGTATCTGCAGCTTGGTGACTGAAAAGCAATAAGCAGAACAATTTGTTTAATAATTGGGAACCTTAAGGTTAAGGCTTTGCTAGTAGGAGTGCTGGCTGTATGTTACGATGTGTAAAGACCCAGGATTAAGTCCCTAGTTCCCACCTGTAGTGAAACAATGTTGCAGGTGTCTCTCTTCCTCTCTCCCCTTTCCTTCTTGATTTCTCTCTATCCAGTAAACAAATACAAGTAGAATTAAAAACAAACAAAAGGACTAGAAATCACCAGCCACACAGAATGTTTGTTTGATACTGAGAAAAAAAAAAATCTGTCCTATCTATTCACTTAGGCCACAACTTTTTCTTCAGAAAGAATTTGTGAAGTTGGAATGTTGATATATAGGCAGCACATATGACTTGTGAGAGATCACAAGTTTGAATCCCAGTACCACCAATAGCCAGAACTGAGTGATAGTGAATAAATAAGTAATAAATAAGATTTCATTTTTCTGTGCCGTTCAATGAATGTTAATTTGTTTAAAGATTTAGGAGGAGGAGGAGGAGAGAGAGAGGGAGAGAGAGGATGTGAACCACCAAAGCATTGCTCTGGCTGGCACAAAGGATGCAGGAGATTGAACTCGGGTCCTCATGTTTTAGAGTCCAATATTTTATCAACTGTTCCACCTACAGAATAGCAAAAAGTTTAACTCCTTGTAGGTGGCAACCCTATCTGAATTTCTTTTGTTAAGCCTTTAGAATCTATAACAAAGCTAATTAATATATAATATAAAAACAATAACACTCAGTATCAAAAATATTTAGTATATAATCACAAGGCATTCATTGAGCAACTAGCATACGCAATAAAGGTGTTAATATTATGTACATTATTTTTGCAGGAATTACAAGTTTAGCTTTAAACATTGTGAGGTGTATTCTCTTGATTGCAAAAGGCAGTGCTGTCTGGGAGATGGCACAGTGGGTAAAGGATTCGGTTCTCCGGGAGTCGGGTGGTAGTGCAGCGGGTTAAGTGCAGGTGGCACAAAGTGCAAAGACTGGCATAAGGATCCCAGCTCAAGCCCCCGGCTCCCCACTTGCAGGGGAGTCGCTTCACAGGCAGTGAAGCAGGTCTGCAGGTGTCTTTCTCTCCCCCAGAGTCTTCTCCTCTCTCCATTCTCTCTGTCCTGTCCAACAACGACGACATCAATAACAACAATAGTAACTACAACAACAAGGGCAACAAAAGGGAATAAATAAATAAATCTTTTTTAAAAAGTGTTGAGCTCTCAAACAAAAGGCAGTGCTTCATATGTAACCATTTTTTCCCCACTTTTTACTTTGTATTCCTTTCTTAAATTTTTTTTTTTGTATTTATTTGTTGGATAGAGACAGCCAGAAATTGAGAGGGAAGGGTTGATAGAGAGGGAGAGTGACTGAGAGACACCTGCAGCCCTGCCTACTCACTTGGTAAAGCTTTCCTCCTGCTGGTGGGGACTGGGGACTCAAACCTGGGTTCTTGAACATTGTAACCAGGTGTGCTACTGCCCAACCCTATTGCTTATTATTCTTTATATCTAATTTTTATACTTATTTTTAAAGTCCATTTGACACTTATATTAACTCAGTACTTCTAAGAATCCTCCAACAGTGATATTAATGACTTAATATATGACAGATCCTGGGTCATTATTATTTCATTTAGTGGTTGTATATATAGACCAAGAGGGAATCTGAATATTGATTCAGGGAATGGCTAGTAACAATGATTTATGAACAAAGGATCCAGTGCAGTGAGCTAAATTTACTATTGCATCATCACAAGAGCAACAATGGAGCTTTTTTCTATTTGTCTATACAGAGAGTAGTCCATAATATTATAGATGTTAACATTTAAACATTCTTTTACTGACTTCTAAGTTTCAGTATGAATTGGATGAAATCCCTTTTTCTTTCTTTTTTTTATATTTATTTATTTATTTATTTATGTACCTATAAGCAATATCCACTCTGGTACTTTGGCAAATAAGATTTATCAGTCTATAGAAACTTTTAATTTATGTGAAATTATTAGCACTTTAAATAGCACTATGAATGAGTAAAATTAAGATAGCTCAACTGGAAATAATACAAATAAGTTAAGACTGAACTATCATTACCTGAGGGATGTTAGTTTTGTTCATGTAAACATTTTGAAAAATAAGCTCATTATTCTTTTGGCTTTTTAATCAGTTTCATAATCCCAACATGACTGTTCTACTTTCTTTTTTTTTTTCTTTTTCTTTTTTTTCCTTTTTACTCTAAAGGGAAAGACAGTAAGATATAAAATGAGTAAATGTATCTGGACTACTTGAATAGTTTATAGACTGATATACCAGTACTGCTATTTGCTTAAATGCCCCTCAGCAAGTCATGTATTCAAATTTTAAGACAAAAACAGGAACTGATATGTATAAATGATAATCATGTGAGGCAGGAGAGATAGCTTAGTGATCAAGCAAAACAACTTTTGGTTCCTGAGGGCACCAAAGGTCCCATGATTAACCTCGAGTACCATCAAAAGCTAAACCTAAGCCGTGCTCAAGTTAAAAGAAAAAAAATTGAATATACACATATGTATATATGTCATATATACCCACATGTATATAAACAATAATTATATATATATTTCCTCAAGTATATTATGAACTATTCATGAAATAATGTTTGTGAACTCTGTTTTAGCTATCATTCTGGGTAATCCTGTGTGTCATACTACTACAGCTTTAATGGAAAGGATTATTTATTTTGATTAGTGACTTAATAGTGCTTTACAAAATTAATGGGTATAATTCAGCACTACTCCCACTACCAGAGTTCTGTTTCTTCATCCCCTCCATTCGAAACTACAACACTTCTCCAAAGCTTGCAGATATGCGTCAACTATTATTTTTACAACTATCTGTTTATATTTGTATATATTTACCCATTTTTCCCCCCATGGTCCCATCTTATTATATTCCTTACCAAGTCACACCTACACCTATTACTAGTTCTGAATGTTTTTCCTCTTCTCTTTGAGGGTCCTGATGGAGTTGGAGTTTAGAGCCCTCTGGTCATCTTTTCTCCTTCTCTGAGAGTATGGACCAACATTTCTTTTTGGGGTGCAGAAGGTGGGGGCTCTGGCTTCTGTAATTGCTTCTCTGATGGACATGGGCCATAGCAGGTTCATCATACCCCTTGCTTGTTTCTGTCTTTCCCTAGTGGAGTAGAGCTCTGGAAAAGTGAGGTTCTGGTATACATTGGTGAGGTCATCTGCTTGGGGAAGTCAGGATTGAATCATGATAGCACTTTCAACTTGGTCACTGAAAGGCATAAAGCAGGACAAAATGATTAACTGTAACCAAAAAGTAGCAGATGAGAATAGGGATCTTAAGGTGGAAAGAGGTGTGGAAGTCTATTTTAAGTATGTTCCTTGGGCCCCACAACTTTTGCAGTTTTTGCTTCAGTTTGATAGATAACATGGAGTTGGGCAAAAATATTGTCTTGAGTAGATGGTGTCAGAGTTGACAGTGGTCACAGCTGGGAACATGATAGACTACACTCATTTCAGGACCAGCTCTTCCTCTAATGGCAAACAGAGAAATTGAAGGGGAAGGGGAGATAGAAAGGGAGAGAGACAGAGAGACACCTGCATCCTTGCTTCACCACTCATGAAGTTTTCCCCCTGCAGATGGTGGGCCAGGGGCTTGAACCCGGTTCCTTGTGTACTGTAATGTGAGTGCTTAACTAGGTGCACCACTACCTGGCCCCCGCCCCCTTGCTACTTTTAGGGAAGACAAGTTCCTGAAGTGACACAGGAAAGGGCTTATGCTGATGTTCCTGATGGAAGTGACCAGTGATGGTGGAGAGAGGGATCTATTAGAAGTCTAAGTGACATATCTGTGTGGGAACCTAAGGATTGCTTAACTAGGGTCCCAGGATGTTCTGATATTGACCAAATAGACCATTAGGTAATGAGACAGTCTTTCCCTTATCCAGCTTTCGTGGTTCTTTCTTTATCTGAGGAGCTTAGACCAATGTGCTGACCGTCATCTGTTGTATCCAACCAGTATTAGGTTTATGGGGTCTGTCTCTGAGCCAAGCTTATTTGGTGAAAGGATTATTTATTTCTTTTTAACTAGAATGTAAACTCCTTGAGGATGAAAAGGAATTCAGGTTCTGCCATACACAACTTTTCTATCTGACCTTGATAGCATTGACCTTAAAATGATTAGTGGTCATAGTGTTCCCCCCAAAAAAAAAATTGTATGGATATTCTAGACTTTAGAAAAATTATTAGGAAATTTAATGCTTTAAAGTTGTATAGGATTATCAGTTAAAAATAACTCTCCCCCTAAAGGTGGAAAAATGCTAATTTCTATGTTGTAAATGTATTGTAATTTTCAGAATAAAGAATATAGATTTAAAATTTTACTGATCTATGATTATTTTACAGTATTAAATAAATGTCGGGATTATAACTTACCTATAGGATATATATATGTGTGTATATATATATATATTTTTTTTTTTCAACCCATGTCAGTTTTCATGGGTAACCATCCTATTGTTCACAGAGTTTGATAGTCATATTTGGTGTGATTTCTTCATTGTCTTTGGCTATTTGAGAGAAACCATTCAGTGCTTGTCTTTCATTTTCTGACTTTAGCATAATCTCCACTTCCCTTTATGCTGCTGTGAAAGGCATACTCCAGAGCAGTATTTCATTGAGCATATGTATTATTACTTCACTTAGTTATCTATGGATAGGCATTTAGGTTGCTTTCATGTCTGTACATTTATTGTGAATAATGTATCTATACACATAATGCTATGTAGATTTTTTTTTTCCAAATGAGTGTTTTCATATTTTTTTGGGCGAATACTAAAAAATGGTATTGCGTGGTCACACTGTGCTTCAGTTTCTAATTTTTATTTTTCCAGCAACCTCTATACCATTGTATCTACTTACAGTCTTAGCAACAGTATATAAGAGCTCCATATCTATTTATTTCCTTGCCAACACTTGTTTCCAGGCTTCTGGTCATATGTAAGCTACAGCAGTACACCACTACCCAATACCTTCCATCTTTTATTCATTTTTATTTATTATTTTTATTGCTTCTAGGGTTATTGCTGAGGCTCACTGCAGGCACTATGAATCAACTGTTCGTGGCTGCCATTCCCCCCCCCCATTTTTTTGTCTTCTAATTTTTATTTGATAGGAAAGAGAGAAACTGAGAGGGGAGGGGGAAGTAGAGAAGATAGACAACTGGAGACCTGCTTAAGCTGCCTTCCTGCATGTGGGGAGTAGGGGCTTGAACTCAGGTCCCTGAGCATGGTAAGATGTATGCTCAGCTGGGTGAGCCACTGCCTAATCCCCTCCTCCAGTCTTTTAAATATAAGTTATTTTCACAGGTGTGACATGGAATCTCTTTGGGCTTTTAGATGAGCATTTCTCTAGTGATTAGCATTTTTTTTTCATAAGTCTATAATCTAATTTAATTTATATATCTTCTTTAAAGAAATGCTTTTTCAAATGGCCTGCCTCCCTCTTTGATTTTTTTTTTTTTTTGGTTTAGTTCTTAATTTAGAGAAAAGTCCCATGTCTGGTGTGCAAATAAATACCTTTTTTTCAAGAAGCAGGTTATCTTTTTGTGTGTATTGTTTTTCTTGTTCTGTAGGAAAACTTTTTAGTTTTATGGAGTTTCCTTAATTTTTGCTTTTGTTTTCCCCAAAGACATCTCTGCAATGAGTGTTCACAAGTGTACTCGTCTTTGTTTTCTTTTACCTGTAATATATAAAATATTTTATGCAAATAGATTTATAACGTTTTTTGGTCGAAGATGTGAGGCCCTAAGCATTTTACCGTATTGTAACGTAATATTTTCAGTTGGGTATGTAGGTTCATTTTCTTAACTTTCGAGTACAACTTTAAGTTACATGATAAAATCCCCCCCCCCTACATTGGTTCGAAAATGACAGCCATTTGTTTTTATTATTTCAACTAGAAGGATTTTAATGAAGAGAATGGCAGACTGCCCTGGTCTGTGCCTCTCATGTCCGCAAGCTACAAGCCTCTTTTGCATGCTCAGCATGACTCCCTGATATTGTGGGAGATAGCCGATGGAATTTACTAGGAGCATTCCTGAACTCTTCTTTCTGCTCCTCCTTCCTAAGCTCTCTCATAGGAGAATTTATTTCTTCAAAACGAAGAAGGTTCAATAAACGGTAAGGACAATAATGAATGTTAAGGGGACTTTAGCATAAATAGTTTAATTAAACTGTTCTGGATTCCATACCAGTATCTGCAGAAAATAAATGGAGGAGGGTGGCGACCAGTAGTTGTCCACGTGGTTTTAAATTCCCTTATCAGGATTAACAGCCCGACCCTCTCCTTGTGGAGGGAAAGAAAATAAACTCTAATGCAAAAGAATGCTTGTTTGAATGTCTGGAGCTAAAAACAGCTTTCTGATTAGCAGTAGCAAAGGTTTACTTCGCTAACTTACTGAAAGAAAACTCCCAGGGGTTTTGACGTTTTCTCCAACATGAACAAGGGCAAATTCTGGCCAGTAAGGAATGCACATAGACAATTCTGAAAAGTGGATACCTTAATGAGATAAGTAAAATTAAAGGAAACATTTATTTTTTTTTAAATGTCTAAGCCTTTGTATGAAGGGTGAGTGAGTGTAGCATCCTTTTTGTTGTTGTTTTTGCAAAACATAGAAGGGCAGCTTTTTTCCCCCCTTGATTATAATTTTATAGAGAGAATAAGATCAGAAGATTGATTTTATACAGCTAACTTAACTTACATGCAGAGCTGACATACATTTATTTAATTCACAGAGTTTTAGTTTTAGTTTTAAAGCATTAATGTTTCATTTTATGCAGCATTAGTGCATAGTAACAAGGAGGGGTGACTAGTAGGTCTTCTGCTTAGATAGTATGTTCTCTTTTCCAATTCTCTTCATGCGTATAGTTGTTTGAGGTATAATAGCCAGTGTTCTTACAAGTTTATTGACCATGAGCAGGAGTCAGAAATAAGACTATGCATCAATCTTCAGATAAATGATAGTTGGTTCTTAATAGGCTACCATTGTTTATTCACCACTTTTAGAAAGTTTTAGTTAAATACTCTTTTCATCTTGCTTATTTCAAGTATACTTATATTGTTTCATTGATTCTTATCAATAAAAGGATTTTATTCCCCCCCTCCTTAAAATTAAAGAATCATCATTATATATTAGATTGTGATTTCCTAGTCATGTAAAAACTCCATGGATATAAAAAGTGATAGAGGTGTTTTTCTAATTTTAAGGCAGCAAGTAAATAAATATAAGCAGGTTACTGTCTGAAAGACAGCAGCTGATTGCACATCGTAAGTAGCATATAAAACACTGAGGACTGTTGGAATAGAAACAGTGCTGAGGCATATTCCTGGAAGCCTTCCTTCAGCACTGGGAGGTTTGGTGGTAGTGATGCATTAATTGACTTTTTACATGACAGAGTAATACGATACTTGGATCTGAAAAAAAAAGTCTTGACAGAGATTTGGTAGACAATGGCATATGGTTTATAGAAACAAGATCATGTTGAAATAGTTTGGATTATTTGAAGGATAAGGAGAAAAGGAGGAGCTTGTGGCTTAGAATCTTAAAGTCACAGTCATTTACAGTTTAAGCAGAAGTGTTCTGTTTCCCTTTTTTTTTAATTAAAAAATTAACAGTCTTCTCAGGATTTTTATCTGCACTGTGCTGTTTATATTTCCAGTTCTTTCCTGGGATCTTGGGAGAAAAGGTTTTCTGAAAATCTGGTGATTAACATGGGCAATCACTTAATCTTTTTCTAAAAGAAATTTAATATTCCCTTTCTGATTTTGCTCTTGTTTTATATTGTGAAAAGCTTTGTATACTTTATTGCGCTTCATTGAATAGTTTATAGAATTTGAAAGGATGTCTGTTATCTACATCTATACCAGTGAGTACCCACTGACTGTAGTTTAGGAGAAAAGCTTTCTTGTGATTAATATCTTGTTTTATTATTTTTCGTCTAGCCTTTGTAGATTATACTTTGTTAAATGTTTCTAGTTTTCATTATTTTGTCCTTTTCCCTGGATGGTTGTTTTTCATGTGAATCCTAGCAGTAAAATCTTCTGACAGTTTTCAGAATTGCATTTAAAGTTTGAACTTTTGGAAATAATTTTATTTGATGTGCAAGTGATTAGCTATAGGTTGGAGAATTAGAAAAATAACTGAGAGTCTTTTTTGCTTCCTACATGTACAGCTGATTGGAATTAAGTTTAATTTGCATTAAAGAAGTCATGATTCTATTCTATTGTAGAATTTTTTTCTCAGTGTTAGAAACAGCCATTTGTACCAAGCATTAGAATTGACTGGTGTTCTTCTAAAATTTTATTTCCCACTCTCCAACTTTAAAATTATATTTCACATTCCAGTTAATATGTTGAGATTTTAGTAGAGTTCAAATCTGTTCTTGAAAATGTCTGTTCTGGCCAAAGACCACAAAGGAGATCTCAGTTGTGCGGTTTTCTCCTCCTTTTCCCCTTACTAACAGAAGTTTTCCTATCTTGGCAGCTGTTTTCTACCAGGCAGTTACCAGCCCCTGATTTCTTCCTTCCCTTTCTTCCCACAAACAAGGGCTCTTTGAAATAGGCGATGACTGAAGACAGGCTAATCTTGGATTGCTTTAAGAAAGTGGAAATGTGTTCAAGAGTTGTGCATATTGGCAAGCAGCCTATAGGCATTAGTTCATTAAAAGGAAAATATTCATTACAACCCAAATGATAACAAGTCTTTTTTCAGTCAGCAGTGGCTGACTGAAATCTATTCAAAGTAATTAATACACCCCATCCATACACAAACCTTATTCTATTTTTTTTGGTCAGATTGTTGAACAGTCTGAAGTAGATAAACTGTTGATCTGCTTTCTTTCTCCCATTTCCTCCCTTCCTTCCTTCCTTCCATCCTTCCATCCTTCCTTCCTTCCTTCCTTCCTTCCTTCCTTCCTTCCTTCCTTCCTTCCTTCCTTCCTTCCTTCCTTCCTTTCTTTCTTTCTTTCTTTCTTTCTTTCTTTCTTTCTTTCTTTCTATACAACAGGCCATGAGATTATCTGACTTCTCTTTATACTTAATATGAAATAACTTGCAGTTTCAGGACAGGTACTTTGCAAAAATAGTTTTTAAACTGGAGGTGTAGTTTGACTTTTAAATGGTCTTTGAAAGATTTGAGTGAAAAAAAAAAATGGGTAGAGAGAGCCAGACAGTTCTGAAGGATTACGTGCCATATGTCTCAATCAGATTAATTTTTGATATATCCTTTTGTTTTTGACATTTAGAAGAGGTTTGCTTTTTCTCTTGTTTTTGTCTCATTAAAAAAAATTTTTTTAATATTTACTTCCCCTTTTGTTGCCCTTGTTTTATTGTTGTTGTAGTAATTATTATTTTAGTCAGCTTTGTTAGATAGGACAGAGAGAAATAGAAGAGGGGAAGACAGAGATGGGGAGAAAAAAGATAGACATCTGCAGACCTGCTTCACCGCCTGTGAAGCGACTCCCCTGCAGGTGGAGGGGGGTGTGGGGGGGCTCGAACCGGGATCCTTATGCAGGTCCTTGTGCTTTGTGCCACCTGTGCTTAACCTGCGGAGCTACCGCTTGACTCCCTTTTGTCTCATTTTTAAGATAGTGGTCTCCGATGACCTCATAACTGGTTAATACCAATTTAGACACTTCTCATCTCGGTATCTAATTTTCATCAGTAATTTCAGAGTAAGCTCAAAAATTTAGACTGATAGGGGTCATGGAGTCATAGAGCATGAATCTTTAAAAAATGTAAGCATGATAAAATAAACTTCATACTAGCAAAATAAGGTAGTTTTGTGTGTGATTTTTTTTTTTTTACTGTATTTCAGAGTAATTTTCTAAATTCTTTTTTATATGCCTGTTGGTAAGCAGGATAGTGAATTAATTCATGCTGTTTTAAGCATTCCAAAACATTTAGAATCTGATTCCTCTTTCATTGGAGTTAATACTAGATTAACTGATAGTATAATGTAGTAAATTCCTAGAACTCCACAGTATGTAAACCAGATATAATACAAAGTAGCTCAGATAATATGAGTCTCAGGACTCTCATGCCTGAGGCTCTTAAGTCCCAGGTTCAATTCCCCATACCAAAACTATTGCTGCCCGCCCCTTTTTTTATTGTTGTAATTATTATTGTTGTTATTGATGTCGTCATTGTTGGATGGAACAGAGAAAAATGGAGAGAGGAGGGGAAGATAGAGAGGAGGAGAGAAAGATAGACACTTGCAGACCTGCTTCACAGCCTGGGATCCTTTCTTTACTCAGGTCCTTGAGCTTTGGGCCATGTGCAAGCTTAACCTGCTGTGCTATTGCCAGACTCCCCCAGGACTATTTTGATGTCCATTTAAGAGAAAGAGTTCTAGTTTTCTTTCTTTACCTTAAGAGGCTAGACTAGGAGATATGATATATTTGGGAACTGCCTGCATCTTTTCTATATTATAAGGGTACTAATTGCTCTGTGGTTTTTCATATTCGCCAAAAAAGAAAGCAAAACACTTGAAGAGAATCCAGCAAATGACCTGGATTCATATGATTGTAGGAATCAAGAAATGTTGATTAAGCCACATGTTTCAAGTTCTTTTTCTTTCCCTTTTCCTTTTCTTCTTCCTCCCCTCCTCTCCCCTCCTCTCCCTTCCTCTCCCCTTCCCATCCCCTTTTATTTTTACCAGAGCATTGCTCAGCTCTGGTTTATGGTGGTGGTGCTGCTGCTGGTGGTGGTGGTGGTGGTGGTGTGTGTGTGTGTGTGGGGGGGGTTGCATGCAGAATTGGAGCCTTAGGCATGAGAATCTTTCTGCATAACCATTATGTTGTCTACCCCTGCCCTGTGCTTCAAGTTTTCTATTCTTGGAAAAAATGGGTTCATAAGGATCTGTCAAAACTAACCTTGACTCCAGGTTTTATATTCTTTGCCACTTCACCCCCAGCTTTAAACAAAAATAATGATGCAACCTTGGTAATGACATCAAGGTCATGGAATTTTTACTGAGCACCAATGAATGGTCCGCCTATTTAGGAATGTAGGTTTGACCATATTATTCATGTATTGCTGAAAGAAATAAAACAACTATATGGACCTCTAAAAATTTGAAACAAAATAGTTGAGATAATCACTTTATAAACTACTCCCATTATAAATAAGTAGTAGTCACAGAATGATATGTTGTGTGGGAATATTGTCTTTTCAGGATGACACTTTATGTAAATTAAGAAGACTCCCATGTGTTAACAATTGTTATTTGTTAATTGGCATAGAAAAATGAACTTTAGTGGTCTGGGAGGTGGTGCAGTGGCTAAGGCACTAGACTCTCTTTTTTATTTTATTTTATTTTTTTAATATTTATTTATTTATTTATTCCCTTTTGTTGCCCTTGTTGTTTTATTGTAGTTATTATTGTTGTCATTGATGGATAGGATAGAGAGAATTGGAGAGAGGAAGGGAAGACAGAGGGGGAAAGACAGACACCTGCAGACTTGCTTCACCGCCTTTGAAGCGACGCCCCTGCAGGTGGAGAGTCCAGGGCTGGAACCGGGATCCTTATGCTGGTCCTTGCGCTTTGCGCCATGTGTGCTTAACCCGCTGCGCTACCGCTCGACTCCCGACAGTAGACTATCAAGCATGAGGTTCTGGGTTCTGTCCCCGGCAGCACATGTACCATAGTGATGGCTGGTTCTTTCCTCCTATTTTTCTCATGAATAAATAAATAAATTAAAAAAAAAAGAAAAATGAACTTTATTTCTCTGATTTACCTTGCAAAATAGCAGGATAACATAGTAAAAATAATGCTGTCAATGTTGACAAATGAAAACAAGTGTGTATTCATAAAATTTTGCAAGAGGTATTATCTGCTAAAACCTAGTACTTAGAGAAAAAGATTAATATGTGACAGAGAGGCAGTTGTGTTGTTTTAGAATGACAAAGCTTTTCAGAGAAAAAGGGCATTATTTAGAATTTATGTGATAATATTGTGAGTTCTAAGTCCTAACTATCAGTAAATGTTGGTTGGACGTTGTGTTCAAAATGTAAGGCTCAGGCTTCCAGTGTATAGCAGCAGCTAGTTTCGAGGGTGCAGTTTCAAAACATTTTATCTTTTTTCATACTTAAGTGAGGGAAGGAGAAAGAGGGAAAGAGAAGAGAATCACTGCTAGTATTATTTATATATTTTTGTGACATTGTAAGGCCATAGAATAAATGATGGATTTGTTTGTTTTTCAGATATGAGGATCAATGATGCATACTGCTGGGTTCGATGAAGCTGGGCATTCATAACTAGATTCATTAAGGAATACAAAGAAAATATTTAAAGGAATCAATAATGGTGTCTTCTGGTTGCAGAATGCGAAGTCTGTGGTTTCTCATTATAATCAGCTTCTTACCGAACATGGAAGGTAAGATGCAGTTTAAATTTTGCTATTCTCTTTTGTGTCAGAAAACATAAACTATGCAAACATCTTTGTGTGGAAATGTCTGGATGAGTATAATCGTTCTCAGAATAAGCGTTTAAAAGATTTCCTGAATGCAGTGTTCATCTTTAGAGGTTGACTATTTCCACAGCTATGTGGCATACAAATTTACAAAGGGCACTGAGTCAGAATTTATATTTTACATGAATTTATAGAATATAGTGATTACAAATAATTCTGAAAGAAATCAGTGAAAACATTTTGGTCACAGTTTTGCACATATTCACTGAGTTTATTTTAGGATTGAAAGTATATTGTATATTATGGCAGCGTCCTAAATGTATAACCACATTAGTTCTAAAGCTCCTAAATATATACGTTTTATAATCTGCTGTGGAAGATATTAGTTTGGTGTGTGTGTGTGTGTGTGTCCCTTTTTTTAAAAAAAATTGTTCTTTATTTTCGAAGACAGAATTGATGTTTCAAAAGGAGATAAAACTTTTGAGGCTTACCAAAGGAATTGCAACCACTATCTTAATGTTTATAGATTTACTAATATCTTTGTTTCTTTAGTCTTAAATAGTTATTGTGAAAATAAAAGCCTTCCTGAAGCTTTTGTCAGAGCAGGTCAGAAGTTAATATGGAGTTAAGATGTATTTAATTTGCAGTTAGTTGATGGTGGTTGTTACACTTGGCATGAAAGAGTCTCAATCTTGAAAAATCTGTGAAGAAAACAAAATCTATGATAAAAACAGGTATAATGCAATGGATATTTTTTGTCCATCTTAAATATTTGAGAGTTTTAAAGTTGTCTTGATAATTTGTTTTTAAGTAGTCTCATTTATGTCTATTAGTAAAATGACATGGGGGAAAAAAAAGACATTGTCAAGTAATGTAGAGAAACTTGTTATTCTATTATCTTTAAAATAAGCTTTAAAATTGCCATGAAAAATTTAGTTAAATTTCTTGTCCCTACATTATAGTTCATCACATCTCCTTGCTGTCCCAGAATAAATTGATAAATTTAGAAATATTCTAAACTAAGAATTTAAGTATTCAGAAACTTAACTTGGATTTAAGTTTCATTTGAAAGCTACAAATAGGTTAATATTTTGCTTTTAGGAGACATTGCTTTTTGCAGCTGAACGAAATATGCATCAAATCTAATGTTAAAAATACAATAAATATAAGCAGAAATTGAGTTTAATTATATGGATTTCTGGCTTATTTTGTTATGAACTCTTATGTGTAGTCTATAATTTTGATTCTACTTTTATGGAAAGGAACTAATCTAATTTCTGCTGTCACATTTAAAAAAAAAGATTTAACATTTAAATAAGATGACAGGTGTGGACCAATTCTGGACATAATTCTGGTTTAGCTAGAGATTTACTCTGCTACTACAGTGGTTTAACTCACCAGGAAGTTACAGCAGAGCCTTTTCGTAAGTTGCTGCGGTTTTATTTCTACTATTACCAAACAGGTTAGGATTCCTATCAGCTCATAAAAGAAATTTCATTTGGGGGGCACGTTTTCAGGCCAGGGGTGGTTGTTTCTGAAGGAAAAACTGCTTCCTATCCATAGAACAAACAAACCGAAAACCTGGGAATGAGCCCATCCTACTAGTCATGAATTTATGCATAGATAATGCACACTCTTAAAACACTGATTCAACTTCACATGGCTTTGTCTTAAGGAACTATAACATGACATTATTGTCCTTCATTGCCCGAAGACAGGTAATGCTCTGTGAATACCTATAGAGAAAACCAGTGGAAGTTATGTAAGAGAGTACAGGAAAGAAGATACAAACTTAGCTACTCAACCATTAAATTTCTTAGGGATCTTCTTACAAGATAAACTACCTTTTCAGATTTTAAAGAGATGCAGTTTTTTTTTTTTTTTCTATTTTGTCAGTCACTGTTTCCTTATGGATAAATTCAGTTATATCCTAGGTAGTTCCCCTCCTCCTTTCTCAGTGAGTGACTCAACTTTCAAGATGGGTACTTACAATTAAAAAAAAAATGCACACGGCACAGTTCTGCTCTTTTGAAGCTAGTGGGCTTGTGCAAGATACCTTTTGGGTATAAAATTATCTATCTGTTGGGCCAAACAGGAAAATATCCTGAGCACACCGGCAACTTGTAGTCTGCAGCAAACAGAAGTACTTTCCTGATTACTAACTGGTTTTAAGCCTAGTTTTCTGAAGATTCTGTCATTTTACTAGAAGCCAGACATTATATTTTTGAGTAATGTCAACTAATTAAGATTTTTTTAGAATGCAATAGTGAAGGCCACGTCTGTGAATTATAATTAGTGATGCATTATGCTTCTTAGAGCTTTCTTTTTTGATTCCCCTTCTAATTTTTAGTAGTATTTTACCTTAATGTATGATTCTAACTTTATATAATGTGGATTTATTTTTTACTTTATTATATTTTTACCAGAGCACTGCTTAACTATGCCTTATGGTGCCAAGGATTGAACTGGGATGTTGGAGCATCAGGCCTGAAAATCTTTTTGTGTAACTGATGCTACTGTCCTGGCTTATTTGGATTTATTTTACATTTATTCCTATGAGAGCTAAATTTCCACAGTTGCCCAAAGAGCTTGTTCTCTGTTTAGAAAAATATTCTAAATATATCTTTTGTGCTTTTAGTAAAGAATTGCTAAGAATTTTCCAAAGTTTTCAGTAGTAAAAGCAAAATGTATAGAAATGTAATTGTAGAAATTGACTTAAATCTCTCTCAATTTGTATGTAAAAATCATGTCTTACCCATTAAATTTGATTTGCTTTTGTAGAATAGCAATAGTGTTTTATATCTTGAATTTTTTCCTCCTCCCATGTATTTTGGAAACATGTTTAGAATTTCCAAATAAAAGTGATTATAAAAGCTGAAACTTTAAAAATATTTACAGATATTTAATTGATTTTAGCTATTGATAACTAATGACAAATCCTATAAAAATGAGTTAGTAACTGATGTACTTTGATTTTTCTGTGCAATTTTTATAAGCATAGTAACCCACTGTGGAATCATGTATCAGTAAATAGGAAAATAAATTGAATTTTTCTGTTCCTGAGAATTAAATTATGCTATATAATGGAGCCATGGCAAGCCTAAGTCAGACATATGAAGGCTTGCTCAAGGATGACAAGTTACAAATAATAGCAGTTCTTCTGTAAAGTTGATAATATGGGTTTCAAGTTGAATTTTCCATGCATTGAATATATAATTAATTTCACCAACCAAACTTTTAGTTAATTGGCTCAGATTGCATTGTTGCTTATCGTTATCTTGAAAGAAAAATATTATTTCAAATAATGCCAGATATAACTTTACTTATCTACTTTCTATACATCAAGAAAAATATAAGAATAACTGTAGAAATATTATCTTACCAGTTATTTAATGTATTTTTCAATTTCCTTGGTACACTTGTAATGATTTTGGAGTTCATGATATTCTATTTAAAATCAGGTCTGACTGTACGGTCTTTTTTAATAGCTGGGTGGCAGGGAAAAAGTAGGTAAAGGGATTCAGTATGCATTAGAAAAAACTTGTTTTTGGCATATAAATATATCCTTAAGAATAGCATATAACAGAGTGGGACAAATAGTCATTTTAAGAAGGATTAAAATAATTCAGACCTATATTTGTTAATTCTTTTTTATTTACAGATATATGGTAATTTATGTTTGTTTTACAAGGGCAGGGTTTTTTTTGTTTGTTTTTATTGTTGTTGTTTATACCAGAGTCTCTAGAACAGTGTCTGGCTGATAGTAAGCATTTATACTACATTTACTACATAAAGAAGAGTAATTTCACAGAAAGGGCCAAATTTTAATAGTGGAAGAATGAAAAAAAGTTGTAATAGCAGGGACCTTAGTAAATGAGGCATTAAGATGCAGGGTATATGTATGAATGGCTGAGTGTCAGGAAAGACTTCCAGCTGGAAGTAATAATGATATAACTGAATCTTAATATGAGCTAAAGAAGGCAGATAAGACTATGATGTGAGCATAGAGAAGGAGAAAAGAAAGCATTAGCAGACAGCATGAATGTGGAGTAAGGTATTCTATTGGTCTTTATACTTTTGGAACAACAGAATTCCCTGAAAGGTCCAGAGTGGGTCTGCAAGCATTTGCATTTCTCAGCAGGTTCCTGGGGTGAATTGATGTTATTAGGCATCACATCTAAGAAAAACTTACATTTTGCTGTGGCGTGTA
The DNA here is from genome assembly GCF_950295315.1 of Erinaceus europaeus. NCBI lineage: Eukaryota > Metazoa > Chordata > Mammalia > Eulipotyphla > Erinaceidae > Erinaceus > Erinaceus europaeus. The sequence continues at coordinate 102,376,909 of NC_080172.1, forward strand.
TAATGTGTGGTTGGGTTAAGTGTTGGAGCTGCATGAGTGTGGGTATAATGTAATTTTTTTTCTTTTTTATTTAAGAAAGGATTAATTAACAAAACCATAGGGTAGGAGGGGTACAATTCCACACAATTCCCACCACCCAATCTCCATTTCCCACCCCCTCCCCTGATAGCTTTCCCATTCTCTATCCCTCTGGGAGCATGGACCCAGGGTCATTGTGGGTTGCAGAAGGTGGGAGGTCTGGCATCTGTAACTGCTTCCCCGCTGAACATGGGCGTTGACTGGTCGGTCCATACTCCCAGTCTGCCTCTCTCTTTCCCTAAGTAGGGTGGGTCTCTGGGGAAGCGGAGCTCCAGGACACATTGGTGAGGTCTTCAATCCAGGGAAGCCTGGCCGGCATCCTGATGACATCTGGAACCTGGTGACTGAAAAGAGAGTTAACATACGAAGCCAAACAAATTGTTGAGCACTCATGGACCCAAAGCTTGGAGTAGTGGAGAGGAAGTGTTAGGGGGGTACTCATTGCAAACTCGTGTACTTCTGCTTTCAGGTATATATTTTGCAGTAGTTTACGGATACATGTGAACATATGCTGTCTCTCACAGAAACTGGTGTATATCTAGGTTTATAATGTAATTTTTTAAGAAGTGTTTTTAAAGAGAGAAACCATATCACTGCTACTTAGGATATCTTTATTATTATTATTCATTCTTCTTCTTCTTCTTATTATTATTATTTACCTTTCTGTTATTGATTTTTAATGGAGTACTGGGGATTGATTGAACCCAGGGCTTCAGGCATACAAATCATATGTTCTTATGCTGAGATAGCTCTTTTAATTTGATTTACTGTGATTCAGGATAGCACGCAATTGTACCTTTTAAAAAATATTTATTTTATTTAAAAATATTTATTGCTATTTTAAAAATAGCACGCAATTATACCTTTTTAAAAATATTTATTTATTGGTAGTCGGGCTGTAGCGCAGCGGGTTAAGCGCAGGTGGCGCAAAGCACAAGGACCGGCATAAGGATCCCGGTTCAAACCCCGGCTCCCCACCTGCAGGGGAGTCGCTTCACAGGAGGTGAAGCAGGTCTGCAGGTGTCTATCTTTCTCTCCTCTCTGTCTTCCCCTCCTCTCTCCATTTCTCTCTGTCCTATCCAACAACGACAACAACAATAATAACTACAACAATAAAACAACAAGGGCAACAAAAGGGAATAAATAAATAAAATAAATATTTAAAAAAATATTGATTGATTCCATTTTGTTGCCCTTGTTTTGTTGTTGTAGTTATTGCTGTTGTTGTTCTTGGATAGGACAGAAATGGAGAGAGGAGGGGAAGACAGAGTGGGAGAGAAGGACACCTATAGACTTGCTTCACTGCCTGTGAAGTGGCGCTCATCAGGTGGGGAGCCAGGGACTAGAACCAGAATTCTTCCGCCAGTCCTTGTGCTTTGCACCACCTGCGCTTAACCCGCTACTCTACCGCCCAGCTCCCTCATTATTCCTTTTTATAAAGCTCTTCATTCTTCTGACTGCTCCTTGGACCTTATTTTCAACTTAAAAGTAGGAATCATATTTACTAGTTTTTCACAGTGAGCTAAGAAAGAAAAAGAAAAGGCAAGTATTCTCCATATTGGGAGAAAAACAGAACATGTTTTCTGTTAAGGATAGATGTTACATTTTTAGAGCTCCTCTTGTTTCTGTTTGCCTTTTTTTCATTTGTGATACCTTGTTCTTTTCCTTGTTTTCAGGATAAGTACATAACCAAAATGCTCAAGAGATTTTCAGTAGAGACTTTAGATTTTCTAATCTTACAAAACTGACTACTTTGTTCATTTCGGCATATTTGATTAGTTGAAGGCTGGGAGGTAAATTGTCATCAAGGTACATGGGGATTCGGCAGTCTGACTCCTATTAAGCTTAATGGGAGTCACAACTGCCATTAAATTAATAGAAGTTGTAGAGAGAAACATATTTGTGTTTTGTACATATAGCTAATGCAATCTTATTTTTTAAATTCACAAGTTATGTAAATTAGCATTGATTTTTTTTTAAAGCAACACATTCAAAAATAATTTTATTTATATTTCTTTTTTTTTTTTTAAATATTTTCTTTATTTATGAGAAAGATAGGAGGAGAGAGAAAGAACCAGATAGCACTCTGGCACATGTGCTGCCAGGGATTGAACTCTGGACCTCATGCTTGAGAGTCCAAAGCTTTGTCACTGCACCACATCCTGGCCCACTATTTATATTTCTAGTGCTGATAAATCAGACATCATACTACTCTCACCGTTAACAGGGAAACAGAAAAGTACCTGCTGCTCTTAGTACACTTCAAATATTCTTTATTGTTCTATGAGTATAATGTAATTTGATTGTAGCAACTCTATTCTGCATAGTAGTGATGCAGCTTAGTTTTTAAACTATAAAGTTTGGAGTCATTGACAAACCACATGACATTTCATCTTATCTTGCAAAAGCCAGTTGTTTTAGTACTAAGCTTTGAGAACAAGGTTATTATTATTTTTATGAGTATGATTCAAAATTGAAAAGATAAAATTATACTTACTAGGATACACTGACATCTTTTAAAATGCTAATTTGAGGTATACTTTTGTCATTTTATATACACCAATATTTTGTATTAAAATATATACCATATTTGAGGGTCCCAAGTTCTAGTGCTTGATAACTGAATTTTTCTATTTTTTTTCTCTTGAATTTCTACCTTATTCCATTCTCTTACTTCTTTTTCAGTGTTAGTAACCGTTTTGTATTATTTATTTATAGTCTTTGTTGATTCACTAATTTGTTTCTTACTACTGGGGAAATAGTTCAGCTTAGTGTGTCAAACATAAGAGACCCTATTACCATATTGTGTGGCTTTTTAATTTTTACTAAACTCCAGTTTTCTGACAGAAAAAAAAGTACATCAAATATTTAATAACTAAATCTGTTATCATTAAATGATTGCTAAATTAAAGGGATATATATACACTTGTCTACGAATGTAATGATTTTACATTATTTTGGCATTTGACACTTTTATTATAACTGAAAGAATCAATAATAAACTAAAGGCTGAGAGAAATAGAAGCATTTACAATGCCTTAATTTAACAGATAGTAATTGTATAAATTATTCCTTACTGAGTAATTTTCATTTTTAATGAACTTTGCTTTATTTTAAAACTAATATGCCTTTTCACATTTATACATACTAAAGTTGTGCTTTTCGAGTAAGGTAATGTAAGTTAGTAGCACATCTGAGTATTAATAGATCTGGTAAATGCAAAAACTCAAATTTATTTTCACATTATGATGAGAATGTCTTACTGAGACATATGCTTAGTACCCTATGGTATCCTTTATTTCCTTTTCACCTCTTGCATGACAGAGAATGACATATGACAGCCGTGCTGTCTACATGTATTAGACATCAATGGGGATTAGTGAATATCTCATGACATCTTTCAACCCTATTCTTGAACTCCTTTTGTCAACTTGACAGACGTGATTCTAAGAGAATACCTAGCCCCAGCACTGGGATCTCTTGGCTAAAATGTTATGCTGAGAAGGGAATTCTGTATCAGAGCTTCAGGAAGCAAAAACAAGGTTTATAATCTCTCTTTATCACCCGGAGACTCTCCTGCCTTTGACTTTATGTCTGTCATTATTCTTGCTTTGAGGTCTTATATTTCTTAAAGTTTTTTTTTTTCTGATTTAGTTTATATTAGGTTCTTATTAGAAAAAAATAGATTAAGATAAGCATTTAAAATTATTCACATGTCTAGGACCTTGATATAACCAAAACATTTTTTCTTTTTCTTTCTTTTTTTTTAACTTTGAACAGATTGGATAAAACACAAGTAGGATCTCTGTCTCCATATTCCTTTACATTCTGATTATTCAGTTTATATTATCACAGCTTGTATTACTATGTGTATAAAATGAATTTTAATTTATTATACATAAATTAGAAATGATTTAATTCTCTCAGCCTGTTGGGCGTTTGAACTTAATTTCTTTCAGCCACAAATAAAGTATCTTTAAAAATGCTTTCCAGGAGTCGGGCGGTAGCGCATGTGACGCAAAGCGCAAGGACTGCTGTAAGGATCGTGGTTCGAGCCCTGGCTCCCCACCTGCAGGGGAGTTGCTTCACAGGCGGTGAAGCAGGTCTGCAGGTGTCTTTCTCCCCCTCTCTCTGTCTTCCCCTCCTCTCTCCATTTCTCTCTGTCCTATCCAACAACGGCGACATCAATAATAACTACAACAACAAAACAACAAGGGCTACAAAAGGGGATAAAATTAATTAATTAATTAATTAAAAATGCTTTCCTTCTGTGCCATTGCTTATATAGCTTCCTCCTTTCCAGGTGGGGACTGGGCTTGAACCTGTGTCCTTGTCCATAGTAACTTGTGTCCTTTCTGGTACTGCCCATCATCTGGTTTTTGATAGCCATAGATCTTATGAGACTAGAAGTATAGAATTCTGGTTATTCTATCAGGCATGTAAACATCTTTGAAACTGATTTTTCATAAGGGTTATTTTACATTAATGTTTAATTTGATTTTTAGTATGTGAAAATAATAATTTACATGTCTTACTAGTGTTGGTTTTTAAATTTAAAAAAATTGAGATTTTGCCAATATGTAAAACAGGGTATCTGACTGTAATTAAGTTTGTAATTTTAAGACTAATTATGAGGACAGAAAAACATTTTGTGTGTTGAATTCTAAGGGTAATTTTGTTCTGTTCAGTTTGCAGCGTTATTTATTATTAGTATTAGTATTAGTTATTTTGCCTCTAGTTTTATTGCTGGGGCTCGGTGCCTGCACCACGAATCCACTGCTCCTGGAAGCTATTTTTTCCCTTTTGTTGCCCTTGTTTATTGTTGTTGTTATTATTATTGTTATTACTGTCATTGTTGTTGGATTGGAGAGAGATGGGTAAGACAGAGAGGGGGAGAGAAAGATAGACACCTGCAGACCTGCTTCACCGCTTGTAAAGCGACCCCCCCTGTAGGTGGGGAGGCAGGGGCTTGAACCAGGATCCTTAACCCGCTGCTCTATCACCCGGTTCCCTACAGCTTTTATTTTTTAGACTAACTCCTTTGTAGTTTTTTTACTATGACATTGTAGTTTTTTTACTATGACAGATTCCAGTTTACATTTTATTTAGTTCATATTACTTTCTTTTCTTTCTTTCTTTTTTTTTTGTGAAAATTGCAACCTGAAGTACTTTGTAGTACAACACTCATCAAGATTTACGATGACCAACGTTTTACTTCATTTGTTTTGTTTTATTTTTATTTTTAATTGCCACCGGGATTATTGCTGGCGTTCAGTTCTTGCCCTGCGAACCCATCCACTGCTCCCCCCCTGTTTTTCTTCATTTGATAGGACAGAAAGTAATTGAAAGGGGAGGGGAGATAGAGAGGGAGACACGGAGACATCTGCAGTAATTACTTCATTACTTGCAGAGCTTCCCCACTGCAGGTGGGGAGCGGGGAATTGAACCCAGGTCTTTGAGCATGGTAAGGTGTGCACTTAATCAGGTGCACCACTGCCCAGCCCTGGCCTTTATTTGTTTTATTTGCTATTTTCCTCACCATTTCTTTCATTTTTCCTTTTTCTTTACCTTTTGGTGTATATCTTTCTTCTTTTGTGATACTTCCCATTGTTTTTCTATTTAAAAATTTATATCTGATGCTAGCTAACTAATTTAGTCACTTGCATATCCCTGTCTGAATGTCTTAATTTAAAGTTTTGATCTAATTGAAATTAAAATAAAAGACAACAAGGGCAACAAAAGGGAAAATAAATAAATAAAATTACAAAAAAAAAGAAATTAAAATAGTTTTTTTAATATTTATTTAATTTATTTATTCCCTTTTGTTGCCCTTGTTGTTTTATTGTTGTAGTTATTATTGTTGTTGTTGTTGTTGGATAGGACAGAGAGAAATGGAGAGAGGAGGGGAAGACAGAGAGGAGGAGAGAAAGATAGACACCTGCACACCTGCTTCACCGCCTGTGAAGCGACTCCCCTGCAGGTGGGGAGCCGGGGTTCGAACCGGGATCCTTATGCCGGTCCTTGTGCTTTGCGCCACCTGCGCTTAATCCGCTGCGCTACTTCCCGACTCCCAATAGTTTATTTTTAAAGTTGGATTTTTTTCTTGGGGGGGTGGGAGAGGAATAGGCAAAAAAACATGACCATGGTGCTAAAAATGGCCTACAGTGAAGACAAGAGTTGTACATCTTAGAAATTTTGAGTGTAAAGAAGCAGAAGACATTTTCTGGGAAGAAAAAAAAAAGTAGAACAGATAAAGAGGTAAAGCAGACCCCCACCCCCACAAGATTTATTCTAAAAAAGACACAAACATAAGTTTCATTTCTTTTCCTGGTGTTTCTTAGAAATTGTTTCATACCCATTCACCCAACTGCTTCTTGATGTATCTAATTGGTATGTGACGTTTTCCTGAATGTATTAGTTTCTTTAGTTTTCTTTTCCCTTCTTGACTCTTCTTTATTTTTAATAGTATAACCAGGTCATAAAAGATGCCTAATATTAATTGCAGGCATTTATTAGAGGAAATAGAATGTTAAGTTTCGTGCACTTCTTAACTTTACCACAGTATGGACAAGGCTATTTGCCTGTGGTAGTGGAGTGAGTTCTCCGTTGTGTTTTAAGAGACCCATCTCTATATAGCTGAATGCTGTGATGAGACATGATGGCAAGTTGTGATAGGTGATTCAAAGTTGATACGTGAAAGACAGATGATAGAGGTTAATTATAGTATTCCATTGCTTATGGAAAGCTTTTTCTCTTTTGGTTATTTTTAGTAGATATTTCACATACTTGAATTTGCTTCCACACTGAACAAAAGGAAATGGGACCCACTACAGGGAAAGAAAAGTTGTTGTTGTTGTTGTTTTTAAATATTTTATTTACTTACTGGGGGGGAGAGAGAGAGAGGGAGAGGGAGAGAGAGAGAGATGCTGAGATTCCAACCTGCAACACTGCTTCACTGCTCATAGAGCTTTCCACCCTGGGGGACCTGGGAGTTTGAACCCAGGCTTTTGTGCAGCTGCATTCAACCGGGTGTACCATCTTCTGGCCCCCAGGGACAGGAAGATTTTTGGAAGGAAGAAAAATGTGTGTGTCCGCTCAACTTTGTGAGCCATCGCTTGGCCCCTTAAATGAGAATTCTTTACAGGTACCTAAGAGAGCAAAATACTTTACATTTTTAAGAATTGAATAATAATTTGAGAGATTAAAGATTTAAATATTAATAGTGTAGAAATGTTCAGATTACAGATGAAGCACCTATGCTGTATTTATCAGTTCACATTAATTAGCACTCACCATTCAGACTGTTCAAATTCTGCCCTTTTCAGGCCTTCCTTTAGGTATGAGTTTGGGCATTATCATTTCCCATTTGTTTGCCCACAACAGGAAGCTCTTTAAATCCTTTACTTTATTTTAGAGTTTAGGCAAATAGAGACTATCCCTGTTAGCTTTCAAAAGCTCTTACTTTTGTTGCATTAGTGGCACTCACTGTAGAGTCTGATCCTGCTTTATTTACCAGAAAGCTTGCCTCAGAGAGTTGTCACTTCATTCTTTCAACAGCGTCGTTAATTGACTGATAGCAAAGATTGAGTGGAAAAGCTTCAGTGACAAAAGATTGCATATAGGTGTGACTCCAGTCTAAAGGCTAGCAAATCTTTGCTTTTTGATCCCATTCCTGTTATTACTTAAAATACTAAATACAGACTAGAAAAGAACTACATCTAAAAGCATTCGGAAATGTTAAGCAACAATAAAACTCTGCAACCATTTAAATGGCAGCAGCTGACTATTTGAATTAACTTTGTGTTTGGCTTAATTTGGGGGCCTAATTATTCCTAACTTACGTGAGTAGATTTCAATTATAGTATCCTGTAGGGATTTGTAGCTAAGGCAACTAAAAGAATCATTTTACATAAAGTACTTTTGTTCAACTGATTAGGCAAGTTAAAAAGTAATGATGTAAAATGAACCCTTTCTGACAATGTCCAAACGAATGTTTCTAGTAATTTTGTTAAATAAAGATTGAACTGAGCTTAATTTTAAATTACATTTTTGGAAGATTTACTTACGTGTACTGTCGATAAAAATATACACCCGGTGTTAAGGTGGTAGAACATTAAAGATAAGGAAAAGTTTACCAGTGTGGGAACATTCCCAAACCATGTTTATTTGCTTTACAATCCTTATATGGCTTGACAGTTTGAAATACATGTAATTCAAATAGATTACTTGAATGACTAGCACCTCTTTGACATTTTTTAATGCATTTCAGTTGACACAAGCCAGAGATTGATTAATAGAGTTGAAATGCTATGTGTCAAGAGGTACAAGGACACATGCTATGACTGACACTGCGTTAGGTGATAAATGACTTAATGTTGAACTGTGCTCTTCATGAATACTTGCTCACCACTATAAGAACCTACAGTATTTTTGAGCACATTTAGACTGGAACCTATATTATGACTGTTAGTGGTAGATGCTAGCACCTACTACAAGGAGGAACTATCAATAATATTAGTTCCTTACTAGTCTACGTACTGTAACAATATATATGTAAAAAAAACACCCCGTTCTAGTAGACCACACTGAGGATTAACCATAACATTTCACTAGAGTCTTAGAGTCGTTTAATATTAGACTGAAGGAAGATAAAAGCTGATGTTCCTGCTCTTCCGACTCCTTTCATCCATTTGTCCATCCTGTAAATCCTCTTTACCTGTTCTCTCTTTTCTCCTTTACTCTTGCCCGCTATTTGTCTTCGTTCAGATTTTGAGTATCTACCCCATGTTATACTGTCTCTACCCATTTGTATAGCATTTCTTTTAATTTTGGCAGTTCTGTGAGCAGTTTTTTTTTTTACGCAAATAAAGCAAAGTGTAACAAGCATTTTATAAAATTCAAGAATCTCGAGTTTGATTTCAGAATGAAATTTTCCTCCCATAACTGTAGCTAATTGCTTCATAAAAACACCACCAAGAAATCCGTCCTTCCATTTGTTCAGGTCTTTTTTGTTCTATATGATACATTTATTAATTTTTATTTATTTATTTACTTATTCCCTTTTATTGCCCTTGTTGTTTTATTGTTGTAGTTATGATTGTTGTCGTCGTTGGATAGGACAGAGAATGGAGAAAGGAGGGGAAAACAGAGAGGGGGAGGGAAAGACAGACACCTGCAGACCTGCTTCACTGCCTGTGAAGTGACTCCCCTGCAGGTGGGGAGCCGGGGGCTCCAACCTGGAACCTTGCAGTTTGCGCCAGGTGTGCTTAACCCGCTGCACTACCGCCCAACTCCCCTATACATTTATTAATTTATGTCAGTGGGTTTTACCTACTTCAGACTGACTTCTCTAGAGACAGACAGACAGACAGACAGACAGAAAAAGGAGAGAAAGACACCACAGTACCAAAACTGCCTCCATTGCAAATCAGACCCACTATTCAAGGGAGCTACTTTGCTGGCCCTAGGTGACTTTTTTTGTTTTCTAATTTTAAAAAATTTTTCCTTCTGTTGCCCTTGCTGTTCATCATTGTTGTTGTTGTTATTATTGCTGTCGTTGTTGGATAGGACAGAGAAGTCGAGAGAGGAGGGGAAGATAGAGAGGGGGAGAGAAAGATAAACACCTGCAGACCTGCTTCACCGCTTGTGAAGCGGTGAAGCGACCCCCCCCCTGCACATGGGGAGCCATGGACTCTAACAGGGATCCTTATGACAGTCCTTGTGATTTGCGCCATGTGCGCTTAACCCGCTGCACTACCGCCTGACTCCCCCTAGGTGACTTTTTAAAAAGCTAGAATCTTCTTTTACACTATCCTCTCTCTCTCTCTCTCTCTCTCTCTCTCCCTCTCCCTCCCTCCCTCCCCCCCATCCTCGATTGAGAGTGGTAGTAGAGACAGTGGGAAGGGGACACCTGCCATACTATTTCACCACTTGTGAAACTTCCTTCTGCAAGTGGAGATGAGGGGCTTGAACCACCTTCCCAGCACATAGTAATGTGTACTCTCAACTGGGTGTACTACTACCCACCTCCTAAAAACTATTGATAACTAACTTATTTTTTAAAAAATATTTTATTAGGAGTCTTCTTTTAAATAGCAACACTCAATGTCCAAGACTTAAGTCTAGTATTAACTGTTGAGGACTTGAGCTATGGGTAATATGACTTAAAACATCTCTTAATTAATGCAAGGGACTATTATACTTTTTGGAATATTTAATAGAGACATTTCTTTACTTACATTTTTCATAGTACTTAAGTGCCTGGAAGAATATTTGTTTTTTTCCTTTCACCTGTGTTATCGTCCGCACTAGGAATATTCCTGCCTCTTTCTCTTTGCCCCTCTTGCTTCCTTTCCTTCCCGCCTTTCCACTTCCTTTCTCTCTCTTTCTTTATTTCTTCCTATTTTATTTGATAGGACAGAGAGAAATTGAAAAGGGAGGAAAAGATAGGGAGAGAAATTTATGGACACCTGCAGGTGAGTACTTGTACATAGTAGCTGCACACTCAACTGGGTGGGTAATTGAGCCTGGCTCAATTAAGAAATGCATTGAAGGAAGCTTGTACCAGAGTGGTATTTCAGATAAAAATTCACTTAATGGTGAAACAGTTTCACTGCTGAACACTTAAACAATTTGATGAATTTGTAAATGTCTGAAACAAAAATTAGATGTATGCGTGGTACGTAACATTCAGGAATGGAGATTTCCAGTTTATCAGCTTAATATAACAAGACTTAGTGGTAGGGAATCCTAATTCTTAACTGGAGTCTTAATTCCTTTTTTTTTTTTAATCACTATATTGGAGCAGGAGTGTTAATGTCATACAGTACAGTTGTTGACATATGTCTGGTTGTAATTCCCTATCTCCATGAGATGTAGGTATCTGCAAAATACTCTTAGCACCTAATTTCCAGCATAAGGCACAGGATCCCAAACACCTTCCATCTCTTCCCTTCCCCTCTTAGCCAGAGTACCTTGCTTTGGTGCAAAATACTATCTGCAGTGTAAGTTTTACTTTGTGGTTGCTATTTCTGTCTGTTTTTTAAACTTCTATCTATGGGTGAGACCATCCCGTACTTTTTAACCTTCTCTTTTTTGGGTTATCTCACTTCACCAAATTCTTCTTCTTTTTTTTAATCTCTACTCTCAACTATTTATTTATAATTTTTATTTATAAAAAGGAAACACTAACAAAGCCATAGCATAAGAGGGGTACAACTCCACACAGTTCCCACCACCAGAACTCCCTATCCCATCCCCTCCCCTGATAACTTTCCTATTCTTTAACCCTCTGGGAGTGTGGACCCAAGGTCATTGTGGGATGCAGAAGGTGGAAGGTCTGGCTTCTGTAATTGCTTCCTCTCTGAACATGGGTGTTGACAAGTCAATCCATACTCCCAGCCACCAGATTCTTAACTCTTATGTGATTTATCAAGAAATCTTTAAAATATTTGAGTGGTAATAGCAACTGCATTTCACTAGGTCAGATCATACCAACTTCTTCCTAAAATGGAGCTTCCTTTTAGTGAACCATTGAGTCTGACTTGTACTGCCATTCACTTTTTGTGATTAAGAAAATATTAGAGTAAAATAAGAAAGGATACATTGGTTTTAAAATGTTAAATAATGAACGTTTAGTCATTTTCAAATGTTTGTTATCTTGTGATTTCTTTTTGAAAATTCCTGATGTTAGTGTAGATATAAATAAGACTTTATAGTAGGTGATGTGTTTTATTATCGTGCTTCTTACGTAGACTTGTTCATCATACTTGCAAATGTGTTGATTTGGTTAACATTCTTAATGATCTTATCATTCAAATTAAAATCTTTGAGCTTAAATACCAAAATCGATTCTTGCTGTGAATCTTCATAAAATAACTTTTAGTTATACATATATATGCACATACTTAGGCATGTGTGTAGTCTGCTTATGAGTATATGCATGCATATGTTTGTACTGGTAATATCTTTAAGAAATACTTAAAAATATTTTAATGGGAGACAGCAGTAGAGAGAGAGAGAGAGAGAGAGAGATGCCAGAGCACTGCTAAGCTCTGGTTTATGGTGATGCTGGGGATTGAACTTGGGGTGGGGGGAGAGACACACTGACTGATTCCAGAGCACTGCTAAGCTGGAATCTGGAACCTGAGTGCCTTTTCATAATCATTATGTCATCTCCCCATCTCACCATATTGGTGAGATCTTCTTTTTATCAATTTCTTTATTGACTTCTATGATAGAGAACGAAAGCAAAAGAGAATATGAACACATGCCTCGGAGTGCTGCTCCCCTCTGGCATATGGTGTACTCGATACTAAAACCAAAACCAAGGGTTTCGTGAGTGCTAGTCCTATCTATACTCCACCTGCTGCATGCCACCTCCATTGATTGTTACTGTCATTTCTTTCTAATTTTTACTTTTTCTCTCTAATTTAGGCAAAAATCTTTTTCTCTCTAATTTAAGCAAAACTAATGTTCTATATGTTTAGCAGAAAGTTAGATTGACACATAGTCCTGCTAGAGGAATTATTTTTCTGCACTCGTTAATTTTGAAGGAAGCACTTATAATGGTGAATTAAAACAAGGATATTCTGTACATCTGAATATTCACATTTTTCATTATAAGTAAAAGGTTTGCTCAGAAAACCTAGGTTTTCTTGATGAACTCAGCAGGAGGTTTGATTTGATGTTTCGGAAGTGCTAGTTTCTTAGTGTCACATTTAATAGTTCTTTATTTCTTGTCTTATGACAGTGGGATCGCTCAGATTAAACCTTATCTTAACCATTTCTGAATTATTTACATTTGTTTTTATCAACCCATTCTAAAAGCAAAAGTTGGACATGAAAGGAAAGGTTGCCCTTTCATAGAGCAAACATGAAGAAAGTTCCAGAAATAGTTGAACAGTCCCCCACATTGTTAGGCCAAATGAATAATTACCAGGTGATGAGCTGAAAGAGGAAAGTATATATATATATATAATGGAGCAATTTCTATACTCACACAATCTAAAAAAATGAATGTAAAATCATAAATTTGTCTTTTTAAATGTGGAGAATAAGAAAATTTGTGGTCCGGGAGATGGCGCAGTGCATAAAGCATTGGTCTCTCAAGCATGAGAATAAAAAAAATTAGAATCTCCTGAATATAACTTTGACTTACTTTTTTTTTCCAGTAGTAGTTCTTCAATATATGATAATTGGAAAACAAAGCTACGTAACTTTAGCTTAAAATGTGTCTTTCTCTTTTATTTGTCATTTGTAAGTGAATTTCTGATTTTTAAATTTATTATACTGCCTCTGTCAGTGTGCCTATTCTCTTATTTTGTTCTTTTTGTCATTATAAAAAAAAGTAAAACTTATATTTAGTACAGAAATATACAAATTAGGGTTTTGGCAGCTGAGGAGTACTGCACACTATAGAATTTAAAAACTGACAGTGAAGTTTTAAATCTCATTGAATTATTATTATTTACTATGTTTAGGATTATTTCTTGGTGTTCAGCAGAAGGATCTGATATTTTAAATGTATCCTGTAAACATCACATCCTTTTATGGTATAGTTGAACAAAATCCCCAAATGTCAGTCTGTTCTAGAGAAGAAGATAGTCAGGTGATCCAGAGGAGAGAGGGTCTAGTTGTACATTAAAAAAAAAAAAAAATCATGTCAGCATTTCGACACTGCATTCTTTTGGGGGTATCTGTTATCACTGAATAGGAAACTGTTTCAAATTGACAGGCAGACAGAATGTTGTGCTGAATGTGTAAATTGGAATTATCACATCTAGCAGTTCCCTTCACCAGGTGCTGGCTTGGAGCTTAATTCTGCACTAATGTCGAGAGAGTGCCAGGAATAGTTTTATTTGCTAATTATCCCTTATCTCTTCCAATGTCTAGTGTTTTTTTCTCCCCCCTTATTTATTTATTTAATTTTTAACAGCCTGCCCAGGTGTTTTTAGGAATGCCTAGCAGGACAACGTAAGACTGCAGGTGTTTATATGGCTGGAGGATGCCAGATAGAACACTGGAAAGATCTATATCCATCTGCATGAAAAAGATTATTGCTTTCAAGGGTTTTACTCCCTAGTGTACTGAAAACAACACTTGTCAGTATTTTGTTGACCCCGGTAGTCTGGTGAGGAGGGGAAAAGCATGAAAGTTGATGGTTTTAAGAGAGCTGGAACATTTTATTAGACTTTGTGTTTATCTTCTTTCAACCTTTGCTGTGTACCCTATTTGAGAGTGAATTTTTATGGACTGAAAAATATGATAATAAATATGAAAGCTAAACATTTGTTTCTTTAGGCTCTTTGGTCTTGTTGGAAAGATAGCTATATGATATGGTTATTTTTTCTGACTTTTTTTTTTCAAGTTCTTTCGTAAGGTAGTACTGTGGTGCTTAAAAAAAATTGGATTGTTAAAACAGCTTTATGAATCTCACAAGTTGTTGCTAAGCACTGCTCAAATTATTCTGTGCTTGAATTATTTATAGTAGCATTGCTTTTCTTAAACATAATCAAATCCCCAAATTATCCTTCAATTAGTTCTGTTAGTATTATTTACTTTCCTAAGGATTTTTATTTAAGAGTGTATGACCTGTCTTTTTTCTATCCTGTGAACTATGAGTTTTCTGAATACATTTGGCACTATAAACTGCTTTTCTTCTAATCAACATCTCACTGTAAAATAACGAAGTGGTGAATTCTCAAAGTATGAAGATTCTATGTAGTTTTACTCAGTGAAGTGATCGGATGTATCCTGTCAGTGTTGACTTAGGACAAGGCATTACAACCTTCTGTATTTACTTGGTCTCTGCTTCCTTTGACTGACATAGCCTGTACTGAAATTACCTGTATACCAGAGTTTCCTATGGCAACAAGAAAAAGTGTATACTTAAAAGATGCAAGTTTTGATATAATATTTTGGTTTAAATTCTGATGCTTTGTTTACTAAGTGTGCACACTTGTGCAAAGTACATGTCTGTTGTTCTTGTTAATTGCTTTCATTTGTTTAAAAAATCCACTTATTCATTTGTTATGATTGAAAACCTGCCATGTGCCAGGACTATGTTGGGTGCTAGACATGCCTCATTACATTGAGTGAACTTAATAATAATGGTATTATTATTATTATTAAGCATATCTAGCTGAAACCAGGTATGTAATGCAAAACTTTCTGGCAGAGATAATCTCAATAATAAGAATTGATTAACTGAGAATGAGGCATTACAGGAAGGATCTCTAGAGTATACAAAAATATTAACACTAAAGAAAAAAAATGAATTTCCAGTGGTTCAAGGTAAAAGGTGATATGAAATAACACTGGATGAATAATATGGGCCAGACAGTGTTAAGATTGGGATTTTATCATGTGGTAGCAGATAATCAAAGAGGGTTTTTATTTTAGAATATTTATTTATTGTTGTCTTATTGTGTCACCTCTAAGGGTTGAGTTTTTCAGAGAGAGAGAGACAGATAGATACAGAGGAAAAGATAACATAGGAGCCTTTTCCAAAGTAATGGAGGCTGGATGATTCAAACCATGGTATTGCACAAAGCAAACCAGGCTTACTGTCCAGATGAACTATTTTGCTGACTCTACAAGGATTTATTTGAGTTGGATATACTGGATTATTGAAAGCAGAGAGAACATTGAACAAGTTCCTTTGGGGACAATTAACATAAAGCAGTGAAGCAGGCAGTGTGTATAAAGAAATGAAACAAAACTGGAAAAATGCATGCTTGCCTAAAGAAACAGATGCTTTCTGTGCTTCAGGTGATTAATTTGTCACAGTGGTTATCTTGTCAGTTGATTTGATACCCCCACCTTCAGGAAAAGTCAGATTGGTTTTGGATGTTATATCTTCATATTTTGTAACACTTGCAACTAATTCAGAACACAGTTGAAAACATGAAGGGAGCAAATGAAATATGTTTGTGAGCTGAATTTGTTTTCTGTTTCGCCCATTTTATATCCTTTTAAAAAGTAAGTCTGTTGCAATAATCCAGGTAAGTGAGAGTGAATGGAAAAAAGAAAATTAAGTGCGATCAGATAGAAATGAAGTGATGAGATTTTAGAGGTAGAATTGATAGAAATTAAATTTAGTGAATCACTAATGAAGGATAGGCTAGGATGATCTATCCCAGTTTGTTGCTAAGGAAAGGACACCTATGAGATGTTTTGGAATAAATGTTTGGACTCTCATACTGCCTGACTGACTGACTGGGTGATCTTGATCAGCAAGAGTTTTTGGCACTGTTGATTTTGTTTCTCTCTGTATCAGCTTGCTCTTTCTCATGGATACCATCTGACTTAACTCTCCCTCTTTCTCTGGTTTTTTTTTTTTTTTTTTTTTGTCATTACCCCTTCCCTTTTACATTCCCTCTTTGTTCAGTTTCTATTTTAGATGGTTTTATTTTAGAATGACTTTCAGTTTTATTACCGTGCTCATTTCAGTTCTTATTCTAATTATGGAATCATCTCATGCTTTCCCAATTGAATTTTTTTTTTGAGAGAGAGAGAGAAAAACTCAAAGGCACGAGAGAGAGGGAGGGGGAGAAAGACTCTTTACATTGTTCCTGAGATCATGAATTGACTGCCTTAAAGTTAAAGGACTGGGCTTTTTCCCATCGACTCTTTTAGTCATATTGACTTTATTCCCTCAGCAGTGTAAGAAAGTGTAGGAAATTGGAAAGCCTATTCCATATATATGACATGTGTGCATGGAGAAAGCCAGACCTGGGGATGGTCGTGGTACACCTGGTTGAGAACAAATGTCACAAGAACAAATGTGCAAGACCCCAGGCTCAAGCCCCCCAGTCCCCATCTGTAGGGAGGAAGCTTTACCAGTGGTGAAGCAGGGCTGCAGGCCTCTCTCTCTCTCTCTCTCTCTCTCTCTCTCTCCCCCCTTTCCTGTCTCCTCCTTCCCTCTCAATTTCTGGCTGTATCTGTCCAGGAAATAAAGATTATTGAGAGAGAGAGAGAGAGAGAGAGAGAGAGAGAGAGCCGGACCTACTATCAATAAAATGGAGTCAAAACCAAAAAAAATCTGACTTTTGTTCACAAAGTCGTTTTAATTTCATTATATGCTTTATTTATTGAGATCTTATTACTCACAGCTTTGTTGTTGCTAGTATTGGGGTGAATGACTGAAACAGAAAACTGAACAACTTTTTTCCTATTCTTTGGGACTTTTTCTAAGTGTAAGAGCAACATAATGGCAGCTAAGGCTTAAGACAGTACCTTCATTATTCTTATCTTTGCTCTCTCCTCAAGCATGACATCCCCTCACCTCTCTGGAGCTTCAATTTGAAAAGATGAAAACCTGTTAGTGTTTGAATTAGTCTTTTTATTACTTAACAGAATTGGGGATGAATGCTTAGATAAGGACATTGTAGTATCTTTTTAAAAATGATAAGTGAGGGTTGAGCAAAAGACTTTCCGCCTGAGGCTCTGAGGTCCTGGTTTCAATCTTCAGCACCACCATAAATCAGAGTTGAGCAGTACTGTGGTTTCTCGTCTCTCTCATTCACTAAATTAATTAATTAAAAAGTGATAAATGATCAGAGGCGTGAAAAAATTCAAGGCTTAAAAAATGTGAAATAGTGATAGACACATTTACATCACCCTTCCACACATGGAATGCCAAGGAAGTAGGCTGTCTGTATTGAGTAGTTAAGTTTCTACTAAATATGACTCATTTTTACCTCGTGGAGTTTTTATTTTAACAAGCCATATATTTTATGGTCATATAATATGTATCACAGTTTATTTACATGCTCAAAATGTTGGTTGAATAGTTTTGATACATACTGTTTGTTGAATAAAATGTCCAGAATTCATTTAAATAACTAGTCATTCAGATTTTTCTAGTAAATTAGAAGAATTGAGGAGATGACCAGTCAGGGGAAATTGCTTAGTAGAAATGTAGAAAAGCTAGCATGCCTGAGGCTTCAGGTTCAGTTCTCCAAGGTACCATAAATCTCAGATAAGAAGTGCACCATAAATCTGAACTGAACCGCTCTGATTAAAAAAAAAAAAAAAACTAATAAATATAAAGATTTAAAAGAAAACTGATAGTATAGGCTTGTCATACTATATTATTTTTCATGAAATTAAAATTTTCAAAGAGGACTAAAATGGATTAGCAAAATTTTTAAATTTTCAAAAGTAGACATTTCTAATAGCTTAAACATGCTGTTTTTATGATTTCTACATCTACAAATTCCTTTTGAGACAAGAGGGAAGGCTAAAACTGATCTGCAGTGAGCTAATTCCTTTTTTTTTTTTTTTTTGCCTTCAGGGTTATCACTGGAGCTTGGTGTAATCTGCACCTCCTGGTGATTTCTTTTTTATTTTATTCAATAGGACAGAGAAATTAAGAGGGGAGAGGGAGAAAGAAGGATACCCGCAGACTGGCTTCATTGCTTGTGAAATGTCCTCGCTGCATGTGGAGGGGTTGGGACTTGAACCCAGTTCCTTGTGTGTAGTAATGTATGCACTTGCCTGACCCTGAGCCAGTCAGTACCTTTCTATGACAACTCTTGCTTCCTTTTTGTCTCCCCCCTCCTTTTTGTTATTTTTTCTGAAAACAAAGGTTTTTTTTTTTAATTTGCAATAGTGCAAACATTGAAGGGATCATTTCATTTATTTAAACAACCCAGACTTCCTTTTTTAACTTGTTGCCTCAAATTATTTTAGCTATCCAGTATTCCCTGTCAATTTTACCTTTCCCCTCAACTTCACTGGTCTACTCTGACATTACTGGGTAAATATCCCATCCCGTTTTACTTTGTTATTATTATTATTTTTTAATTATCTATATTTGTTGAATATTTACAGCCAGAAATTGAGAGGGAACAGTGATAGAGAGGTAGAGAGACAGAGAGACACCTGCCACACTACACCACTTGCAAAGCTTTCCCCCATGCAGGTGGGGAGTGGGTTCTCGATCCCTAGTCCTTATGCACTATAACATGTGCACTCAACCAGGTGTGCCACCACCTGGCCCCTTTTATTATTATTATTTTTTTAAAATAAAGATTTACTTTCAGAATAGGTGGGAGTTAGATGAACTAGGGATAGAACCCAGGGCCCCAGACATATATATCCTGCACTTTGCCTGCATGCTCTTCCTATAAAACATAGGCCTTAATTCAAACTAGTTTTTATTTTATTTATTATTATTATTTTACCAGAGCACTGATAAGCTCTGGCTTATAGTAGTGCCAGTGACTGACTCTGGGACTTCATAACCTCAGGAGTGACAGTCTGTTTGCATAACCGTAATGCTATCTGTCCCTGCCCCAAACTAGTTTTTCTCTAACACATTGAAGCTTCATAAGAGCAGAAATAATATGTTTGATAGAATACATTACCAGAACCCAGCTATTAAGTATTTCACTTTATTTATTTTCCCTTTTGTTGCCCTTTTTTTTATTGTTGTTGTAGTTATTATTGTTGTCATTGATGTCATTGCTGTTGGATAGAATAGAGAGAAATGGAGAGAGGAGGGGAAGACAGAGGGGGGGGGAGAGAAAGACAGACACCTACAGACTTGCTTCACCGCCTGTGAAGTGATGCCCCTCAGGTGGGGAGCCAGGGGGCTTGAACAGGAATTCTTATGCTGGTCCTTGTGCTTCGTGCCACATGCACTTAACCCACTGCACTACCTTCCTAACTCCCCGTATTTCACTTTTTTAATGACATACTGGGGAATGAACCTCGTACCTCATCTGTTTGATACAACTGGGCATATTTCCTGCCCATTTGTTTTATTCTTTGTTTTTCTGAAAAAACTGAAACTAAAAGAATAAAAGCAAGAACACACCAGCACTGCTCTCCCACCCACAAAGCTACCCCACTCTGTCCGTGTTGTTTTATGCCATTAGACCTGAACCTAGGCCCCCACACAAAGGAGGGTTTGTACCACGGAAGCTATCTCCTTTCACAACAAAGATTTTTAAAATGAATAAATATTTGATGAATGACGGACAAGCTGGTGAATTACTCAGCAGATTATTAATAGAACACGAGTAAGCTATTTTTGGCTTTATTTCCTTTTTAAAAATCTTAAGAGAAAGAAAATATACATTTAATTTTTCATTGTATTTTTGTATGCTTTGACTAGTCTAGTTTTAGCTATCATAATTTTACCTCACCAATGTTTTCTGTGCAACTAGCTGGACGTGATAGAGGAGAAATTAGATATTTGCTAGAGGAATGATAATGTGAATGATCTATTCAATGTTCACACTATAGTAAACAAATAAAAGAATCACTAAGCCTTGTCCTAAAGAAAACAAACAGAAAAACTATGATCCAAATAACTCTTTAAGAACTATACATGTTTTAAAGTACAAAGTCAGAATGAAGAAACGAGCAACCACTGGAAGGTTAGGGCTGTGATTTCCAGTATCATGTTTATATTTCCTTAAGATAATATTCTATGTAAATTTTATAAAGGCAACAGGTCTCTTATTTTTTTGTGGGCCAAATAGCACAGTAAATTTATGATTTATGATCAACAGTTGAAGTTAGCTGGTGTCAGTATGAGTTAGCAATCAGTTTATATGGTTCACAGACTATGATCTTTGGCCTATGTCGAATTTCCTCCCTCCCTCCCTTCTTTCCTTCCTTCCTTCCTTCCTTCCTTCCTTCCTTCCTTCCTTCCTTCCTTCTTTCCCTCCTTCCCTTGTCTCTTCTCCCTTCCTTCTCTCTTCTTCCATTTCTTCCCTTCCCTCCCTTCTTTCCCCTTCCTTCCTTCCTTCCTTCCTTCCTTCCTTCCTTCCTTCCTTCCTTCCTTCCTTCCTTCCTTCCTTCCTTCCTCCCGCCCTGCTCTTCCCTCCCTTCCTTCCTTTTCCCCCCTCCTTCCCTCCCTTCCTTCCTCTCCCTCCCTCCCTTCATTTCCTTCCTCCTGTCTCTCTTATCCTTCCTTCCCTTCTTGAGCCCCTCCTCCTTCTCTCTCTCTGGCTGGAGACCTTCTCACATAAATTGAAGATGGGCAACAGATTATTCATAGTATCTTGCTGGCTTTTGAGGTACCTAAATAATACAAACTATTAGACGGGACTCAGGATGGTGCAGTCTCATCACATTTCCCAATTGTCACCTTAAGTATTACTAAGACACAAGGACCCTTGTGTTTATTATGTTTATTTTTACTTGTGTTTATTACGTTTATTTTTACTTATTTACTTTCCTTTTGCCACCAGGATTATTGCTAGGGCTTTGGTGCCTGCACAATGAATCCATCACTTCAAGTTTTCCTTGATGGGACAGAGAGAAGTTGAAAGTGGAGGTGGAGATAGACAGAGGGAGAGAGAGACACCTGCAGCTGTGCTTCACAGCTCTTGAAGCTTCCCCCCTACGGGTGCTTGAACCTGGGTCCTTATTTAGGGTAATGTGTGCACTTTACCGGGTGTGCCACCACCGGGCTCTGGAACCTCAGGTTTTTAGTGACAGTCAGTAAAAGGACCCTCCTAGAAAACAACAAACGAATCAGTCAGCGCGTCAACTAACCAACAGGCAAATAAAATGTGACACTTCTTTTCCTCTGCATCTTTATCCCTCACATTTGAGAAATGTGACATTTTGCCCTAGTAACATGTTACAAATAGTGTGATGGTGGTGAGGAAATTTGCCTCTTGTTCTTCTGTTTGATTTAGTGGAAAGTGAGATTTAATTGTGCACATTCGAGTCTATTACAGAGGAAAAACGTAGAAACTAGATATCATATTGAGAAGCTGCTATAGATAATGTTTTTTTTTTGCACAAAAAGATGAGTAGTTGAGTTGTATGCATTAGTTGTTAAAAAAAAAACAAAAACGAGAACTTGTCTGAAAAGATTAGAAGTCAATACATTTAACCCAAATGTATTGAATTATGTGTCACAATTATTAAATCACCTTTAGACTGATGTTCTTTAGCACCAGAATTACATTTACCTGGATGGTAATGAATATTTTTTTTTGGTCAACAGTTTCAAGTGATTGTAGGAATAATGTTAAAAAATAATTGCAATTTTCTGATGTAAGTAGCAGTTCTCTGTAGCGGAAAAGCTGGATATGCTGGAATTTATTTTTTAATACAAGTCCCTAAAACTATGAAAATAGATTATCTTCCAGCATTTCAGGCTTAAAATTTATACTTAAAGTATGTGTTTGTTTGCTATAGCATTGAATCAGTAAAGATAACTTTCAGTTATTAACATTATTAAATAGAAAGTTCAACAAATTTTATTTTTGTCTTAATTTCATATACCCTTTGAAAATGAGGTGCTCCAGTGTAAAGCATGAAGATTTGCTGTGTGCAAGGAGACCGGGAGGCGGCGATAGTGCAGTGGGTTAAGTGCACATGGTGCAAAGCACAAGGACGGTCCTTAGGATCCGGGTACGAGCCCCCAGCTTCCCACCTGCCAGGTGCTGCTTCACAAATGAAGATTTGTTGTGTGCAAAATAAATTGACTACTGTTGTATCTGAAGACACCAGTTGCTTGGCAAATGACTACATACTTATTGAGGCCCTACTCATTACTTAGAAGAAATTGAATGTACTCTTATAGAATTTGGATAGTGCACAAATTAATTCTCTTTCTTTACCTCCCAAATAGCTGACATTGACCTGCAAAGCACTGTACTAGCAAGTGAATTACGCTATGACTTATTAAGGGTAAAACTTTAAAAATGCACTGCTTGTATTTTGACAGCTTCATTTGCATCTTTGTTAGTATGAAAGTGCCAATCAGTGTAAATATGCTTATCATAAATTAAGACTATCAGATTAGGTTTCCTTGGATTTGATTGTACATTTTATTTCCAAACTTGTAATGTTCCTGTATACTGCAGTACAGCTAGCAGGTGTGTGTCTGTCTTTTTCTCTGTATACTCTGAAAAGTCACTTTTTAAATGAAGTAGGAAGTTAAAGTGATTCCTGTCTTTTTACTTCCCTTTTTTGTTTCTGAAACTATAATGTTACTTTATTACTCTACAAGGTGGATGGTGGCACAGCCAGTAGAGCAGCATGTTAAAGTGTGCAAGGATGCAGGTTCAAGCCTAGGTTCCCCATTGCTGGGGGAATCTTCCCAGGCCCTTGAGCAGTGTTGCAGGTCTCTCCTTCCCATTTCTCTTTTTTGCGCTCCCCTTCTACGGTCCCCACCCCAATCTACGCATCCCTCTTTCCCTATCCTTTTTCCCCTCTCAATTTCTGTGTGTGTGTGTGTGTGTATTAATGTTGAGGTTTAACCAAAGGACAAAGCCACATGTGATACTTATCAACTTTTGTATTGCTTTTTACAAATTTATTTATTTGTTATTGAATAGAGACAGAGAAATGGGGAGAGAAGGGGGAGATAGAGAAGAAGAGAGACAGAGAGACGCCTGCAGACCTGTGAAGCGACTCACAGGTCGCTTCACTGCCTGTGAAGCGACTCCCCTGCAGGTGGGGAGCCTGTGGCTCCAACCCGGATCCTAACCGGTCCTTGCACTTTGCACCACCTGTGCTTAACCCACTGCGCTACTCCGCTACCACCCGACTCCCTGTCTTTTTTTTTTTTTATCACTTTTATGCTTCTATCTTTTCACACTTAGATTTTTCAGTTCTGACCTATTAGCTTATAGTAAGTCTGAATTATTAGTGTATTTATATTAATAGTATATCATTAGTATATTTAAATATTATGCACTAATGAGTTAATATTCCCCGGTTCAGATTTTTAGTAATATAAAGATAAATGTGACCCATTTAAACTAGATGCAATTAGTAGCCTTCTTTTTGGGTCATTTTTATTTGAGGTATGGTATATTTATATCATATTTACTTTAAAGATTATAATTTAGTCAGTCTTTTTCTCACCTCCCATTACGTCTTTCCTCACTCTTTCCTTTCCTCCCTATCTCCTTCCTTCCCTTTCTGTTTCTTGCTGTCATTCTTCCTCTTTCTTTCTTAGGGATCACTTTTCCTCAATACTTACTCTAGAAAGTAATCTCTATTTCTTCTCCATGTCTTATATTTTCCCATGTGTGGTACTGATAGTTGCAGCTATAATTTCTTGAGTCCATGGTCCTTTTCTTTTGAGAGGTAACACAGGGAAGAGAAGTAACCAATTTTGAATGCCCAACAGACGATACTGAGAACAGAATTCCCAGGGAGATCACCCTAAAGGGAAGGGAGAGAGGCTTTCATCATTAACTTTCCATGAAGACTTGATTATTTCAAGGATTTTTGTAAATGTTATTTGAAATAATTTCATTTAAGTTGTTATATGTACATTGTGGAATTTAAAAAGATAATTGTTGGTATCGGTTTAAACATTTAAATGATAAAAAGTCATACCCCGAAGAGGGAAACAATCTACTGTTTTCCGAAAAATAATAAGACATGAAATATGGATGTTAGTCTCTATACTACATTGTGAGCAAAAAAGAAATAAAAATATCTTGCTAAAATACTGCCAAGTTCACATAATTTTTAGGCTGGAAACCCCAAGAGTCAGATTCAAACTTTTTTGTGCCAGTGTCCAAACTCTTACTTTTAAAGCCATGCTGGCAGACTGGGAGTATGGACCGACCAGTCAACGCCCATGTTCAGCAGGGAAGCAATTACAGAAGCCAGACCTTCCACCTTCTGCAACCCACAACGACCCTGGGTCCATGCTCCCAGAGGGATAGAGAATGGGAAAGCTATCAGGGGAGGGGGTGGGTTATGGAGATTGGGTGGTGGGAATTGTGTGGAGTTGTACCCCTCCTACCTTATGGTTTTGTTCATTAATCCTTTCTTAAATAAAAAATTAAAAAAAAAAAAGAAATAGGAAAGAAATTTAACATTTTATACATTGGTCTTCTTTCTGCTTCTGTAGTCCACTAGACTTTTCTTGTTCCTGATACTCACTTCTTAGTTTGTCACATTACTTCTGTCCCCTCCCCCCATCTTGGCTCTAATTAATGTCAGCCCCAGAGAGACTTTTCATAACCATCTTATGGAAAGCACTTCTCAAGTTACATCATCCTATTTATTTTCTTCTGAACAGTTGTAGTATCTGTAAATTTCTTTCTCTCTATAAGCAGTATTAGGTTAAAAAAAATTTCCCTCAAATTCCTGTGTCATAGAATAGTAGCTAGAATATACTAGCATATTCAGTATCTGTTGGCTAAACAAATGCAACTTTTTATATACCTGGCTCCTCTAAGTATACAGAAATAAACAAATACTGTTTCCTCCAAATTAAAAAAAAAGTAATTTAAACCATTTCATTTTAGCTTTAAATTATTATTGTGACAGTAAAAAAAAAACTGTTAAAAAGAGATAATAAGCTATAAGCTTATAGTCAATATCCATGAATATTGTTAGAAATTCATAATTCATACTGAAATGGGGGTAGATAGCATAGTGGTTATGCAAAGAGACTTTCATACCTGAGACTCCAAAGTCCCAAAATCCCCCACAACACCTTAAGCCAGAGCTGAGCAGTTCTCTGTTAAACAAAAATAAAATAAATAAATAAAATATTAAACAAAAAAAAGAATTTCATACTGAAGCTACTCTCTCTGATATACTGTGTAATCTTGCATTCATTGCCAACACAAACACTTAAGCAAACATACTATAATGCTTTACTAAGTTGATTGTCTTACACTTAAAGTAACTGCACTGATACATTTATTTAATTTCTTGCATAAAGTAGCTGTTTTTAGAAACTTGTATTTAACATGTGTAGACATCTTATATAAGTCTTAGTGGATAGTAACCAAAGGTTATCTCAAAATGTAGAATTATAAGTGGCAAGTAAGTGCTTCATTGTGTGAATAAAGATTATGATCTGTATTTACAAATACATTTTATAAAGTTATTTCAGGTTCCCCTTCTCCCCTTTTTCCTTTGGTTCTTACCAGTGCCATACAGGTCTGTGCTGACTTTTTCAGATAGGTAGTTAGGTAGGAATAGATAGATAAAGAAAGGCAGCATATAGAACCAAAGTTTTTCAATGCTGGACTTGAACCTGGCTTACATGCTTGGCTAAGCACTATCTAGGTGACCATTTTGCCAACCTTGCATTATTTTTTTCAACAGAAGTTAAGAACTGTGTTACATGGAATAATATTTACTTTAAAAAACTGCTGTATTATTGTTTTATATAGAACAGATAGATATATTAGAGGAGAATGAGATAGAGAGAGGAAGAGAGAGACACCTGCAATACTTGCTTCACCACTTGAGAAGCTTCCTCTTGTAGGGAGGAGCAGGGCCTTTGAACCCAGGGCCTTGCAGATGGTGCACTTAATCAGGCATACCAACGCCCAACCTCCAGTATTTACTTCGTAGACTTCAGAAGGACAAAACGTACTAAAGTGTTGTTTGTTTGTTTTCCCCTTGTAAATTTATATAGGAGCTTTATCCTTCTAGTCTCATTACTAGATAAGAGAAAACCCAATAGCATCCTGTTTGTTTTATTTTTATTTATTATTTATTTATTTTGTTTTATTTTTAAAATTACAGTATTTTTATGCCTCACAATTCTCATGACTTCTTTGATTCTGCTACCATGCTATTTACGAGTGTTCATTAATTACTAAAACCTCAGTGCTTTGAGATATGTATTTCTCCAAAAGGTGAAACATTAGCCTTTATAAGTGTTTCGCTATTCTATATATAGATAAAGCAGTATTACTTCTGAGCTTGGTAGGAAGAGGGAGTGTTGTTTTGAGGTGCTTATAAAAACAAACTAAGTACCTTCCCTGGTGGGTTCTGACTTCCTTTGCTGTGTACACACAAGCCTGTGTCAGGTAGCTCTTTTTAGATCAGTATCAGAAAGTTAGAGTAGGTGGCAGCTGAACTGATACTCTTAGTGAGAAAACACAATCGGGGCTGGTGACTGAGTTCTGTATTTAATTCTATACTTGAAAGTGACTAGTTAAGTAAAACAAGAACTGATTTACCTGTAGACTAATTCACAGGCATTAAACAGATATGACATTACTTTTCCTTACTTGAAACTGTCGATTTAAGTTTCTAAATTAAAACACAACTGTGAATTAGAAACTAGATCTTTAATTTCAAAGTAAAGAGTAATATTTTAAAATGTTGAATCCATGTGATATTTTTATTTCATTTTAGTGAACTCTATCAGGAGGTAACCTTTATCCATTGGAGAGGAACATAGATTCTCTTTCATTCTACTTTTTGACACCTTTCATAATTTGTCTCCCATTATCAGATACTGTATTTAATAGTTGCCTTTCTAAATAAAAACCGAAAAGGATTGTAGTATGTAGAAAACACACATTTCCCTTTATAAAATAACATAGAATTGGTAATACTCGTTAAAGGATTTCTAGGCAATCAAAGATGTTTATGCCAGTTATTCATAGTTAATTTATACATGTTGATGTGTCTGTATCCACATGACTTTTTCTATGCATTTTTGTGAGAGTTTTTAGAAAATTATAAATTATGGCTGTATTTATTGATTTTTTGTTGATAACATAGCACTTACCAAAACCAAGAATTGTACAAGTCTTATTTAGCCTTAATTACCTGAATTGGAATACTTGAATTTTTTTTGAATACTTGAACATTTTTTTAGATATGTTGTAGCCTATTATGTAGAAAAAGAATGGATGATCGGTTCCCCTTTTCTATTTATACTTTATTTTATAAAAGCAAAACTTAAATGGGCATGTTTATCCTTGAAATATCTTGATGTCTGTATAACAGTTTCAAACTATGTAAGGTATTACTTATGCTTGCAAGAACCACTTTCCAAATAAAACAAAGACATGGGAACTTTTCTCTTAGTTTCAAATAACAGCTTCACATTCTGGAAAGCGCCTATAATGACACTCTAATTTTGGAATATCTGACAGTTATGAACTATGGGATTGTAAAATAGGTTTAAGTTGGCATAACAACTTGTTTTTTTAAAACATCTTTATGCTTATTTGAATAAAAGACTTAGGATTTTTTTTTTTGGGGGGGTGAAGTAGTGTTAAAAAAGTTGTTTCTACCTGTACTAGATTCATTTAGAAGTTAGTATAGTTCAAACATCATGAAACACTTTAGTTTTCCATTTTTCTGCTAATGAAGATTTTTTTCCCCTTTTTAAAAATCTAGTCATTTAATAATTGATTTTCAAAACCATAGATTACAGGGGTGTAAGTCCACATCATTACCAACTAGAGTTCTGTGTCCATATTCCCTCCCTTGGAAACTGCAGTAGTTCTCCCAGTGTCACAGATACGGGTTGACGATTCTTTTTGAACAGACTTCCCTGTCTTATCTGTGTATTTTTTTTTTTTGCTCATCCACCCCCCATGCTTCTGCCTTCTCTTCCTTTTTAAGTCACATCTACACCTATTACTACTTCTGAGTGTCCTTTTTTCTTCATCTGTCTCAGGACCCTGATAGAATTGGGGCTCAAAGTCCCCTGTTCATCTTCCTCTAACATTTCTCCCCCACTCAAAGTATGAACTAGAATTCTTTTTGGGATTCAGTCCTGACTTCTGCGATTGCTGCTCTGCTGGAAATTTTCTTTGTGTTATTGTGGGAAATGATAGATAAAGCTGTGCTTTTCAAGCCACAATGTTTCAATAGGTTCATTTCTCATTGATTAAAAGTATTGCACCAGACACTGATGACTACTTAGATTAAGGTTGTTTAGAATTTACATTTCATAGTTTCTCCTTAAAAAAATAAGAAGTAAATTGTTTCATTCCTTACCTATTTTGTAATCTCACAGAGAATACAAGGCACACAGTAGTGAATAATCAAAGAAGGTGTGGTATATCAACTACACATACGTACAAACAATGGAATATTGCTCATCTATAAAATAGGAAATTTTTCTTTTGCAACAACTTGGGTGGAACTTGATAGAATCATATTAAGGGACAGAAGGAGAGAATAAATATATCATGATCTCTCCAGCATTAGAACTTAAGACAGGAAGGGAATGTGAAGGGTAAGATTTTAATTAGTTATGGTATATTGCAAGTAGAGAGGTGAGAGGGAGTTGGGAGGGGTGTATTCTAACCTATTGTCTGATGGAGGAGGAAGATTGTGAATTGGTGGAGGATGTGGTATGCTGATTGATATTATTGGAGTTAATCTGTGATAACAGATTTGCACAGCAACATTTTTCAATAAATTGATCTGAAAATATCACAAAAATGATATTTTTTAAAGTTAAAAAATGTTTATAACTTCTTATAATTTTTCCCAATTATGGAGACAACGTTCCTTGAGTTTTCTTTGAAAACTTACAAGTAGTAGAGTATTCCCCCATATTTATCAATTTAAAAAAATACATATCGCCTCTATCTCTATTTTGAAAGCAACTGTACTGCTGATGACTTGTTGGTTCTCTGTGTTTGTACTGACTTCTCACAAAGTCATATTTATCTTCCCATGTTAAAGCATTGGTGTTTATTGAAGTCTTGACCCTTTTATTTATTTATTTTTTTAAAAATTTATTTATGCCCTTTTGTTGCCCTTGCTGTTTATTGCTGTAGTCGTTATTGATGTTGTTGTTGTTGGATAGGACAGAGAGAAATGGAGAGAGGAGGGGAAGACAGGAGAGGGGAGAGAAAGACAGACACCTGCTGATCTGCTACACAGCTTGTGAAGTGACTCCCCTGCAGGTGGGGAGCCTGGGCTGAAACCAAGATCCGTAGGCCAGTCCTTGCGCTTTGCACCACATGTGTCGCTTAACCTGCTGCACTACCTCCCGCTCCCCCTTTAAATTTCTTTATTGGGGAATTAATGTTTTATATTCGACAGTAAATACAATAGTTTGTACATGCATAACATTTCCCAGTTTTCCATATAACAATACAACCCCCACTAGATCCTCTGAATCCTTCTTGGACCTGTATTCTCCCCACCCACCCACCCCAGAGTCTTTTACTTTGGTGCGATAAGCCAATTCCATTTCAGGTTCTACTTGTGTTTTCTCTTCTGATCTTGTTTTTCAACTTCTGCCTGAGAGTGAGATCATCCCATTTCATCCTTTTGTTTCTGACTTATTTCACTTAACATGATTTTTTCAAGGTCCATCCAAGATTGGCTGAAAATGGTGAAGTCACCATTTTTTTTTTATAGATGAGTAGTATTCCATTGTGTATATACCACAACCTGCTCAGCCACTCATCTGTTTTTGGACACCTGGGTTGCTTCCAAGTTTTGGCTGTTACAAATTGTGCTGCTAAGAACTTATGTGTATACAGATCTTTTGGGATGGGTGTGTTGGGTTCCTTACGCTATATCCCCAGGACAGGAATTGCAGGATCATAAGGTAGGTCCATCTCTAGCCTTCTGAGAGTTCTCCAGACTGTTCACCACAGAGGCTGGACCAATTGACATTTCCACCAGCAGTGTAGGAGGGTTCCTTTGACCCCACACCCTCTCCAGCATTTGCTGCTGTAACCTTTTCTGATGTCTGACATTCTCACAGAAGTGAAGTGGTATCTCACTATTGTCTTTATTTGCATTTCTCTGACAAGCAAAGACTTGGAACATTTTTTTCATATGTTCCTCTGCCTTTTGGATCTCTTCTGTGGTGAATATTCTGTCCATGTCCTCTCCCCATTTTTGGATGGGGTTATTGTCTTGTTGAGTTGGGCAAGCTCTTTATAATATTTTGGTTATTAGCCTCTTGTCTGATGTATGGCATGTAAAGATCTCTCATTCTGTGAGGGGTCTCTTGGTTTGGGTAGTGGTTTCTTTTGCTGTGAAGAAGCTTTTTAATTTGATGTAGTCCCATAGGTTTATACTTGCCTTAGTCTTTGTAATTGGATTGGTTTCATTGAAGATGTCTTTAAAACTTCTGTGGAAAAGAGTTCTACCAATATTTTCCTCTAAGTATCTGATAGTTTCTGGTCTTTGATCCACTTGGAATTTACTTTTGTATTTGGTGAAATATAGTAGTTCAGTTTCATTTTTCTGCATGTTTCAACCCATTGTTTCCAACACCATTTGTTGAAGAGACTCTGCTTTCCCCATTGAATAGTCTGGCATCTTTGTCAAAGATTAGATGTCCATAGGTGTGGGGGCTCACTTCCGGGCTCTCAATTCTATTTCACTGGTCAGTGTGTCTATTCATGTTCCAGTACCAAGCAGTTTTGATGACAAAAGCACTATAATACAATTTGAGATCTGGGAGTGTGTTGCCTTCATTTCTGTTCTTTCTTCTCAAGATTGTTTTGACAATTCTAGGTCTTTTCTGGTTCCAGATAAATATTTGTAGCATTTGCTCTATTCTCCAAAAAAATGTGTTTGGGATATTGATGGTAATAGCATTCAATTTTTATATGGCTCTGGGTAGTATATTCATTTTGATGATGTTAATTCTTATGTCATACTAAGTTGAACAAAGCAGGTATGTTTAGAAATTATTTTAATATTTTATGCTTCTATTTTTGAAAAGTTATTAGGAACAAAACTGGGCTGTAGTACACCCTGTTAAGTGCATGTATCATCATGATCAAGGACCAGGGTTCGAGCTCCCACTCCCCCACCTACAGGGGGAATGCTTCATGAGCAAGAAGCAGGTCTGCAAGTGTCTTTCTTTCCCTCTTTCTGTCTCCCCTCCTTTCTCAATTTCTCTTTGTCCTGTTAAATTGAAAAAAAAAAAAAAAAAGGAAAAAATGGCCACTGGGAGTGGTGGATTCATAGTGCAGTCACTAAGCCCCAGCAATGACTCTGTTGGGGAAAAAAAAGTGATTACAGTGAGTTTTACATACCTGTGTAGATTATTTTGCATGCTGTGGTGGTGTTGCACAGTGTGCAAGCAATAGAATCATAATTATCCTATTGTGGTATTAAAATGTGTGCTAGTATTCATCAGTTTAAAGGCATGCTGACAGATATGTAAAGTGTGACAATAAATTAAAATAAGAATATTGAATACTTGTTGCTATTTACTAGATCATTTTGTCATCCCTGTTAGCTTAAATACTTAACTCCTTGAAGATCATGAAACACTAAAACAAATTTATGCTACAAAACCAGTAATTGGAATGCAGGTTAAAACAAGAGCAAATTAAATACTGTATTTATTCAGCATTACTGCATCTCATAGAGAAAACGATGAATCAAAGCCCAAGTTATTATTACTTCAGTGTCTTAACTGAAATGTATAGGCATTTGAAGCCTCGTACTTGTTTCAAAAGTGGTATGGTTAGGTAGAGCACTGTTGTTGTGCTCTAAGGACAGTGCATGAATGTAAATGAGCCGGTGGGTTGCTTGTCTCTGAATATAAACAAAGCAGAAAATTGGATTTATACTTTAGTGGACTACTAGAGTGTTCAAACTTCTGTGCAAAGTGAAGAAGGCTCTTACAAGAGCTTCCACTAACCTCTTTTTTTCTTAATTATGTGAATAATTGTTTTTTTTTTTTTTACATATTTTATTTATTTACTGTTGGCTAGAGACAGAGAAATTGAGAGGAGTGGGGGAGATAGAAAGACAGAGAGACACCAGCAACCCTACTTAACCACTTGTAAAGCTTTCCCCCTGCAGGTTGGAACCAGGGACTTGAACTCGAGTTCTTGTGCACTGTAATGTGTATGCCTAACCAAGTGTGCCATTGCCTGGCCCTGTTAATACTCTTTTACACTGGATAATAAGATATGCTTTAGGGGCTGGGAGGTAGCACAGCGGGTTAAGCGTCTATGAAGCAAAGCGCATTCAAGCCCCCAGCTCCCCACCTGCAGAGGGGTCTTCCCAAGTGGTGAAGCAGGTATCTCTCTCTCTCCTCCTCCCTGTCTTCCCCGTCTCTCTCGATTTCTCTGTCCTATCCAACAACAGCAACAGCTATGGCAACAATAGCAGTAACAACTACAACAAGGGCAACAAAATGGGAAAAATGGCCACCAGGAGCAGTGGTTTCCTAGTGCAGGCACCGAGCCCCAGTGATAAGCCTGGAGGCAAAAAAAAAAAAAAAAAGATGTGTTTTAGTTACAGGATCTTTAATATATCTAAACACGGTGCTTTATACATGTGCTTTTCAATACTGATTGTAATCAAGAACCCCCACTTTTCTTGAGTGCCATAAATGAGAGACTGGAATTATGACTATAAGAATTAAAGAGTGAAACTAGTGTAAAACTTACAAAGTCAAGTTAAAGTAGTAATGTTGCTAAAACAATTTGTTTTAGTTATTCTTAATAGAAATTTACTTACATTCTTTTCAAACGACTGTAGTATTAAGATGTAAAAGAAATGTGTACAATTTTATAACTTTGGGTGCAGTTAAAACAATGGAATAGTGGGGGCTGGGTGATAGCACAGCAGGTTAGGCGCGCAGGGTGGAAAGCGCAAGGACCAGCCTAGCATCCCGGTTCGAGCCCCCAGCTCCCCACCTGCAGGTGGGTCTGTAGGTGTCTGTCTTTCTCTCCCCCTCTCTATCTTCCTCTCCTCTCTTGATTTCTCTCTGTCCTATCCAACAACAACAAAAACAACAACAGCTATAACAACAATAACAAGAGCAACAAAAAGGGAAAAATAGCCTCCAGGAGCTGTGGATTTGTACTGGCACCATACCCCAGTGATAACCCTTAAGGCAAAAAAAAGAAAAAAAAAATGGAATACTGATTAATTTTGTAAGCAGTGAACTCCAGATTCCAGATTTCTATGGAGGATGTTGGGAGGAGGGTTTTTAATCTTTAAAAAATGTTTCCTAGATCCTTTCCCACGTAAACTTTCAGAATCACAAAGTTATGACTCATTTTGTATGGATTGCTGCTCCGACATGCCCTCTTTATACTCATCCATGGCACTGGAAACTCACCATTCCACTCTTTCTGCCTGCTACCTGTAGCAACTTAATTATATAATGCCATACCGCAGCTTTCAGTTCTTTGGAAGATCATAGGTAATGCTGAACATTAAAGGGGAGCTTTGCTTTATGCTGTCAATCGCCTCTTTAGAGTGCTGGTGGAATATTGACTGGACATATCAGTACTGTTTCGAGCATATTAATTTACATACCGTGGAAACTTCATTAAAGATAAATTCCAATTTGAATGAAATTTTGAAATTAAAAACAATCTTTATTATAAAGTAATTTTGCATTGGGGTATAAGTTTTAGGTTGCATAACTGAAAATTCATATGTGTATATATTGCATTAAATCCATTTCTCAGGGAGCTGGGCATTAGCTCAGCAGGTTAAGTGCACATGGCGAAAAAGTACAAGGGCTGGCATTAAGGATCCCGGTGGTTTGAGCCCCCCAGCTTCCCACCTACAGAGCGTCACTTGGCAGGTGGTGAAGCAGGTCTGCAGGTGTTTTTCTCTCACCCTCTTTGTCTTCCCCTCTTCTCTCCATTTATCTCTGTCCTATCCAACAACAACAACTATGACAACAATAACAACTACAATAAGCACAACAACAAGGGCAACAAAATGGGAAAATGGCCTCCAGGAGCAGTGGATTGGTAGTGCAGGCACAAAGCCCAGCCATAACCCTGGAGGCAAAAAAAGAAAAGAAAAGAAAAGAAAGTCCATTTCTCACCATTTGATTATTTGCTGTGGCCAGATTTATCTATTTTTCATCTACCTTACAGTCTGTTAGATACTAACTGCTTTTATAATCCAAACATTTATTATATTTTAAACTTGATTCATCTGCTTGTTTTCTTCATATCCATCATATGTAAAGAAAATCATAGGATATGGGGCCAGGTGATGGTGCACCTGGTTGAGCACACATGTTACAGTGCACAATGACCCAGGTTCGAACCCCCTGGCCCCCACATGCAGGGGGAAAGCTCCACAAGTGGTGAAGCAGTGCTGCAGGTGTCTCTCTGTCTCTCTCCCTCTCTATCACCCCATTTCCTCTCTATTTCTGACTGTCTCTATCCTGCAAATAAAGATTAAAAAAAATTTCAAAAATAGAAGTAAAAAAAGAAAATCATAGGATATTTACCTTTCTTGCTAGTAGTAGGATTTCATTTTTCAAATAGCTGAGCAATATCCCATTGTTTATAAATAACTTCTCTTTCCTTTTTTCTTTTTTTAATAAAATTTTAAAATATATTTTTATTAATGAGAAAGATAGGAAGAGAGAGAGAGAGAGAGAAAGAACCAGATATCACTCTGGTACATGTGCTGCCCAGGATTGAACTCAGGACTTCATGCTTGAGAATCCAATACTTTATCCACTGTGCCACCTCCTGGACCACTTTTTTTTTTTTTTTTCCCAAAGTACTGCTCAGTTCTCGTTTATGGTGCTGCTCAGGATTGAACCTGGGGCCTTTGCTGCCAAGATCAAGGTATGTTAGGAAAACCTCTGTGTTAGATTTTCTTCAAGGATAAAAAAAAGCAGTGACTTCTGTGATCAGAAATTTCACAACATAGAAGTGGATAAAGAAGTGGAAGTTTTGATACTGGAAGTCTCTGCCTTTTTATTCTTAACTAAGTTCATCATAAGTGATTTTTTTTCACTATTCAAATTTAAAGTCCATAAGTGATAAGGTTATCTCTTTAAGTTTTCCCTTATTGTTTCCTTTGTTGTCTTCTAGATCTGAATCTTCTCATTGTAATCTAACAATATAGAAACATTTTGTTAATTAATTTTAACTTATTAGGATTTTGACTCAGTCTGTCCTCTTTTTCCCCTGGAGTTGGCATCTTGCACATGAGTGATTTCACCACTGCCAACTGACTTTTTAATTCTGAGAGAGGGAGGGAGGCGGGGGGAGAGAGAGAGAGAGAGACAGCAAGCCAGCCAAAGACCCCACAGTTCTGTATTTTCCGCCAGTGTTGCAGCCGCCACCTAGGTGGAGCTGGGGCAGGGACTGAACAAAGCATACACCAGTGTACTCTCTCAGCCTCTGAATCTGTTCCCTTTCCTTTCCTTTCCTTTTCTTTTTTTTTAATACTGCTGTCATATAACTTTAATGGAAAGATTTATTGAAGGTGATTTGGTTATATGATATACTTTAGGCGTTTGCATTTGTTATTAAAGGAAAAATATTAGACTTGCTCAATTAGCAAAAACATCTTTTTCATCTTGATTGGCTAATGCTAACATGCTCTTTAAATCTAGAGATCCAATATTCTTTCTTTCCACAACCCCCTGTAGCTTGTGATCTTGTCAAACAAAAGTGGGGAATAATGGGGGTGGGGTGGGGAACCAGAGAAAATGGCTCATTTACAAGGTAACTCTTTGCTTTTGGCAGAACAAAGACAAATCAGAATTGCATTAAAGAGATTTGACAGGCAGAGTGAACAACTGACTAACTGCCAGCTTACTGACTTAATACTGTTTATCTTCTGCTGCTTGGTTGAAGAACTTACTTACTCATAAAGATACAGAAAGAAAATAAAGATTCATTTCTGTTATTTAAAAATGCAGAATAAGAATTCAAATTTATTTCAACTTTTTGTATGCTTTCGGGTATCAGAAATAATGTGAATATATTACGTTTTAGGGGCTGGGTGGTGGCGCACCTGGTTGAGCACATGTATTATAATGTGCAAGGACCTGGGTTCAAGCCCCCCCCCCCCCCAGTCCCCACCTGCAGGAAGAAAGCTTTACAAGTGGTGAAGCAGGGCTGCAGGTGTCTCTCTGTCTCTCTCCCTCTCTGTCATCCCCCTCCCTCTTGATTTCTGGCTGTCTCTATCCAATAAATAAAGAAATTAAAAGAATAAATAAAAATACATTTTACATTTTTAACTGCATATTTCACTGTAACATAAATTTTTAAAAAGTTATCTTTTGTATTTATTTGATAGAGACCCATCAGAAATCCAGAGGGAAGGGGGAGATAGAGAGGGAGAGAGAGACAGAGAGAGACTGAGAGACACTTGCAACATTATTTCACTACTTGCAAAGCTTTCCCCTCCAAGTGGGGACTAGGGGCTCAAATCCAGGTCCTTGTGCTCAACCAGGTGTGCCACCAGCAGGCCCCAGAATTTTAAATTAAGCATTTAGGAAGGTGGCTCAGTGGATGGCGTCAAGGACTTGTATGTGGACCTGGGCTTGATTCCTGGTAGTGCCTATGCCAGAGCAGAGCAGTGCTCTAGTGTCTCTCTTTCATAAGATACACCAGTAATAAAATTGACAGTGCTTATGGTTATTGAAAAGGTTAAA
The DNA here is from genome assembly GCF_950295315.1 of Erinaceus europaeus. Classification (NCBI taxonomy): domain Eukaryota; kingdom Metazoa; phylum Chordata; class Mammalia; order Eulipotyphla; family Erinaceidae; genus Erinaceus; species Erinaceus europaeus. Next base: position 102,414,068 of record NC_080172.1, read on the forward strand.
GCATAAAATAAAGCCTGGCTGACATTTTTAATGTACTCAGCATTCCATCATGTTTCTGATTAGTTTCTTGATGTGCTTCTATAAATCTGAAATGATAGTTGAGCATTATTCTTTAAAATAATAACTGAGGACAGTATCTTCTCTACAGATCCACTTAGAAGGAACTGCTTTTGGTTGGCAGCTTGGTATACAGTCTGCTCTTTCTTAATGTTTTTTGTGGGGGAATTGAGGTTTTATTGTGTAACTCAGGTACTGATGTGACCTGGAGACCATCCCCTGCAATTACATTCTTTTAAATATAAGCTTTATTTTTCTGTATTGTGGATGGCCCAGTTTCACAATACTAGGCCACTTTTTCATTCAGATAGGGAGACAGAGGGACAAACACCCTATCGCCAGAAAACGTTTTGGTACTGTTCCACTTCTGGGTGGTGTGCACAAGAGACATACCTTATCTGGTGAGCTAGCTCTCTGGCCAGAATACTGCTTTTATGTTTTAATGTAATTCATTTATTTGTTTAAACATTCTTTTTTAAAATTTTTATTATCTTTTATTTATTTATTGGATAGAGACATCCAGAAATCAAGAAGGGAGAGGGGATAGAGAAGGAGAGAGACGCCTACAACACTGTTTCACCACCTGCAAAGTGTCCCCCTCCTGCAGATGGGAACTGGGGGCTCGAACCTGGGTCCTTGTGCATTGTAACAGGTGCACCACCGCCCGGCCCCTAATTAATTATTTTTATATTTATTTATTCCTTTTTGTTGCCCTTGTTTTATTATTGTAGTTATTATTGTTGTTATTGATGTCGTTGTTGGATAAGACAGAGAGAAATGGAGAGAGGAGGAGAGAAAGATAAGATACCTGCAGACCTGCTTCACCGCCTGTGAAGTGACTCCCCTGCTGGTGGGGAGTCGGGGGCTCGAACCGGGATCCTTATGCCAGTGTGTGTGGGGTCATGAACATGGCAAAGTAGCACACTATCCAAGAGAACTGTTTCACCAGCTCCAAAATACTGTCTTTAAAATGTTCCATAGAGGTGGTACATTGTCTTCCACACTGCCTCTTTAATACATATTTAACATCATATAACATCATATCCTTTCCCTGGCCCTGTAAATTAACTATATATTAATTCCAATAGTTTACTTTTTTCAAAGTTTATAAAAGAGAATATTTACCTACCATGTGTTTGAGGAATATACAAGTCTATTCATTTGAATGTGAATCTAAACTTTGAGAATTTTCACATTTGTGTGTCTTTTAAAAAAAAAAAACAACTTTATTTATTTATTTTGCCTCCATGGTTATTGCTGGGGCTTGGTGCCTGCACCACGAATCCACTGCTCCTGGAGGCCATTCATTTCCCCCTCCTTTTGCTGCCCTTGTTGTTTTATCGTTGTTGTGGTTATTATTATTGTTGTTATTAATGTCATTGTTGTTGGATAGGGCAGAGAGAAATGGAAGTCAGAGGGGGAGAGAAGGATAGACACCTGCAGCCCTGCTTCACCGCTTGCCAAGCGACTCCCTGCAGGTGGGAAGCCAGGGGTTCGAACCTGGATCTTTCAGCCTGTCCTGGTGGACTGCAGTGGAGGACCTAGGTGAAGGGTTAGAATGTCTTGCAGAAAACAGAAATTTTACACACGTACCAACAACTGTATCTACTGTTTATTATAAACCATTAACCTCCCTAGAGAAAATTTTAAAAAAGGTTAGCATTGTAGAATGTTAGCATAATTGAAACAATTTTAATCTTATTTTAAAAAATTATTTATTAACTTTTTATTGATTGGTTTAATAATGATCGACAAGACCAGTAAGAGAGGTACAATTCCACACAATTCCCACCACCAGAGTTCAGTATCCCATCCCCTCCATTGAAAGCTTTCCTGTTCTTTATCCTTCTGGGAGCATGGACTTAGGGTCATTATGGGAGGGGGAGTCAGGCAGTAGAGCAGCGGGTTAAGCGCACGTGGCAGGAAGCAAAAGGACCAGCATAAGGATCCAGGTTTAACCCCCCAGCTCCCCACCTGCAGGGGAGTTGCTTCACAAGCGGTGAAGCAGGTCTGCAGGTGTCTTTCTCTCCCCTCTCTGACTTTCCCATCTCTTTCCATTTCTCTTTGTCCTATCTAACAACGACGACATCAAATAACGACAACAATAATAACTACAGCAGCAATAAAAAGGGGGTCAACAAAAGGATCATAGTGGGGTACAGAAGGTGGAAGGTCTGGCTTTTGTAATTGCTTGTCTGTTGGACATGGGTGTTGGCAGTCCAATTCATACTCCCAGCCTGTTTCTGTTGTTCCTTAGTTGGGTAGGGCTCTGGAGAGGTGGGGTTCCAGGGCACATTGGTGAAGTCGTCTGTCCAGGGAAGTCAGGTTGGCATCATGGTAGCATCTGCAACTTAGTGGCTGAAAAGCATTAAGATATAAAGCAGAACAAATTGTTTAATAATCAAGGGGAAATGTAAAGAGACAAAGAGAGAGACCAGGTGGTCTGGGAGGTGGCACAGTGATAAGGCTTTGGACTCTCAAGCCTGAGGTTCTGAGTTTGATCCCCGGCAGCACATGTGCCAGAATGATGTCTGGTTCTTTCTCCTCCTATCTTTCTCATAAATAAATAAATAAAATCTTTAAAAAAAAAAAAAAAAAAGACAGACCACTTCTCTAAAGCTCTAGCTTATGGTGGTGCTGGAGCCTGAGCATGGGACCTCAGAGCCTCAGGCATGAAATTCATTTGCGTAAGTATTATGCTGTCTCTCCAGCCCATGCTTATTTTTATATATTAAAAAAGCTTTTCACACACGAATTTGTATGTTATAAATGTATAGGACATATAGAAAGTTGCTCATGTGTGAACAAAAGTAGAGTTCATGCTGGTTTTATTATATGCTTTGAATATAGTACATATAACAATATGTATATAATAATATATATATAATATGCTTTGAATATATTATAAACTTTGTATATAATATAAAACCTGAAATATTTGATAGTGTCCTTTCTTATTTACTCCTATCATAAATATTCTACCATGAAATAACATTTGTTCAGTCTCAACATTTGTTTTTAGGGCCCTATTTCAATTATATTATTTTTTAAAAAATATTTATTTATTCCCGTTAGTTGCCCTTGTTGTTTTATTGTTGTAGTTATTATTGATGTCGTTGTTGTTGGAGAAGACAGGGATGGAGAGAGGAGGGGAAGACAGAGGGAGGAGAGAAAGACACCTGCAGACACCTGCAGGTGGGGAGCCGGGCGCTCGAACCCAGATCCTTATGCCCATCCTTGCATTTGGCGCCACCTGCACTTAACCCGCTGCGCTACCGCCCGACTCCCTCAATTATATTATTATATTGTGATCTGTATGCCTTTTTTCCTGCAGATCTCTTACTAACACTAAATTGAACAACATATCATCTTTCACATTCAAATATGCTATAAAATTAACTTTTTCTTTGAATCTACTTGACCATTTCAAATCATTAGAGAACTCCGTGACTGAAACCTAGCATAGCTTCTCATAGAATGACAAATAGTTATATGACTCTCTTCCCTTCAAGATTACGCATTCTCCCCACCCCCCTGCCTTTTGTCTCCAGTTTTACCTCTGGGGTTCAGTGCTGGCACTTCATATCCACTGCTCCTGATGGCCATCTCCCCCTCCCACTCCCGTTTTCCTGGATAGAACAGAGAGAAATTGAGAGGGAGAGGGGAGGTAGGGAGAAAGAAAGGTACCTGCAACCCTGCTTCGCCTTTAGTGAAGCATCCTTCTTGCAGGTGGGGAGCACGAAATTGAATCCTTGTGCTTAGTAGTACTGTGTACACTTAACCGAATGCACCCCCACCTGGCCCCTCATTTCCCCTTTCTTCGTAGCATCCTACAGGGTTCCAGGTCTCAGCCATGTTTTGCTTACTAATTGTACATTGATCTGTCTGTGCCATATAATTGTATATTTGCCACAAAAAGTTCACTGTTTGATGCTCCACAAATAACTTCACAGTATTCAAGGGGAAGACAATGTCTTCTTTTAATCTTGCCCTAAATCTGCTTTGGACTGTGCTAAAGTAAGTGGTGGTTAGTGATTGACTGATTGATTGATTGATTGATTGATCCACCAATCACTCAACTGATGTCATAGTTTGCTCCTATCTCCCATTAGCTCCTTCCTTTCATTGAGGGAGAAGAAATTGCCAGAAGGGTCTTCTTTTTTGTACCGCCTAGGGTTTTTTTTTTTTTTTTAGTCTACCATTTCAGCTCACTTATCTGTCTGTCTTTTATACCAACACAGATTGATGTATTCTAGAAACCTTTTAATTATATAGAATTTGCATAATGTATGGTATTTGGAAAAGTGTAAAGCTATAGAAATGATGACTTATGATGTGATCCAACTAGAAATGAGAAAAGTTGCTTAAACATTCATATGTCAGGTTGGTGCAATAAAAGAAATGTTGTTTTTTCCAGTTTTAATTTTTATGGTTTGCAACATTTGCTTGTTTCTACTGCTTTTTAGAAAAGCTATTGAAGGGTTTTAATTGTTCCAAATAACATGGATGTGGTTATATATATCTCCATATCCCTAAAAATAATGATGCTTTCTGCAAAGCATATTTAAAATTTTTTTTAATTTTCTTTATTTATTTATAGGATAGGGACAGCCAGAAATCGGAAGGGAAGGGAATAATAGGGAGAGAGACAGAGAGACACCTGCAGCACTGCTTCACCACTTGCAAAGCTTTCCTTCTGCAGGTGGGGACTGGGAGTTTGAACCCGGGTCCTTACACATTGTAACACGTGTGCTCAACCAGGTGTGCCACCACCCAGTCCCTCTGCAAAGCATATTGAGATAATTTTGGGGGCCCAGTGAGTGGAGCACCTGGTTGAGCGCACATATTACAATAATATTACATATTACAGCGCACAAAGACCCGGGTTTGAGCCCCTGGTCCCCACCTGCAGGGGGAAAGCTTTGCAAGTGGTGAAACAGGTCTGCAGGTGTCTCTCTGTCTCTCTCCCTCTCTGTCTCCCCTCCTCTCAATTTCTGGCTGTCTCTATCCAATAAGTAAATAAATATAATAAAATAAAAAAATAATTTTTGATGTATTTTATCTTATGGATAATGATATAATAAGCATGATACAGTTTGAAAAGCCACAAATACACAGCTAATTTTAGAAAATAACTGAGAGATTGTAAATGTTTTTATATCCATATACCCAAAGCAGAACTCGGACTGGGTTTGGTGTATTGCACCAAAGTAAAAGACTCTGGGCTGAGGGGAAAGGGTTCAAGTCCTGGAACATGATGGCAGAGGACCTAGTGGGGGTTGAATTGCTTTGTGGAAAAATGAGAAATGTTACACATGTACAAACTACTGTATTTTACTGTTGGTTGTATATCATTAATCCCCCAATAAAGAAAAACTGTATTTGTGTGTATGCATTGGGTAGAGACAGTGAAATTAAGAGGCATGGGGGAAAAGGAGAGAGAGAGAGAGAGAGAGAGAGAGAGAGAGAGAGAGAGGAGAGACAGAGACCTGCAGCACTGCTTTACTGTATGTGAAGCTTTTTCCCCTACAGATGGGGACCTCTAACTGAACCAGAGTCCTTGTACGTTGTTGTCATGTGTGTATCACCACCCGGCCCCCTCCCAAGACCTCTTTTACATGGAAAAATAAAGGGCTATTTCCATAGTTCATAAGGCATTCATTTCACTAGCCCTTTTCACTAGTTTAGTCAGTGATGAAGGCTCATTGTTAGAAATGTTCCTCTGGATCAGGAAAATAGGCCCTCAGTTATGTGTGTTGTACCAGGTTCCAGGGTTTGCGCTCTCCATCCCAACTCTCTCCCTTGATCCACAGCCTCATAAAAAGAGCGAGACAGAGACACAGAAAAGAGCACCAAGAACTTTAACTTTCTTCCGAGTGCTGCGGGGAGGAGGGGGCAGGCTTGAACCTGAGTGGCACACATGGCAAAACAACACATGAGCTGTTTTGCTGGCTCAAACCTTCAGTCATTTTGGAACTTTGAATCTCCTAAGTTGAGGCAAGGTATACAAAACACTTTTTTTTAAAATTTTTTATTTAAGAAAGGATTAATGAACAAAACCATAAGGTAGGAGGGGTACAACTCCACACAATTTCCACCACCCAATCTCCTTAACCCACCCCCTCCCATGATAGCTTTCCCATTCTCTAGCCCTCTGGGAGCATGGACCCAGGGTCATTGAGGGTTGCAGAAGGTAGAAGGTCTGGCTTCTGTAATTGCTTCCCCGCTGAACATGGGCGTTGACTGGTCGGTCCATACTCCCAGTCTGCCTCTCTCTTTCCCTAGTAGGGTGTGTCTCTGGGGAAGCTGAGCTCCAGGACACATTGGTGGGGTCTTCAATCCAGGGGAGCCTGGCCAGCATCCTGGTGGCATCTGGAACCTGGTGATTGAAAAGAGAGTTAACATACGAAGCCAACAATTGCTCAACAATTAGTTGAGCAATCATGGATCCCAAGCTTGGAATAGTGGAGAGGAAGTGTTAGGGAGGTACTCACTGCAAACTCTAGTGTACTTCTGCTTTCAGGTATATATTTTGCAGTAGTTTATGGATACATGTGAACATAAGCTCTCTCTCACAGAAACTGGTGTATATCTAGGTTATGGGACTTTGTTAGAAAGTGAACTACCTGAGATGAAATTAGAGTGTACTATAAAAGGAAAGGTCTCACCCGAGTAATGAAGCTGAAGGGCTGTCATTCCACACGTGAAGTCTCTGGACACAGTCTGAGGTGAAGCATGTTGAGGTGGCAATTGTTGCATTGGTTAGGTTGTGATCGGCGGATACAATATTATTTGGTATGGATTGGGAGAGGCATATGGGAAAGTGGGCCCTATCCAAGGGTTCCAGGACTGGGGGAAGTAGGAGCTCTATAGTGGAGATGTGAGGTTCCTGCTGTCTTAGGGTTCAAAAAGACAATCGATAGTTAATGTTATCATCACATTATTTGGTAATTGGGTTAACTTTGAAAAGTCCTTTTGTTATGGTTTGCTGTACAGTATCCAGTATCTTGTATATAGCTGTGCTATTGGATGCTTCTAATCTACTTGGTCTAGGCTTTTGGGAGAGTCCGCATATCAAATACACAGCCTATATATTAAAAAGATTCAGTTTGTGTTTTGAGAAGCTTTGAGACGTACAACTGATTTTCCCCCTCTCATATTAATTAACTACTGATTTATATGTCTACATTTTGCTAGGAGTGTACATAAACACCATTCCCACCACAAGAGACTGTGACCCATCCCTCCCACCCACTCCCACCCCCCACTGTCCCAGGAAGCTGCATGTCTACCCCTCACCACAGGGTTTTTACTTTGGTGCCCTACTACAAAACACTGTTTTAACCTTCACTGAGGTAATGTCCGGTTTCTCCCTGTGTTTTTGTGATGTTTTCTTTTCTTATTGTTATTTGACCCAAGTGGTTAGTGGTAAGATGTGATGATTTTGCAGTGTAATCTGAACCTGGTTGCCCTATTTGTTTTCAGAGTTTTAGATGTGTGGCAGCCATGTTTTATTGACAACATTCCCCCCCCCCCACTCAATTATGTTTTTTTGTTGACAGCTCAAACTGTCTCTATTTACTGTTACTTAAAATGCAGCTGACTAGAGCAGTTGTTTTGTGAAACCAATGCACGTAATTAACCTGTTAAGGTATGGTATGCTTTATTGGGGAGGAAGGAACTTTCATGGGTGTATTGCTTTGGTATGGTAAATTTCACATGAGAGAAGTTAAGTATAGAATTAAAGAATAACCTGTGAATAGTCTAACACTATTTGATAACTATTATACTAGAAAAAGTAAGTTTCCTCTGAAAGTTGTAAGAAGCAAGAAATCACATCAATATGCGGTATAAACTTCAAATTAGCTTTTTTTTTTTTCCTCCCCTCCGGAGCACTGCTGAGCTCTGATTTATGATGATGGTGGAATTGAGCCTGGGACCTTGCAGTCTCAGGCATGAGAATCTTTTTGCATAACCATTATGCTATCTCCCCTGGCCCCAAATTAGCATCTTAGGTCAATGTTTTTTTTAATTTTTAAGGTTTGTTTATTTATTTTTAATATTTTATTTATTGATGAGAAAGGAGGAGAGAGAGAGAAAGAACCAGACATCACTCTGGTACATGTGATGCTGGGGATTGAACTCAGTACCTCATGCTTGAGAGTCCAATGGTTTATCCACTGTGCCACCTCCAGGACCACTGTTTTTTTAATTTTTTAAATTATCTTTATTTACTGGATAGAGACAGCTAGAAACCAAGAGGGAAGGGGGGAGCTAGAGAGGGAGAGAGACACCTGCAGCACTGCTTCACCACTCGCAAAGTTTTCCCCCTGCAGGTGGGGACTGGGTGCTCGAACCTGGGTCCTTGCACAATATAACATGTGCACTCAACCAGGTGCGCCACCACCCAGCCCCAGGAACATGTTCTTTGCACATCTGTTTGCAGAGATAGTCAAGCCTGACAGTATTACTTAGATGTAGATTTCTGTAAAGATGTAAATACCATCCTGCTTTTCCTATTTTTAAGAACTTTGTAGTTACTATATTTCAAAAGAAAATAAGGGAATCTTTTCATTTGCAAAAGGTGAAAATGGCCCAAGTCAGACATTTCTTACTTTTCTTCTCTCCTTACCCAGTAAGTGGCCCTGTTTGATTCCAGATCCTCTTGTCCCTCAGGTATCTACAGTTAATTTTTTTTAACTTACGATTAATAGTATAAGGCTGTAAGATTACAGTATTTTGTTTATTTAATTTAATTTATGCCCTTTTGTTGCCCTTGTTTTATTGTTGTGGCTATTATTATTGTTGTTGTCGTTGTTGGATAGGACAGAGAGAATTGGAGAGAGGAGGGGAAGACAGAGAGGGGGAGAGAAAGATAGACACCTGCAGACCTGCTTCACCGCCTGTGAAGCGACTCCCCTTGCAGGTGGGGAGTCGGGGCTCAAACCGGAATCCTTACTCGGGTCCTTGCGCTTTACACCACCTGTGCTTAACCACTCCGCTACAGCCTGACTCCGTACAGTATATTGTTAAACACCACACCCACCACCACCTGTATTCTCACCCTCCCAAAGATACCATCATAGTTTTCATAGTTCTTTTATAGTTTGCTTCAGCCATTTTTTAAAATTTTATTTATTGGGGAGTCAGGCTGTAGCGCATCGGGTTAAGCGCAGGTGGCGCAAAGCACAAGGACCGGCATAATGATCCCGGTTCGAACCCCGGATCCCCACCTGCAGGGGAGTCGCTTCACAGGCGGTGAAGCAGGTCTGCAGGTGTCTGTCTTTCTGTCCTCCTCTCTGTTTTCCCCTCCTCTCTCCATTTCTCTCTGTCCTATCCAACAACGACAACAACAAGACTAACTGCAATAAAACATCAAGGGCAACAAAAGGGAATAAATAAATTAATAAATAAAATAAATATTAAAATTTTTAAAAAAATTATTTATGAGAAAGATAGGAGGAGAGAGAAAGAACCAGACATCACTCTGGTACATGTGCTGCGGAGGATCAAACTCAGGACCTCATGCTTGAGAGTCCAAAGCTTTATCACTGTGCTATCTCGGACAACCAGCAATTTTTTTTTAATTGCCACCATATCTGCCTGATTAACCTTTATAGTTTCCATATTAGTTACCGATTAATTTCCTTATTTACCTGCTAAGGCACGGCTTTCTTTTACATCCTTTTACATGATATTTTTGAAATCAGAATTATGATGAAAGTTGCAGTGATACTTTGCCGTTTTCCACATACAAGTGTTTTGGATTGTTAAGAAAATTTTCTTTTGTTTTCAGATTAAACTATTTTCTTGGTTGCTCATCCCATGGGGTCAATTATGTAATTGTGAATCATATCTAAAAATCTTTACCACATTTGTTGTTCCTGGAAATATATTGATAGAATACTATGGACTTTTTTGTTACTCTTTTTTTTTTTTTTTGCCACGAGGGTTATCACTGGAGCTCAGTGCCTTGGATATTAATTCTGAGTTGCTCATCATCCACGACGTACAATTTCTAGTATCTCAGTTGTAAATAGAAATTTGGGAAACTGCAAATGATGTTGACAACTAGACTGCTTTCTGACTAATTATGTACTGAACAGAATGAAACAGTATTCTTTCTTTCTTGTGAGAAACTTTGACATAGTGTTTTTATCTTTATTGCTAAGTAGGTGACTAAGTACTTGGTATGTGTGTAACTTTACACTGAGTAGTAAAGTATGTAAGTAAAGCAGAAAGAATGACTGCATTGAATTATGAGTTGTCACACTGCTGATGAAGGTAATTTTGCTTTCAGTGTGCACTGGTAGAATATAAAAATATATTGTTTCATGGTATATAGTAGTTGAAGTGAGTCGCGAAAACTAAAATTGGCTTTTAAAATAGTGTTACACATAACAGTAAAATAAAGGAGAACTTTTGAATCTCTCAAGCACTAATATAATAACTACATTCAAAATAAATATTTTGGATTCTAATAAAAATAACTAGGAAAACAATGGAAGTAGTGAAAGTAATTAGAGACAAACTTGCTAATTTATTTCAGGATATAACTTTATAATTTTATTCAAAAATAAGCACTATTTAACAAAACAGGGCACAGTTAAGAAAATCATTTTGTGTTAGCCAAAGTCTTATTTGGCACCTTTAATGTTTTACATATCATTTTAGTTTATAAAAATTAAATGTAATATGTAAATGCAAACATGACTTTTCATATATGCAATTTTTATATTAAGTTCCAAAGATATACCTATTTGCTAAACTTAATGTTTGATCTTTGTTTTCTAAGATTTTTTTCTTTCCCTGCAGAGAGCAAAGTCATATTTATTTAGGATATGAAGGCATGTGGTGTCCACTAGTGTGTGTCTTGTTGAGGAAAATGGTCGCTGGGTGCTGTAGGATCATCTGCCAGATGTGTTTTTACCACCACAAGCCTGGGCGAGCTAAGTAGACAGGAGGAAGGTGAAGGTTAGGTCTCTCAGTTTCTGTAGCAGATGGTCACAGCCTGGTGCTCACACCTGCACTCCATGATTCCAGAAGGCCTTCAGCTAGCTGTCCCCCGACGGTGGCCATGGTATGGTGTCCACCACTTCTGTCATGAGGATCTCGAGTTTGAAGCCCCCAGGCTTGGCCCCCTCAGGGGTCCCTGACTTTAGAGACCCCATCCATCAATACCATCACTGTCTCCTCATCCACCAGGGTCACCTGGACTGGTCCCTGGTGCTCTGTTTTAGGGGAGGAGATTCAAGGGCAAATGAAAAAAAAAAAATCTTTTCAGAGTCATTAAAAAAAAAAAAGAAGTGGTATTCAACTTTAAGATATTAAAGATTTCTAGTTCAGAAGCAAGTCTTACAATAAATTAAAGTAGTAAAAATTTATTTATAAATACCACTAAGACCTTCTATGTCACAATTTCTTACTTAATGTTTGATAGGAATATATTGTTACTTACTAGCTAATTACTGGCTCTAGATAAAAGAGGAAAGATCTTGAATACACTATTAGTATGGCTGCATGGCCCTGTTCAGAGAAACTCAATACATGCTACCTAGATTGCCTGAGAGGAATAGAAAAGCTTCTTTCTTAGTCTCTGACCAAAAAAGGAGTGGTGTCAAATAGGGCAAGATGGAGGTCACAGCAGTTATGGCAGAGGGAAAGCAGTTTCCTTGACAACCAGATTGAAGTTTCATTGTGATTTATTATTTACTGCTTCAAAACCTCATCCTGTGATTTAATTAAGGGTTCAAATTTCCATAAATTCTGTCTTTCCCAAACTTGAATATGCTGTTAGGACATTACTAAGCCCCAAACTGATGATACTTTGATAGAGACAAATTAACCTTAGCCTATAGTTTTGTGAAAATCTAAACGGGTCACTTAGGAGGCATTTCACTGAAATTATATGAATCCCATGCGGGATGATATTGTTAGTCAGTACTTGCTACTACTAATAAGTAGCCCTCTACAATATTCACAATAATGATGTAGTTACAAGCAAAATTTACTTTTTTTTTTTTTAAAAAAAGCATTTTATTTGATTCTTTTATTCAGAGAGAAAGATAAAGAGAGACCAGAGCACTGTTTAGCTCTGGTTTATAATGGTGCTGGGGACTGAAGCTGGGATATCAGACTCAGGCATTAAAGTCTTACATAACCATTATACTGTTGCTTCACCCCAAAATTTACCTTTTGTGTGGAAAAGTTTTACTTCAGTCTGTCACTTTTGGTGTAAAATAAACATATTCTCTGCAACTTCCTTCTTCCTTATGTACTTTTTTAATTTACTTACAGTCTTTTAAATTTGACTGTAACCAGGTCTTTCTTTACTAAAATGCAAAAGCTGAGCCTTTTCGAATTAGTTAACCATCACATAGTTTTGAATTTTTTTCTACTAAAATATTCCTCAAATACTTATCTCTGAAGATGAAACTCTAAGTTGACACTTCCCTTTGTTGCCCTTATTTTATTGTTGTAGTTGTTATTGGTGTCCTCATTGTTGGATAGGACAGAGAAATGGAGAGAGGAGGGGAAGACAGAGAGTGGGGGAGAAAGATAGACACTTGCAGACCTGCTTCACCATCTGTGAAGCAACTCTCCTGCAGGTGGGGAGCCTGGGGCTTGAACCGGGATCCTTGTGCCGGTGCTTGTGCTTTGTGCCATGTGCGCTTAACCCATTGCTACTGCTGGACTCCCACTATTATGTTTTATTAACTGTTGGTCTGCTTCTAAATTCTGCTTCTAAGACCCCTTCTGTTTGATTGGTTTAATCCCCCCTGCTTAACACGGTATTCTATTTACATAACCACTGTTAACTAAGCATCGCCCTGCCTCCAGGGCATTGGTTTAATCCTCACTGTTTTGCACGTTTTTTCCTTCTCCCCACCCCCTATCCTATGTACATGCTCTTCGGACCTGCCTGTTCCGCCTCAGGATATATAAGGACAAGATTGTGATTAGAGATAGTTTAGATTGCCCTGTGTTCCACATGAATAAAGACTGAACTGCGTACCACCCAGCCATGAGTCCCTGGTAGTCTCACCCTCCCGTGAAGCTAGCCTGACAATTAACAACCGAATGTGTCTATTTTTTTTTAACTTGTTTGTTATTAAGCAACAGAACTTCCCCAATAAAATTAATTTAACCTTTATTGAATTTATATTAAAAAATATATATTTTTGCTTCCACTCTTTTAATTAAAATTGTTTACTTAGGTCATTTACATTCTTATTGTCAGGATTTCTGCCCGAGGATTCTATATATAATTAATGCAGGAAAAGCAAGGTAATCCTTGGTAGAAAACTGGTAATGGATTTAAAGACCATAGCTCTGAAATTCCAGGAATGTGACACACTTTCTCAGATAGATGCACTTAGTCCTGAAGTCTAGAGATACTGTAACATGCCCCTGCTGTAGTGTAATTAGCCAAAGATCAACATACTTAGTATATATTGTGGTTCTGTTGTTGTATGCTGAATATGAACTTTATAAGTATATGTACAATTGATATAAAATGTGATGTGAGCTGAATCCTTTACTTTATCCACAACAGACCTTTAACTATCCATTGGAAGCTTCAGATTTTTTTTTAACTTTTAAAAATATTTTATTTATTTATTTTCCCTTTTGTGGCCCTTGTTTTTTTCATTGTTGTTGTAGTTATGGTTATTGATGTCGTCGTTGTTGGATAGGACAGAGAGAATGGAGAGAGGAGGGGAAGACAGAGAGGGAGTGAAAAAGATAAACACCTGCAGACCTGCTTCACCGCTTCCTGAAGCGACTCCCCTGCAGGTGGGGAACCGGGAGCTTGAACCCGGACCCTTATTCCGGTCCTTGTGCTTCTCCACCTGCGCTTAACCCACCGCGCTACTGCCCGATTCCCGAAGCTTCAGATTTCTTATTGAACCGTTTGATGGAGCCCACAAATGCATTTTGACAATGTGTAGACTAGCTTAATAGTGTCACATACCTATCCTAGTTACTAGTTTTTTAGATTAAGGATTTGAACTAAATTAATGATTTTTATTTTGTAGATTGCCACAGACTGTTAGTTTCTGAAGACATCTTAAATAGGATGTGGTTACTACTTGGATTAAAAAGAACAGGAAGTAGAGTACATTTTGTGTATAGTTAGTATTACTTGTATGCACATATAATTGAGTTGTGTTTTAATAGAGAATATCATGCTTATGGGATACAGTAAAACAAACTGGACTGGTGATCTTAAAGTTTCTCCTAGTTTTAACATTCTGAAATACAGTTCTGCATATGTAGATTTTTTCATAGTTTGCAGCTGAAAAAATGCCAACTTAGATCATGTGTTGATACTTTCAGCTGGAAATGACTTTTTCTTCTTCTAGCGTTTGCCCTTCTTCCGTAGCCAGTCAACAGCATCAGGTTGAGCCTGATGTAAAGTTTCGAGACCTCCTTTGAATCTGGAGAGGTGGCAGTTGTTGACTATGTGGGTCATTGTCTGTAGCCGCAGGGGCAGTTCGGGTCTTCTCTGGCTCCCCAGCTTTCAAGCTGTTGGTCCTGCTCTTCGAGTCCTCCAACTTAATGTTGAGGAACTGTCCTTTGCCAAACTGGAAATGACATTAGAAAGACACAAGAATTGACATTCTGAGAGTAATACCTATATGAATTTTTTAATTATTACTAATTATTAAGTGTGATCATTTAGGTCTGTATGAAAGCAGAGAGAATAAATGACTAGTTCTGATTGTCAGCCTCAGAAAATAATTCCTGTCATTGGAATACATTCTTGAAAGTTAAGCATGAATTTATTTTATTTCATATAGATGATTTTGGATACCAGGGATGTAACTAGAAAAATCAAGAGAACTTGAATGTCTTTTGGGTATTTTGAGTTTATCATGAAAGCTGGGAAGAATTTTCAAACTGATTTAACCTGCTGGAATTACATGTGTTTTTGAAAAATAAAAGTTTCAAACATTGTGGATTGTTAAATCAGCAAAGTCTTCCTCTGTCCCTTCTCCCCCAGACCCTCACAATCCCTTTATGAAAAAGACCACAGCTCCTAAGCTTTCTTCAGTGTGATGTAGGGGGCTGGGTTCAAACTTGGGTTACACACATTATAGAGCCGTAGTCCAAGTGAGTCATTTCAGCAGCCTTTTTTTAAAAATTATTTATTTATTTATTTATTCCCTTTTGTTGCCCTTGTTGTTTTATTGTTGTAGTTATTGATGTCGTCGTCGGATAGGACAGAAAGAAATGGAGAGAGGAGGGGAAGACAGAGATGGGGAGAGAAAGACACCTGCAGACCTGCTTCACCGCCTGTGAAGCGACTCCCCTGCAGGTGGGGAGCCAGGGGGCTCCAACCGGGGTCCTTACACTGGTCCTTGTGCTTTGCGCCACGTTGGCTTAACCTGCTGCGCTACTGCCCGACTCCCTTCACCAGCCTTTCTAATTACCTATAATTATGATTCAATAATCTGAAGATTATCTACATATATTCAGTTGTATCTGATTTGTAATTTACCTAGTAGGATGTTTCCTTAGTTTTTTGTGCATGGAATGGAGCACTTGTGACCAGATGTTAAGTGCAAAACTTTCACAGAAAGTTTGCTGGCAAAACTGAACACTTACCGTTGCCAAATACTCTTTTGAATATTTTACATGTAGTAAAATATTTCATCTCATAGCTCTATGAAATGTAGGCGCTATTATTCCAAATAAGAAATTGGAAGTAGAGTTTACCTTGGATCACTGTCAGTGAAAACAGGAGAGCTTGAATTCTAAGGAAACAGTATGTGCTGGATGGACATACTTGCAGACTGCCATACACTGTTAACTTTTTAAAAATATTTATTTTATTTATTCCCTTTTGTTGCCCTTGTTTTATTGCTGTAGTAGTTGTTGGATAGGACAGAGAGAAATGGAGAGAGGAGGGGAAGACAGAGAAGGGGAGAGAAAGGTAGACACCTGCAGACCTGCTTCACCCCTTGTGAAGGGACTCTCTTATAGGTGGGGAGCCGGGGCTCAAACCGGGATCCTTAACGCTGGTCCTTGCGCTCTGGGCAGCCTGCGCTTAACCCTCTATGCTACCGCCCGACTCCCACACTGTTGATTTTTAACATCATAAGTAGGATCTGCTCAGCATCTCAAGTTGCAAAATAAAATACAGTTAAATCCCTAGAAACAAATTTTCTTGTATCAGAACACGAAGACTTTTAAGGCATAATATGCAGGCAACAGGTTTCAAAACACACAGTAAACTAGGGAATTTACCAGCTTGTGGAATGTAAGTGGACTCTTTTCTACAAGTTACGTGGTTGGGAAGCTTGCCAAATAATGTCTCGGAACGGAACAGGTATCACAAGCCTGACATCCTTGTCACCCACCAGGGCAATGGACAGCTCATCTCAATAAAAGGAAGTTGTAATTCTCTCTCTTCATATGCTTGGAGTGGCCCTAAAAGATACAGATGTGCCGACTTTGCCCTCAGCCTTCCAATAGCACTCAATAGATGAGCATGGTACAGGGGAGACTCTGATAATGAGTGACCCTTCGCTTACTGTTCTTCCTTCACCTTTAACCACAAGTTATTTCATCTTTGGGAAACTTAACATTTGCTAGTGTGAATTTCAGGGCCTTGTGGACATACTTTATGTAATCTTTTCATCTCTGAATCAAGTCTGTCTATTGTAAGTTTCATGATAGTTGTATATTTTATCTTTTAGGGAAGGTTTTAACAAAAGATAGATGTTCATCAAAGGGTAGAAACCGAGCCCTCTGGACAGGAATTTCAACTGGGAAAAAATGACATGAAGAAAGTTATAAAGGCAAGAATGTGCATACCAAAATTCAGATGATGAATAGAGTGTCTCAGACTCATTTCCTTAGTTTAGATAGAGTAGATTTGCATATTTTAAGAAAGAATATGGATCAAATAAAACATTAGAATTTTCTTTGGAACTACTTGGTATCATAGATACCACCTGCTTTTGTTCCCTCTTCCTATACTTACTTAAATTATATAAAAAACAGACCACTCATCTATGTGTGCAAGGGTTAACACAGGCAATAGCAAAATGGTAGTCATAGATGTAGTGGGAAGAGCCTGGTTTGAATTGAGGGGATTAGGAACAAGCCGCAGAAAAAGCTAGTTTTATGTGGCCTGAGAAGCGACACCGTGAATATAGTAGCACTGAACTCTTGGGCATTAGATCCTGAATTCGAGCCGATCCCAGGGACTTTCTATGCTAGAGTGATGTTCCAGTTTTCTCCTTTCACCTCTCTCTTTTTAAATAAATGGATAAAGACTTTTTTAAATGATATTCATGAGTTGGGGGAAGTGAGGAGCAGGGAAAAAAAAACATCTAACCCATATGTCATATGAGTTGTCTGCTGCTTGTACAAAATACTTTTTGTAATGATTCTGTGTGTTTGGGTCAGGCTTATGGAAGGGAAATGGGTCTTAGGTGTAGTAAGGGACTTACGGTGAAAGGAGTAGGGTCTTTGGATGTTGCTGTTAATGTTAATCTGAAATCAAAACTTCAGCATTTGTTAAGGAGGTAAAGATGGAAAAATTGGTAGATCGACTTTGGTCTCACGAGTTACTTTTGGGTGAGAGAGTGCTTCATTAGACTTTTTATTTCCTAGAACCCACAATGCAAACCTGATCTGTTTTCTTTGATAGCATTACTGAACTTAGTTTAAAAATAAAGAATAAGATAATTAAAAAGGTTTTAACTTTCAGAAGTCCTTTTGAAATTTTTGGGAGAATGCTTTATTACATCTTATAATAAAATAGGCACAGACTTTATCTTTTTCAGTGGGGAAAGGTTCAATGACTGTTACCTTTCTAATGACTAAAAAGTTAGTGTTGGTAACAATTTGTGAAAAGTCAAGAGTTGAGATTGGCTTCAGGCTGTGTTCCTCTTTCTTGCCTGAAGTGAGAAATAAATACCTCAGAGAAACATATTTGGAGATAAAATGTTTTTCCCTTGTAGGACCCCTGCTGGAGTCAGTAATGGTTGAGTGTGATTGCCTTTTGGACTCCTGTTCGAAATCAAGAGAAATGAGTGGGTGGTTTCAGTGCAGTTTCAATGTAGTTAACTCAAAGAAGTTCAAGAATTGGCATTAATTGGCCACCTTATAGAAACCTTTAATGAGGAAGCCGGTTATACAGGTAGCTTCTTCACACCTTTATATAGTATATTGTTACTGGAAAAAAGTTTGCTGATTTGGAAATCTTACAATCATATCTATCATCGTTTCTCTCTGATGCAACACAGATGTGCCTTATGAAAAGGTTACTAGTAGTGAGTAAAATGTAGAATTAATTAAAAATGGTATTTGATAGTACAGTGTGAGTAATGAGAGAATTATGAATAATATTCTTTTTTTTTTCCTGGAGGAAGATAAACTATACTCTTCCTCCTCCTCCTCCTCCTCCTCCTCCTCCTCCTCCTTCTTTCTCTCTTGCTTTACATGGCTAATAACTACAACTTCAGAACGATTGTTAACTCTAGCAGGTGGTTATTTATTTAAGGGATGTTGTTATAATTCAGTCTCATTGATTCGGGTGCTCTAGTGAAGTGTTGTTTGTTTGTTTGTTTATATCTGAATTTGTTAGTAAAACATTTCCAAGAATGTGCAAAGTTTAAACTTCAGAAATAGAAACCTTGAGGGAGTTGGGCTGTAGCGCAGCAGGTTAAGCGCAGGTGGCGCAAAGCACAAGGACCGGCATAAGGATCCCGGTTCGAACCCCAGCTCCCCACCTGCAGGGGAGTCGCTTCACAGGCGGTGAAGCAGGTCTGCAGGTGTCTATCTTTCTCTCCTCCTCTCTGTCTTCCCCTCCTCTCTCCATTTCTCTCTGTCCTATCCAACAACAACAATAATAATAACTACAACAATAAAACAACAAGGGCAACAAAAGGGAATAAATAAATATTAAAAAAAAATCAACCAATAAAAAAATAAAGAAACCTTGAGGCATGTATAACAAGGACAATTATGGTAAGAGTTACCTCTTTAGCAATGTCATCATCATGTATTCTTGGATATGTTTGTCTTTTTGTTTAAGAAATTAAAATATGTGTTGTATTGTACCAAAGTGAAGGACTCTGGGGGTGCTGGTGGGGGGCTTCAGGTCCTGGTGCAGGATGGTGGAGGACCTAGGACCTAGGGCCTAGAGTGTTTTGCAGAAAACTGAGAAGTTTTACACGTACCAACAACTGCATTTACTGCTGACTATAAACCATTAATCCTCCTCAATAAAAAATTTAAAAAGGAAGAAATTAAAGTCTGACGCATATAAAATCAAGTGAAAATCGACTTCCTCCCAGGAGTGGAGAGAGAGTGCAGTACACAGTTGAAGTGAGAGGTTATAGGTTCAATTCCCAGTAACCTATAATGCCAGAACTGAGCAGTGCTCTGGTTTAAAAACAAAACAAGTTAACAATTAAAAAAAAAAAAAAAGACTCCTGTGCCATGCACTGGGATGGAAACCAGGGTAGAAAAGTAATTTGAGAGAGTCGGGCTGTAGCACAGCGGGTTAAGCGCAGGTGGCGCAAAGCACAAGGACCAGCATAAGGATCCCCGTTCGAGCCCCGGCTCCCCACCTGCAGGGGAGTCGCTTCACAGGCGGTGAAGCAGGTCTGCAGGTGTCTGTCTTTCTCTCCTCCTCTCTGTCTTCCCCTCCTCTCTCCATTTCTCTCTGTCCTATCCAACAATGACAACAACAATAATTACTACAACAATAAAAAAGGGCAACAAAGGGAATAAATAAATAAAATAAATATTTTTTAAAAATTAAAAAAAAAAGAAAAGTAATTTGAGTTCATTTCTTTTTATTGGTATAGCATTTTGTCATTTCTGACCGAGAAGTTCATAATTATTCTTTCACTCAGTTCATTTATACTTCCATTTATTTTGAATATCTTTATTTTGTGCCATCTATAAAGATAATACCATAAACTGGCATTTTGCTAAGTCTTCATTTTATAATGGTGAACTTGATATATCTTTCCTCAGGGAAAACTCTTTCTAATATATGTTAATGTGGGGGTGAAAAAAAAAACCTGTCATTGTGTTTTTCAAGGATGGACAAATAACCAAAACAAAACAAACAAAAATCAGAAGTATGAAGCAGGTTTATAAGAAAAATGTATTAAGAACAAGTATGTCTTTCTGTACAAATGGGAGAAACTCAGCAAGTTGAGTAACTTAGCTAGGAGATCTTAGACACACTATTGACTTTCAAGTAACTTTATAATTCAGAAAATGTTGGGAAGAAGAGGGTCAGTTAAAGTAATGCAAATTCTGCTTTTTCCAGATAGTTGCAGGGCCAGCAAAATAGCATTTTTTAAAAGTGTGCTTACTTATTCTCTAATACTTATAGTTTTATTGCCAGTGTTATTGGGTATATTTGTTTTTTCACATTTTATTTGCTAATCAATTCTTTATCTTGATGTTGCATTTGTGGGCATTATCATTCAACACTTTTCCACCTGACTTACTTCATTTCACATAATATACTTCGCTCCATCCATTTTGCTAGGAATGACAAAATTACCAATTTTTTTTTCTAAGAAAAAAAAGCTGAATAGTGTTCTATTATATAAATTTATCTTATATTCATCCAGTTATATACATAGGGTGCCTTACTTTTATATTTGAACTATGGTAAATCATGCTAACTGAAGATTGAAATTTGTAGAAGATTTTAGATAGTGCTTTATTTATTTATTTATTTATTTATTTATTTTTTGTAGTGCTATACATCAGTGAGGTTAATTGTAGAGCAGCTTTTAGCTTTTTGAGAAAATATTGTGCTAATCTGCAAAACCGTTGCACCAAATTACGTTTCCACCGAGAGCGTACCATGGTTTCTCTGCACATTCTGTCAATATATGTTCCTTTTGATCATGTACACCGTTCTCGCAGACCTGGTGTGGTGTTTCCTTACGGTTTGAATTTGAATTTACCTAATGAATACTGTTCCGTATGCATCTCAGCCATGGATGTATGAGGTGTAACAAAAGTATGCATTGTTTTTTTCAAGACCAGTGTACTTGTGCTGAAATGCTATGCATTTTCTTTATCTTGGCGTAAGATCAGGTTTTAAATCGAAGTTATTTTTTACTCTCTGTATGTTTTAATATAGTCACCGAACATGTGGATAAAGTAGTTATTAATGAACATGAAAAACCACGTTTTAATGTCTGATAATTTTTTCTTTCTAAAAATTTCATTTTTATTTTATTGAAGAGAGACAGAAAAATCAAGAGGCAAAGGGGAGATAGAGGACGTGAGAGAGAGAGAGACACCTGTAGCACCATTTAACTGCTTGTGAAGCTCTCTTCCCGCAGGCAGGGTCTAGGGCCTTAAATAGAGTAAGAAGTAAGAAATAACAGTGACACTGCAAATTTAAATGAGTCTTTGACATTTTTAGTACACCAAAAAGACGTGTGTGTGTGTGTGTGTGTGTGTGTGTGTGTGTATTTTCATTCTGGGAATGGACTCACGGCCTCACACATGGGAAGCATATATTCTGTCCCCAGAAGCACTTTCTTAGCTTCAGTCTCCTTGAGGGTTTTATTATTATTATTATTTGCTTTGATTATTGTACTGTAGAGGTAAATGAAAAAGTTAAACTAGTCTTGAAATGATTTATCTTTTAGTTTTGCTCTTCACATTCTCTTTTCTCTACGTAACAATGTAACACAATTATTTTTTCTAGGTGATAAGCTAGAATGCAGCCTGGTTGAAATTAGATATGCTCGCATTAAGTATTTTTCTCATTTCCATTTTAGTAAGAAATACCATTAACATACCTAAACAGGAGTAAATCAGGCTCCATATGCCCCCACTGGTACTAGACTGTGCCCTGACGCTTCAGTAAGACTTGAACTCACAGTCCCATCCCATCATGGTCAAAAGACTTAGTGCTTACTGGGTCCCTGGACAACACGAGCAGTAACATCCATGACAGAATTTAATTGAAGTAATTTAAGAAAAACTCTTCCAGTAGGAAAAGTTGAAGTTTTCAAAATACTGATGAATAGATACTTTGAGGAATGTATGGTTTTACAGAAATGCAGAATTTAATGGGAGTCGGACAGTAGTGCAGCAGGTTAAGCACACATGGAGACACGCAGATTTCATTGAATAGAAATAACGTTAGAAAAGCAAAGTGTTACCAATCAAATATTTAAAGTTTGTCGCAAGTGTATATACTTTGATTAGAGTCTACTGTTTATTGCCAGAGCAAAAATTTTTGTTGTTGTTGTTGTTTTAAAAATACTCATAAATGATGCAAAACCCAATGCTAGAATTCCAATTCTGGTTTTAATAATTCCCATCTGGTAGCAGTGCATCTATTTACTAGGAGTTATCCCCTGAATGTGAATGATTTCAGTCCTAAGTCACAGCACCTGTTGCCGGGAGGTATTTATTCCAATCAGTAGCCTAAAGCACAGAGAGTTATAACTTGGCATTTTATTGCTCTGGGGGGAAAAAAACTGTCTTTTCAAAATCATTTGTTCAGAGTGGAGAAAATGGAGGAAAACAGTTCATTTTTACTCTAAGCACTGCTGTTTGGCAGGATTCACATTTGCACAACACAAAGCTGTAGTATCGATCCCCCCTGCTCACAGTTTTGCGCAGTCTCTACCCAATCATTGGCTCCTTACGAAACTGTGAGAGACAGGAGTGAGGATATGAGGATGGAGAATGAAACTAAGAATTAAACTAAACAACAGCACACTGTAGGAGAGATGTTTGGCATAGTAAATCCAATCAGACAGTGGAAAGTAAATATGATGGGGGGACTGGGTGGTGGTGGCGCACCTGGGTGAGCACACATGTTACAATGCACAAGGACCCAGGTTCAAAACCCTGGTTCCCACCTGCAGGGAGAAAGCTTCACGAGTGGTGAAGCAGGGCTGCAGGTGTCTCTCTGTCTCTCTCTGTATTTGTCTCTGCCTACCCTCTCCATTTCTGGCTGTCTCTATCCACTAATAAATAAAAGATAATAAAAAATTTTTAAAAAGAAAGTAAATATGATGGTAGCAACTATTATCAGTGGGAAGAAGTCCTAATCTGCAGTTGGTATTGGTATATTATTTAAAATATCTGCTTTTAGGGGGCTGGGAGGTGGCACAGCGGGTTAAGCACACATGGCACAAAGTGCAAGGACCGGCCTAAGGATACCGGTTCGAGCCTTTGGCTCCGCACTTGCAGGGAGGTCCTTTCAACAACAACAACAAAATACCTATTTTAAACAACTGAATTTACAGATGTTGTTAAGTTGGAAAGTTGACCTATGCTCATGTGGAGCCAGATGTTTGATTTACTGGATGGACATTTCCAAAGTCATTATTAGGAATATGTTCAAAAGTAAAAATAAAACTGCTAGAAAAATTAAGAGGAAATATGGTGATTCTGACAAGAAATTTATAGCTGGCCTCAATAATGAAATAAAAGCTATTTGAAAAGAAACCTTGGAGAGGCCATTGGCACATCTCAACTACTATATAAGTATGCTGCAAATAAATATTTTTCTTCTCCAATACACTTTCTAGCTTCATCTCAGCCCAGATTTTCTAGCTTCGTTTTCACGCAGAGATTCAGACTCAGTGTGTCCAGCTTTACAGTTCTGACAGCTGTCAACATAAAGTACTTAGGAGGGGACTAAGATCCTAGGTCACAATAGGGAACCATTTTCATAGATTTGAATGGTGAATTAAAGGTGAAACTTGAGAAGCAAGGAAAAGAAAGTAAAACACGTTAGACTAGGTGCAGACTATTACAGCAAAGCCAGGGATGGTGGGGTGGGTGGAAGCAGAAAGTAGCTGAAAGGACATTGGGGATTTAGCACACTAAGGTGGAGGAGCATTGACATTGGTGGTGGGACATACATCACACTCTTGTGAAAGTATCTTGTATATCACCATTCTCTAGTAAAACAAACAGCAACAGAAGTATCCCCCCATCTCCTCTCCCCAACCCTCCAGTCTCCTCTAACTAAACCTTGGGAGACAGCTCAGGTTTGATACTCAGCTTTACTGAGCAGCAACAGCGCCCCACCAGATATTCGTCGGGATGCGGCATCATCTAAGTTCATTTCCCACGTCTACGCTCGACCGGACCTGCCAATATACGCGGATATCTTTGCCCACCCTGTCCGACGCTTGACGTCTCGTCACCCAATCTGGTCCCCTACGCCTACACTGAACTTCTCTGTTCCAGACTCTTGGAAACAGAGTTGGCAGTCAGCTGAGGTAAAGAACAAACACCTCATCACAGACCCCTGCAAGCGTCAACCTGGCTTTGACCTAGCACGTTATGATTGGGCCCTCCTCAATCGCTATCGAACAGGCCATGGCCGGTGCGCCGCTATATTCCATCGCTGGGGAGCCAGAGACGACCTGAACTGCCCCTGCGGCTCCAGACAGACTATGACCCACATAGTCAACGACTGCCACCTCTCCAGATTCAAAGGAGGTCTCAAAACTTTACATCAGGCTCAACCTGACGCTGCTGACTGGCTACGGAAGAAGGGCAAACGCTAGAAGAAGAAGAACTGAGCAGCAAATTGACAGTCTAGAAAGGGATGCTCTGTGGATGGAGGATTGGTGCCTTGGAGTCTCTCCCTTTCTTTCTCTTTGTGAAACTGTAAAATAAACATTGAACTCAGGCGACAGCTCAACGGTGCTATGTACTCACACAAGTTCCTGGGTTCATTTTTTCAGCAGTAGCTACAGAAGCGATCATTTCTTTTTGTGACTTGATTTGACAGGTCATTAATGTGCTATAGAGTCATAAATTTTATTATAATATTTACTTTTTGAAATTAATTTTTGGAATTAACAGTAATTTCAGTAGTGCTGCTTAAGACTTTCAAAGCATCTTTTTTTTTTTTTTTTTGCCTCCAGGGATATCCTGGGATTGGGTGCCAGCTCTACAAATCCACTGTTCCTGGAGGCTATTTTTCCAATTTTTTGTTGCCCTTGTTGTGGTTGTTATTGTTGTTATAGCTGTTTTTGTTGTTGGATAGGACAGAGAGAAATGGAGAGAGGAGGGGAAGATAGAAAGATAGTCACCTGCATGTTGGTCTGCTTCTAAATTCTGCTTCTAAGACCCCTTCTGTTTGATTGGTTTAATCTCCCCTGCTTAACACTGTATTCTATTTACATAACCACTGTTAACTAAGCACCACCCTGCCTCCAGGGCATTGGTTTAATCCTCACTGTTGTGCACGCTTTTTCCTTCTCCCCACCCCCTATCCTACGTACATCCTCCTCGGACCTGACTCTTCCGCCTCAGGATTGAGAAGGACAGGATTATGATTAGAGATAGCTTAGATTGCGCTGCGTTCCACATGAATAAAGACTGAACTGCATACCACTCAGCCATGAGTCCCTGGTCGTCTCTCTTTCCCGCCCGCGAAGCTAACCCGGCATAATGGCGCCCAACGTGGGGCTCAAACCCATGACACTGAGATTAAGGGTCTCATGCTCTACCGACTGAGCTAGCCGTCGCCTGCCCGCGAAGCTAGCCCGTCATCTGCAGACCTGCTTCACCACTTGTGAAGAGACCCTCCTGCAGATGGGGAGCCAGGGCCTCGAACCGGGATCCTTACAAAGGTCCTTATGCTTCCTGCCATGTGCACTTAACCCACTGTGCTACATCCCAGCCCCTCAAAGCATCTTTTGATCTGTCAGTGGAAGAGACTGAGCTCAAATCTCTTTAAAGTTTTGAGGGAAATAGTGAAGTAGATAAAGAAGGCATAATGATTTACATTTTTCTTTTAAAATTATGTGCAGTTTTCGTTTACATGTCACTTACTTGAAATTCCACACACCTTTTGCCACCGAAATTTGTCAGGTTTTGAAGCCCTGCAAATTATTTTTAATTGAGACATTTAATAATACTACCGTAAGTGTGAAGTGAACCCTTTGTACAGGTGATGATGCATTGCTGGGTCAGAAGTTGGAAGAAAGCAAATGATAACCTATCCAAATGTATTTTCAAACTTGTGGGCCTGTTTGTGATTTGCGTTAATGTTTGTTCTGCTCCACTTCCCTGTCTGCTTTACTATAAGCCCATCTTTTCAAGTCTTTTTAGTAACTGAGTAATCCTTTCACCTTTCCATGTGAAAACCTCCTTTTGGGTAGGCTACTATCACCTGAAGATTTCCACACAGCAAATTATGTCCTTCCGTTTTCTCTTCGTTAACAACTACACCATTAATTTTCTTAGAAAAACTGAAAAGTCAGTCACATTTGAGGACTACTTTATTTATTTATTTATTTATTTATTTATTTATTTATTTATTTACTGCTACCAGGGTTATTGCTAGAGCTGAGTGCTGGCGCTATGAATTCACCATTCCCAGCATCCATTTTTCCTCATTCATTCGTTCATTCATTCTCTCCTATGGACAGAGAGGGAGGGAGGGAGAGAGGGAGAGAGATCTGCCACTTGCTTCAGTATTTGTGAAGCCTGGAACATGGCAATGTGTGAGCTCAACTGGGTTTGCCACCACCAGACCCCCTGGCCACTGATTTTCTAAATCATAGCAATGTGTGAACCAATAACTTTTGGAGAACACTTAGCTCTTAAAATGACAACGAATGTTCACCCAGGTAGCTTTCTGTTTCAGTGAATTAATGAGAGAGATTATGTAATAGAAATAGAGAATACGTTTTGGTGTTGGCTTGATCTGGACTTTAACCTAGTTCTTCAGTTTGGAAGTTTACCAGTTGATAAAATTTACTTCTGAATAACATTTTCCCCACACAGAAATGGGTGCAAGGATAATCCATAACATGCAGAGTAATTCAAAGATTAGAGATAGAAAATATTGCTTATATTTTTCCTGTTTTAAGTGGAGTTAACGGTGAATAGCGATAGGATAAAAAATTAAAACTGAGAAGGCCAGAGATTGAGTGTAGATGTTACCAAGCGCAAGGACCCAGGTTCAAGCCCTGCTCTCCACTGCAGGGAGGATGCCTCACAAGCTGTGAAGCAGGTCTGCAGGCATCTGTCCCCCTCTCCCCATCTTTTTCTTTCCCTCTCCTCTCAATGCCTCTTTGTCCTATCAAATAAAACAGAAAGGAAAAAGATGGCCACGGGGAGCAGTGGAGCCTGGAGCATGTACTGAGCTCCATCAGTAATCTTGGTGGCAATTAAACAATAAATAAAAACTGAGGCAATGGTGAAATTTTCGAGATTTGTTCCTAACCGTCGTAGTAATCACAGCAAAGATATAATTCTCACAGATAATTATGTTTGGTGATGATTGACTTCATTCTATACTCAGTTATAGACCTCTTGTGTTAAAGTCTAAATTTACACTCTCTCTCTCTCTCTCTCTCTCTCTCTCTGTCTCTGTCTCTAACTCTGGCTTATGGTGGTGCAGGAAATTAAACCTGAGATCTTTGGTGCCTTAGACCTGGAAGTCTTTCCATAATCATTATGCTGCCTTTAAGTTTCTAATTTTTATTCCATTTTGTAACTCCCCCCGCCCTGCCTCACATTCATAATCAGTGGTTTATGCTTTGTGCTTATTCTGCTTAATATACCATACAGAAGTTCAGATCACAGCTTTATTTTTTTTGCCTCCAGGGTTATTGCTGGGGCTTGGCTAGGTGGCTGCACCACAAGTCCACTGCTCCTGGAGGCTAGTTTTTCCCTTTTGTTGACCTTGTTGTTTTATCGTTATTGTGGTTATTATTGTTGTTGTTATTGATGTCATTGTTGTTGCATAGGACAGAGAGAAATTGAGAGAGGAGGGGAAGACAGAGAGGGAGAAAGACAAGACACCTGCAGACCTGCTTCACTGCCTGTGAATCAACGCCCCATGCAGGTGGGGAGCTGGAAGGCTTGAACTGGGATCCTTAAGCCAGTCCTTGCACTTTGCGCCATGTGTGCTTAACCTGCTGCGCTACCACCCGACCCCCAGATCACAGCTTTTATTTAAGTATTTATGCACATAATTTTACACAATAAAGTCTAATTTTCGAGTCACACAGGTAGGGAGGTCACAGATGTTTCTTCTCCATTTTGTAGATAATGTCACTGACCACCAGAGCAATTTGCCCTGAGTGTTTCAGTTTTCATCGACTGGGTTAGAGTAGCATAGGCTCTTTTGAACGTTGATGTGATGATAGATTCTCTCATTGATGCTATTTCAAAAGATTGATTTTTTTATTGAGGAAATGGTATTTTATAAGACTACTTTAAAAAAAATATTTATTTAATTTATTCCCTTTCTGTTACCCTTGTTGTTTTATTGTTGTAGTTGTTGATGTCGTCGTTGTTGGATAGGACAGAGAGAAATGGAGAGAGGAGGGGAAGACAGAGACGGGGAGAGAAAGATAGACACCTGCAGACCTGCTTCACCGCCTGTGAAGCGACTCCCTTGCAGGTGGGGAGCCGGGGGCTCGAACCAGGATTCTTATGCCAGTCCTTGCACTTTGTGCCACGTGCGCTTAACCCACTGTGCTATCACCGGACTCCCTACAAGACTACTTTGTTTCTGGGTATACTTTCAGATTTCCCCACCATATGTGGGAGCCCACCCTTATCCTTTTATGATTTTTCTCTTCAGGACAGGACATTGGTCCTCTTGCAGCCCTACCACTCCGTATTGATTCCAGATCTCCAGATAAAGATCATGGGTGGTCTCCTCCTCCTCCTCCTCTTCGTCCTCTTCCTCCTCCTCCTCCTCCTCCTCCTTCTCCTCCTCCTTAGCTTCCTCCTCCTTCTTTTTCTTCTCCTTCTTTTTCTTTTCTTTTGCTGATAGAGACACAGAGGGAGAGAGAGAAAGAATACCACCTACTGCCCTGCTCCACTGCTTGTGCGGCTTCCTCCCTGCAGGTGGGGTGCGCCATCATCCTGCCCCTGGGGTTTGTTCATGTGCCACCACGTCTGAACTACTTTAAAGTATTTTTAAGTACTTTAAACAGTACTTTGTATGCAAACTTCATATAAGGATATAAGCACAGTGTGCAACAAAGAATCTGTTTCTCTGTGGTTATTGCTGGGGCTTCCCTCCAGCCTGAAACCCCCCCCCCCTTTTTTTTTAAAGCTTTCTTTAAATAGAAGCCAGAACAGAGCAAGGTAGGGAAAGATAACACAGCACAGAAATTTTCTTCAATGTGGTGGAGGTAGGGATCAAATCTGGCTTGCAGGCATGACAAAGCAAGTACACTATCAAAGTGTTGGTCCACAACAAAATTCTTACTCCATTTCACAAATGAAAACTGTTTCATGGTAGTTATTATAAGTAGTGTTTGTAAAACCTGTATATATCTACTGATGACATTTGTCTTTTTTTTTTTCTTGGTTTGATTAGAAAGAACTTCTGACTGTGAATGTAGTGAGCAGTAAGTATTTCAGTAGGGTAATTTGGAAATATTTTTAAAAGTCGAAGAATCCAGATAAAGATTTGTGTATGTGTATGTATTACATTTATGTGTGTGGGTATAAATCTGGTAATAAATTTTTGTCTTGGAGTAAACAGGGAATTATTTAAGAAATGTATTTGTGGATGACTTGAAAAACATAATTTGTATGAGTATAACCATGAATCCCAGCGCTTAAAAATGCCTTATTAAAGGGAGTCGGGCTGTAGTGCAGCGGGTTAAGCGCAGGTGGTGCAAAGCACAAGGACCCGCATAAGGATCCCGGTTCGAGCCCCGGCTCCCTACCTGCAGGGGAGTCGCTTCACAGGCGGTTGAAGCAGGTCTGCAGGTGTCTATCTTTCTCTCCTCCTCTCTGTCTTCCCCTCCTCTCTCCATTTCTCTCTGTCCTATCCAACAACGACAACAATAATCACTACAACAATAAAACAACAAGGGCAACAAAAGGGAATAAATAAATAAAAAATAAAATAAAAATGCCTTATTAAAATTGGATACTTTATAAATGAGTTGTTTATTTCTATTCTTCTTTGTTTTCTTTTTCAGGTTTCAGCAGAGCAGCTTTACCATTTGGGTTAGTGAGGCGAGAATTATCCTGTGAAGGTTATCCCATAGACCTACGGTGTCCAGGCAGTGACGTCATCATGATTGAGAGCGCAAACTATGGTCGCACAGATAACAAGATTTGTGATGCTGATCCATTTCAGATGGAAAATATAGAGTGCTACCTCCCAGATGCCTTCAAAATCATGACACAAAGGTAAAGTCCACACTCAGGGGTCTGTTTCATCTCTTAAAGTTAGTAAAGTAGGCCTGCCCTTTTGGCACCAGCACCAGCAGTGAATGAGTATTCCTGCTCCCCCTACCGCCACCAGGTTTTGCTATTCACATTTTTGATTTTGGACATTTTAATTTTTTTAATTTTATTTATTTATTCCCTTTTGTTGCCCTTGTTGTTTTTATTGTTGTAGTTATTATTGTTGTTGTCGTCGTTGTTGGATAGGACAGAGAGAAATGGAGAGAGGAGGGGAAGACAGAGAGGAGGAGAGAAAGATAGACACCTGCAGACCTGCTTCACCGCCTGTGAAGCGACTCCCTTGTAGGTGGGGAGCCGGGGTTCGAACCGGGATCCTTATGCCGGTCCTTGTGCTTTGCGTCACCTGCGCTTAACCCGCTGCGCTACAGCCCAACATTTTAATTTTTATCTAGCAATTGCTCATCATATTTTAACTTGCACTTACCTAATGTGATATCTTGCTGAACATCTTTTGATATATTTGTCTGCAGTCTGTATCTCTTCATTAGTGAGATGTCTACTCAGGGTGGTGTTTCTTTTTTTTTTTTTGGGGGGGGGTCTACTTTTTAGTTGATTTGTTGTTTTTAAGAATTTATATGTTGGGGAAAGCAACATGTATTCAAATATGTCATTATGAAGTATTTACTTCCAATTGTTCTGATTTTGATCATTAAAAAAATTGGGCAAATAAAAATTAAGAAAGCACATTGCTGTATATTTTTATGGGGCTCTGTATATGTGTGTGTTTGTATATAAAATACACATATATGTGCTTGGGTATTATACCACTGGTTACTTTTGTGTTTTTTAGAGTAATTTGTTAGAAGATTCTGTTAGTTTTAAGATACCTCCCTGATTTATCTTCACTAATCAGTTGCTTTTCTACTCGTCCATGACAGAATACAAAAAATACTACAGACAAGTAGGGCAACACCTCTTTATCAATACAGTGGACACAGCTCTCAGCATCCTTTTCAGCTCCTAGATTTTATTGATTGTCATCAGTGTGGCTTCATTACTTTGGATATACTTCAGATAGGGAGACAGAGGGGGGCCAGTTAGGGGCACACCAGGTTAAGTGCATGCATTACCATGCATAAGGACGCAGGTTCAACCCCTGGCCCCTACCTGCCATGAGGAAAGCTTCACGAGTGATGGAGCGGGGCTGCAAGTGTCTGTCTCTTTCTCCCTTTCTATTTTCCTTCCATCTCAATAAAGAGAGACACAGAGAGAGACCATGTAAGAGAGAGAAAGATATCACAGCATATGGGAGGAGTTTCCTCCAATCTGGTGGGAGTTGAGCTTGAACCTGGGTTGTACACATGAGAAAGGGGACACCCACCCTGATGAACTGTCTTGCTACTTCTTCCCTGAATTTTAATACACTGAAAATTGGTGTCTTAAGTAAAATTTTATTGAACATAAATTTTAAATGATGGTTAGTTATGATTGAAATTATAGCTTACTTTTCCACAGTTTCTTAGCTTGCAATCCCAACTTGCAAGCTTAATTGAAACATAAGAGACTCTGAAGAAAAACTTGAATTTCACAACCTCTGTTGCAAATTTCTGCTTTATATATATGTATACTAAGAAAGGATTGCCTTTATACCATTTCACCTTCTCCTTCAGCCTTTTCTCCCTCTGGATACAATATCTCACACAGGTAGTCCTCTTATAAGTAGTGACTGAATTCCACTCCTGAACGCCTCTCTATAAATGATTAGCCTCTCTGGTATTTCAGGCATGATGCACTGTACTTGTCGTGGGTGTACCAACCATCTTGAGAGAGTTTACTATCGCCTTTGCATCATTTATTACATTGTGTTTATTATGTAGCATGCTGTATATTGCACTGCAGTAGAAAAGTAGAGAAACTAAATTTTCCTGTGCGGTGGACAGTAATGTGCAGTTATATAGATGAGAAGTTCCAGTATAGCAGGCTGTGTACACTGACTGATTGCAGGAGTGAGCCCGAAACTGCGAGAGGGGATATGAGATGAGCTGTTTTTTTGTGGCAAAAGTTCTTCTTCTTTTTTAAATCTTTATTTATAAAAAGGAAACACTGACAAAAACCGTAGGATAAAAGGGGTACAACTCCACACAGTTCCCACCACCAGAACTCCATATCCCCTCCGCTCCCCTGATAGCTTTCCTATTCTTTATCCCTCTGGGAGTATGGACCCAGGGTCATTATGGGATGCAGAAGGTGGAAGGCCTGGTTTTTGCAATTGCTTCCCCACTGAAGACGGTTATTGACAGGTCAATCCATACTCCCAGCCTTGACTCTCTCTTTCCTTAGTGGGGCAGGGCTCTTGGGAAGCGGGCTCCAGGACACATTGGTGGAATCCTCTGCCTGGGAAGGTGCAGTTGGCCTCATGGTAGCATCTGGAACCTGGTGGCTGAAAGAAGAGTTAGCATATGGAGCCAAACAAATAGTTGACTAATCATGAACCTAAAGGCTGGAATAGTGCAGACGAAGATTTGGGAGTCAAACATTCTTATATTGCCGCACAGTTGAGTCATAACTGTGTGTGTGTGTTTTGGGGGGATGGGACTTAAAGATAAACAAGTAGGTCACTAAGCAAGGGCTAGCTGCAGGGTTTTCTAGCCTATTTGCTAGTCTATATATAAAAGTGGACCAGGGAACTTTCTAGGTTGTAGACTAATTAGACTAGGTACAATTAAAGTATCGCAGGTGGCATGGGGCAATGAAGAAAATAATGGGAAAATGATATTTTTAAAGCACATACTGTAAGAAATGCCTAAAATCTACTGTAAATCTTTGTTCATAGAAAACATGTATTTTAACATAAAATATAAAATAGCATTTTTATTGCTACCACATAAATGGGAGTAGTATTTAAAAATTTTTTTTATCATCTTTATTTATTTGTTGGATAGAGACAGCCAGAAATCAAGAGGGCCAGGGAGATAGAGGAGAGGAGAGAGACAGACACCTGTGGCACTGCTTCACGGCTGTGAATTTTTCCCCATGCAGGTGGGGGCCAGGGGCTTGAACCCCGGACCTTGTGCACTATAACGTGCACTTAACCAGGTGCGCCACCACCCGGCCCCAGGATTAGTTTTATTTATTTACTCCCTTTTGTTGTCCTTATTATTTTTTTTATTGCTGTAGTTATTGATGTCATCGTTGTTGGATAGGACAGAGAGATGTGGAGAGAGGAGGGGAAGACAGAGGGGGGAGAGAAAGTAGACACCTGCAGACCTGCTTCACTGCCTCTGAAGCGAGCCCCCCCTGCAGGTGGGGAGCCAGGTGCTCTAATTGGGATCCTTACACCAGTCCTTGAGCTTTGCACCACCTGCGCTTAACCGGCTGCGCTGCCGCCCGATTCCCGGAAATAGTGTTTTTATTTTATTGATTTAGTTTTCAGATAGAGCACTTCCGAAGCTGTTTCTCTGTAGTTTGGCACCAGCCACTGCCTTGAATCCAGATCCTTGAGAGTGTAACGTGCACTCAACTGAGTTTGCCACCACCCGGGTCCTAAATAGTATTTTCTAAAATACTGATGACGATCTAGGTGCTTTTTAAAAATGTATTTACTTATTTACTTATTTCCATTTGTTGCCCATGTTTTATTGTTGTAGTTATTCTTGTTGTCGTCGTTGTTGCATAGGACAGAGAGAAATGGAGAGAGATGGGGAAGACAGAGAGGGGGAGAAAAATATAGACACCTGCTTCACCGCCCGTGAAGCGACTTCCCTGCAGGTGAAGAGTCTGGGGGCTCGAACCTGGATCCTTATGCCAGTCCTTGCGCTTTGTGCCACGTGCGCTTAACCCGCTGCGCTACCGCCCGATTCCCAATCTAGATGCTTTTAAGAAACCAAAGAACATATACATTACTCTGAAAAGACTTTAATATAAATATTTAGTTTCAGGGGGCCTTGCATAGGTGCAGGGGGTTAAGCGCACACAGTACAAAGAGCAACGGGCAGGAGGATCCTGGTTGGAGCCCCCAGCTCCCCACCTGCAGGGGGCGTGTCGCTTCACAGGTGGTGAAGCAGGTCTGCAGGTGTCTTTCTCTCTGCCTGTCTTTCCTATCCCTCTCAGTTTCTCTCTGTACTATTTAACAAAATGGGTAAACATGACTACCAGGAGCAGTGGATTCGTAGTGCCAGCACAGAGTTCCAGCAATAACCCTGCAGGTAAAAGATAAATAAAAATAATTTCAGTTCACAACAACAATGAAAAACAAGGGCAACAAAAGGGAAAATAAGCAAGTAAATATAAAAAAACAATAATTTCAGTTCATGAGGAATATTTCAACAACTTAAATATTTCTATTAAAAATGTATACTTATATTCTCATTTGTATAATACTTGAAAATTTTTTCTTAATCCTAACTGAGATTCTTTGTGGACTGTGTCCAATTTTAGGTCTGTCCATTGAAATATTCTGCTATTAATAACTTACCTTCTTTAGAAAAGTGGATTAGGGATGTCAATACAGTTGCCTATGTGTCAACTACTGTACTGTAAACCATTAACCCCACACCCAATAAAGCAGAAGAAAATTGAAATGGAAAAATTTTTCACATAGTGCTTAAAAACTTTGGAGACCTGAACCTTGGTCTTTGCATGTGATAATGTTTAGGCTTAACAAGGTGGGCCTTTGCCCAGCCCCTCCTGGGCTGCTTTTTTTTTTTTTCTAATATTTAAAAAAATAAGTTTTGGGGTTATTTAAATCTTTGTAGCCATATAAGTATCTGTCTTATATCCTTGCTATTCAGATACTCTCCCCGGGGCTGAGTGGTAGCGCAGTGGGATAAGCGCACATGGCACAGAGCCCAGCTTAAGGATCCTGGTTGGAGCCACTGGCTCCCCACCTGCAGGTGGGTAGCTTCACAAGAGGTGAAGCAGGTCTGCAGGTATCTATTTTTCTCTCCTCCTCTCTGTCTTCCTCTCCTCTCTCAACTTCTCTCTGTCCTATCCCAACAACAATAAGAAGAGCTATAACAACAATAACAACTACAATGAGGGCAACAAAATGGGAAAGATGGCCTCCAGGAGCAGCGGATTCGTAGTGCAGGCACTGAGCCTCAGCGATAACCCTGGAGATATATATATATATTCTCTCCCCAATTTAGGTTTTTTAAGAGCATATTTGGGGTTAATTTTAATTCCATAACTGAAATGAGGAAACTCCATTTTTAAGCCATTTCATTTATTTCTTGTTTAATTTTTTATTTATAAAAAGGAAACATTGACAAAACCATACAATAAGAGGGATACAGCTTCACATTTCCCACCACCATTTATTATTATTTTTTAATGAATACAGTGGCAGTTTAAATGTGAAAACTGTACTAACAATGTTAAGATGACTTAAAAGGAGTTTCATAGTGACTATAAGTAATTCATTCTGTGCATATCAGAATTTAAACCTTTCATGAAGTCTCCCATATTAGACTGATAGTTTCAAATATAAGAAACATAGACTGACAGTCTTATTGTCGGCGAGTTATTACTGAATAATTGTTGCATGTGTGGATTGCTGCTCCTGTTTATTTTGTGGTTTTCAAATATACTTCAAGGAGAGTGGTAACTAAGCAGACTGGTTGCTCAATTCCTAACATCTCTTATACCAGACTGATACTTTGGTCCTTCCCTTTGCAACATACATATTTACAAAAACAAACAAAAAAAACAACTATTAAATAGAAATTCCAAATTTAACTCTTTTACAAATAAGGTGACTTACCTTTATCAAGCTACAATCTGGCAATCTTAGATTTACAGTAATCAAAACCTGTGCAATCCCAGGTACCACCTAGTGCCGGAGCTGAGTGTTACTCTGCTACCTTCTTTCTCTCTTTCCTCGTCTCCTCTTCTCTTTCTTGTAATAGAATGAGTAAAGATTATTAAAAAGTAACTACAGTTGTGATTCAGATGGCGGTAGTGATGGTAAAAGTGCAAGTAATCATCCACCTTCAGTTTCCTATTTCACTTATTAAGAAATTTGAAGCCGGGAGCCGTCGGTGGCGCAGCAGGTTAATAAGCACACATGGCGTGAAGCACAAGGACTGGCTTAAGGATCCCGGTTCGAGCCCCCGGCTCCCCACCTGCGGGGGGGGGGGGGGGGGGTCGCCTCACAGGCCGTGAAGCTGGTCTGCAGGTGTCATCTATCTTTCTCTCCCTTCTCTATCTTCCCCTTCTCTCTCGATTTCTGTCTGTCCTATCCAACAACAATGACAACAATAACAATGAGAAACAACAAGGGCAACAAGAGGGGAAAAAAAATTAAAAAAAAAAATTAAAAATTTGAATCCAGCCAGGTCCAGGCACACCCAGTTGGGCACACATACTGCAATGCACAAGGAACCAGGTTTGAGGCCCTAGTCCCCACCTGCAAGGGGAAAGCTTTGTGAGTGGTGAAACAGTGTTGCAGGTGTTTCCTTGTCTCTCCCTTCTCTATCACTCTCTTCCCTCTTGATTTCTGGCTGTCTCTATCAAATATATAAAGATAATTTAAAAAAAAATTGAAACCAACTTTACATTAAAAACTAAATAGAAGTTAAGGATCTCCTAGATACTTGTCTTCTGAGTATACCAAATGGCTCATCCGAAGAGAGAATTTCTTTCCTAAAAAGAGATGTTGCTTAATATTTTATAAAGCAGTTATAGAAGATAATTTATATAGCACTCTTTAAAGGTAGTCATAGTGGGGCAACTTAAAAATATGAAACAGTTTTAACATTTTGAGTTTATTAAAGAAAAATTCTGAAGTATTTGATGAATAAGTAACTCAGAATTTTGCTAGCAATATTGGCTCTTTCTAGCATTTGACTACTATCTAGGTTGGTTTTAAAGTGACATGATAAATTCTACTTGGCATTCTGTATGTGCTAGTCACTCGCAGTACAATTTGTAACTGTCCATTTTGTTGTAATTCACTCTAGAAGCCTTTTTGTCTTTTCTCATCAAGATAGTTTGTTTCCTTAGATTATATTTTCTAATATGTGAAGTTTTTTTCTTCCTTTTTTGAGACATTCAGTCCATTCCCCCCATATTAATTAATTAGTTATTTGTGAGACTATGAATAGGTTAATAGGTGTGTATATTAACACCATTCCCACCACCAAAGGTCTGTGTCACCTAGCAGTCAGAAATTATGAACTATTTACTGATCTCCTTATCCATGTTAAAACTGGTGCACATGGGCCCAGTTTTCAATCAGATAGGCATCATTGTATTTCTGTCAACACAAAGAGACTCTAAAAGTAATTTGTACCATACTCAAGAATACAAGAGTAGTGACTCTACGGGATAAAAGATATATTTTGTTTGATTTATTCAAATTAGGTTCCATCCCTTTTTATGTATGGAAATTGCTCAAAGACAAAGGAGTAACTGGGACTTAAGAACCCAGACAGGCTTATTAAGTTTTAGATTTGTGTGGCCAGGTAGAGGCACACCTGGTTGACAGCATGTGTTCCCACCACAAGAACCTGGCTTCAAGCCCCCAGCCCCAATGCAGGAAGCTTCATGATTAGCAAAACAGTGCTGTTGGTGCCTTTCATTTCTCCCTCTGTCTCCCCCTTCCATCTCAATTTCTTTGTTTCTATACAAAATAAACAAGCAAAAAAATTGGGGGTGGTGAGAAGTAGTCTATAAGAACTGTATGAGAAATATCCTTAATTTGATTTCTAACCCTGCATAAGAACAAGAAAGACAAAATAATGCATCATTAAAAATGATGAAGGAGTATTCTGGTCTGTCTCATGCACACACATGAAAGTAAATAAACTCAAAAACAGTTGTTATATTCTTGAAAATAGCAACTAGCTAGTACCATATATCTGCTCTAGGTTTCTGTATCTAAGTGTAGCTCTCATTTAAAAAAATAAAACATTTAAAAAAATAAAATAAAACATTTTTGAACGATAGTTATTTTAAGTAAATTTTTTTGTTGTTGTAGTTGTTATTGGTGTTGTTGGATAGGACAGAGAGA
Organism: Erinaceus europaeus; assembly: GCF_950295315.1. Lineage (NCBI taxonomy): Eukaryota > Metazoa > Chordata > Mammalia > Eulipotyphla > Erinaceidae > Erinaceus > Erinaceus europaeus. The sequence goes on from NC_080172.1 coordinate 102,452,292, forward strand.
AATGGAGAGAGACGAGGAAGACAGAGAGGGCGTGAGAAAGATAGACACCTGCAGTCCTGTGAAGTGACCTCCCTGCAGGTGGGGAGCCAGGGACTGGAACCAGGATCCTTAGTCCTTGTGCTTCGCACCACGTACGCTTAACCTGCTGCACTACCGCCAGACTCCCATAAAATTTCTTTTATCTGAGCTGCATATATATTATTTTCCAAATATTAATAGATATTAACTGAAAATTTGTCTAAAAATGAGTTACTTTAGTGCTTTACACAAAATTTTTCCTACGAGAAGGAAGATTGGAAGCTTCTCATAAATTTAACCCAGAAAATCTATTAAAATGCAGTCAGGGTTTTGTCAGTGTGAGTATATTTTCCTTGACATAAAACCTTAACTTTTCATATTGATCACTCTGTCTTCATGAAAAACCATTACACCCAAGTCAGGCTGTATGAAAATATCTGTGTGTGTGTGTGTGTGTGTGTGTGTGTGTGTGTGTGTGTCTCCATCCTAGTCTTCATAAGTAAGAAAAAAAAAAAAACCTAAAACTTAAAAACTTTTCTCAGGTTCTTACTTTGCTGATTTACGAATGGCATTTTAAAAGAAATGATTAGACCAAATCTGTCCTCTTATATAACTTGATGTTTTACAATGTTTTAAGGGTTGTGATTTCTTCTTTTTTTTTTTTTTAATAAATGAATACTAAGATATACCACTACACTCTCTCTCTCTCTCTCTTTTTTTCTTTCCTCAACATACCTGCTTACTCCCGTAGGATCTAAATTTACTGTTTCTGGAAAATTATATTCTTACCTTTATGCTGTTTCCCTGTGTGTTTTTATCTGACTATATTGTCAGGTTTATCAGCATTTTATCCATTAGGATGAAATGCTTCTGGAGAAAAAAATGAGTAACTTGGGTGTTACTAATTTGTCATCTCTGTGTGATGTATTTAGGCTATTTTGTGTTTGATGATGGATTCCCACTAATTCTTTCACTCTTGGTTGGTTTCAAGACAACTGGAATATAAGCACTTCATTTTGCTTAAGAATTTGAGAGATTACTTGTATAGACTCTCAGACCTTAGTACATCAATAAATAACTGTTAAAACTCTTAATTGTACACAAACTTTGCATATCACTTATTGGTAGGCATTAAAACCAAAGCACTCATTATAAGAAAGGGAAACTGTGGCCTGGGAGGCAGCGCAGTGGATAAAGTATTGGATTCTCAACCATGAGGTCCTGAGTTCGATCCCTGGCAGCACATGTAACCAGAGTCATGTCTGGTTCTTTCTCTCCTCCTATCTTTCTCATGAGTAAATAAATAAATTCTTAATAAAAATAAATAAATAAGAAAGGGAAACTACTGACGCTAATAAAATATGAGCATTTTAAACCTTCAGATTTATTTTGAAACTATGACTAATAAATTTAAGATATTGTAAAAGACAAATAAATTGTTTAAATACCCCTTATGACCTGCTTGTCAAATATGGGGGGGGGGGGTGTTGTGTCAAAGATTTTGCTCTACAGCAGAGTCTTCTGTTTCCTCTTTTCAAATGAAAATTAGTAACAATTCTTTTTCATTATTATTGATTTAATGATTGAGAAGAGCTTAGGATAAGAGGGGTACAATTCCCACCGCCAGAGTTCTGTATCCCATGCCCTCCATTGGAAACTTTTCTATACCTTTTTTTTTTACTTTAATTTTTTTTTTTTGCCTCCAGGGTTATTTTCTGGGACTCGGTGCCTCCACTAAGAATCCACTGCTCCTGGAGGCTATTTTTTTCCATTTTGTTTCCCTTGCTGTTACGTCACTTTACAGTTAGTGTTTCCTATGCAGTACACCATACTGATGTTTTTTTTTAACCAGGAAATTGATACACCCTCACTCCCCCCCCCCCTTTTTAATTGAAGCCATCGGATGAACTCATTGTTTGAGAGGATGGTGTTTATTTTAATCTGTTTGTTACATAAATTGTAATGAAATAAACATTGAATAAGATTGAGAGTTTCCTGTTGTAATTATTCTTATAGACTTTATTGGTACTTAGAGGAAATTTTTGTTTTGGGGTCATCTCCATCTTTAGGACTTGACGACTCTGGGCTGACTTCCTCAGACAGAGCAAGTCAAAGAGAGGGAAAGAACTCCAGCACTGAGTCTTCTCAAGCTCAGTCCTGGGTCAGACGTATGCAAGGTATCACACTGCCCAGGTGAGCTATTTTGCTGGCCCTCGTGACTTTTTCAAAGCATTCACTTATTTATGTGGAAGAAAAATGACCATTATTGTAGACTTAATCCATATCTTCTTAGTAAATAACTTTTTTAATTACTACTCTTGGAAACAGACGAACAATATAATAAAAAGAAGCAAGAGACCAGACTGCTTTTCCTAGAACATTTAATAATATGCTTGTTGGGAGTCAGACGGTAGCACAGCGGGTTAAGCGCATGTGATGCAAAGTACAAGGACCTGTGTATGGATCCCAGTTCGGGCCCCCAGCTCCCCACCTGCAGGGGAGTCACTTCACAAGCTGTGAAGCAGGTCTGCAGGTGTCTTATCTTTCTCTCCCCCTCTCTGTCTTCCCCTCCCCTCTCCATTTCTCTCTGTCCTATCCAACAACAATGACATCAACAACAACAATAATAACTACAACAATAAAAAAATAAGGACAACAAAAGGGAATGAATAAATAAACAAATATAAAAAGATTATGCTTGTATTTTTCATTATTTATCTTTTGATTCAGACTTCTATGATCTCATCAATTTATAGAAATCTATATGTAATTTGAAAGAATGTTTATAAGTAACAGATTCAATAAAATTATAAGTAATCTATTTTATTGAATCTTACCACATTTACAACTGAATATACATTAGCATGTTAGATTTATAGATAAGTCATTCAATATATAAATGTATTTATCTGATAAGTTGATTTCAGCCTTTATATTGTCATTGACATTTATTTCAGCTCTTGATGAGTAGACCTTTATTAAGCTATGATGATTACGGAATGTGAAATGTAACCAAGATTATTTTTATTCAAATAGAATTTAAATATTCATCAAAGAGAAGTTATGCTTGAGACTGACAGAGACTATTAACATCAAAAAATATAATTAACTGCATTGGGTATCATGAATCAGAGTTAGCGAAATAACTAAGAGGTCTAATTGCTGTAGAATTGGAGAAGCAATGGTTTTATTTTATCCTGTAGCTGTGGAATTAATAGTAATGTGGTTTCCTATGTGGGCCAATTAAAAGCTGCCTGTTAACGTTCATTGCTCTATAGGAAACTCATTGAATATCACTTAGTAAACAGGATTGACACACCGCTTTGTACAAGAAGATAAAATACAGCAAAAATCTTTGAAAATGAGAATTAGTACTGAAAGATCTATTTTTGAAACCGTAAAAGTCGTTACAACACAGTGTTGCAGCAAGTGTTGTCTTATGCCCTTCAGGCTTTCCCTTCCATCTTTTTCCCCCACTTTGGCAAAGGGATTTCCTACTCGTGGCCTCACTATAAATTCCTGCCCAGAAATTGCCATTGGCTGAAGGGATTTGAAACCCTTCTCGGAAGTAGTAGTTTTCAGAAAATACCAGAGTACAAAGGGTTGGCCTTCTCATACTTTGGTTTATTTTGAGATTCCTGAAATTCTCTCTTGTTCCAGAGTTCTCTCCCTGACGATTTGCTGGGCTCTTAATTTCACTTGTTTTGGACTTCAGCGTGATCCAGTCTACTTCCCTAGTGTGCTTACTGCTAGTTCTAAGAGCGCTGTTTAATTTTTACAGAGATCTCTATTTCAGATTTTGCTTCCTAAGTGACCCAACCTTCTAAGAAAGTTAATCCTGATACTAAATATAAAAAACAACCGTTGTCAGTAGTATTATTTAAAAACATTATAGGAGTCCAATGGTGGAAAAAATGAGGTAACTTCAAAAAAAAAAACAAAACAAACTACTTGCACAATTTAAGTAAAACAATAAAAATGACATTTCACATTTTAGAGTTTTTTATGTCCTTTTTCTCTAACAAAGGTAATTATTATTATTTTTTAATTTAGTTATTTAAGAAAGGAGACATTAACAAAATCATAGGATGGGGAGGGGGGTTACAACTCCATGCAATTCCCACCACCCAATCTCCATATCCCATCCCCTCCCTAATAGCTTTCCCATTCTCTATCCCTCTGGGAGCAAGGACCCAGGGTCATTGTGGGTTGCAGAAGGTAGAATGTAATTGCTTCCCCGCTGAACATGGGCGTTGACTGGTTGGTCCATACTCCCAGTCTGCCTCTCTCTTTCCCTAGTAGGGTGGGTCTCTGGGGAAGCAGAGCTCCAGGACACATTGGTGGGGTCTTCAGTCCAGGGAAGCCTGGCCGGCATCCTGATGCCATCTGGAACCTGGTGGCTGAAAAGAGAGTTAACATACAAAGCCAAACAAATTGTTGAAGAATCATGGACCCAAAGGTTGGAATAGTAGAGATGAAGTGTTGGGGGGGGGGGGTACTCACTGCAAATTCTATTGTACTACTGCTTTCAGGTATATATTTGCCCTAGTTTATGGATACCTGTGAACATATGCTCTATCTCCTGGAACCTGGTCTATATCTAGGTTTTGGGACTTTGTTAGAAAGTGAACCGCCTGGGATGGAATTAGAGAATACTATGAAAGGGAAGGTCTCACCTGAGTGATGAAGCTGAAGGGTTGTCATTCCACACCTGAAGTCTCTGGACACAGTCTGAAGTGAAGCATGCTGGGGTGGCAATCGTTGCGTTGATTACGTTGCGATCAGCGGATGCAATATTATTTGATAAGAATTGGGAGAAGCATACGGGAAAGTGGGCCCTACCCTAGGGTCCCAGGACTGGGGGAAGTTTAGGCTCTATAGTGGAAATGTGAGGTTCCTGCTGTCTTAGGGTTCAAGAAGACAATGGATAGTTACTGTTATCATCACATTATTTGGTAATTGGGTTAATTTTGAAAAGTCCTTTTGTTAGATATACAATCAATTTTCCCCCCTCTCATATTAATTAAATAGTGATTTTTATGACTACAGTTTAATAGGTATGTACATAAACATCATTCCCATCACCAAAAGATTGTGTCCCCCCACACCCACCCCCCCTCCAGTCCAGGAAGCCGCATGTCCACCCTCCCCCTCACCACAGGGTTTTTACTTTGGTGCCCTAATTTCAATTTATTCAAATCCTGCTTTTAGTTTCCCTTTCTGATCTTCTTTCTCAACTTCTGTTGATGAGTGGGATCATCCCATACTCATCTTTATCAGAGAAGGTGGGTTCATTGTTCTTGATAGCTGCATAGTATTCCATTGTGTATATATACCACGGCTTTCTCAGCCACTCATATGTTATTGGGCACCTGGGTTGCTTCCAGGTTTTAGCTATTATGAATTGTGCTGCTATGAGCATAGGAGTACACGCATCTTTTTGGTTGGGTGTTATGGAGTCCTTGGAGTATATCCCCAGGAGAGGAATTACTGGGTACAAAAGTAATGATTTTTGTGATTATGGTTGAATTTTATTCATTGAATTCTAAATCCTCATGATTGAGCCTCAGCAGACTGTAGAAATTTAAAAGTAAACAGACCTTTTTAAAAATATTTATTTTACTTTCCTTTTTGTTGCCTTTGTTGATTTTTGTTGTTGTAGTTATTATTGTTATTATTTATGTCATCATTGTTAGATAGGACAGAGAGAAATGGAGAGGGGGGGAGAGAAAGACACCTGCAGACCTGTCGCTTCACTGCTTGTGAAGCAACTCCCCTGCAGGTGGGGAGCCGGGGGCTCAAACCTGGATCCTTCCGCTGGTTCTTAAGCTTCGCACCACATGTGCTTCTTCTTCTAGCGTTGGCCCGCACCACATGTGCTTAACCCGCTGCGCTAGCGCCCCACTCCCGTGAACAGACCTTTTGATGCCATTTTGACATTAATGAAGTTATTGAAATAGAAATGTTGACCCGTGGGTCAAAGGTAAAATACCAGAGAAATCTTTCTTTCTTTCTTTCTTTCTTTCTTTCTTTCTTTCTTTCTTTCTTTCTTTCTTTCTTTCTTTCTTTCTTTCTTTCTTTCTTTCTTTCTTTCGTCGGACCGTGGCGTAGCGGGTTAAGCGCAGGTGGCACAAAGCACAAGGACCGGAGTAAGGATCCTGGTTGGAGCCCCTGGCTCCCCACCACAGGCGGTGAAGCAGGTCTTCAGGTGTCTGTCTTTCTCTCCCCCTCTCTGTCTTCCCCTCCTCTCTCCATTTCTCTCTGTCCTATCCAACAACAATGACATCAGTAACCACAACAGTGTTAACAAGGGCAACAAAAGGGAACACAAACAAATAATAAAAAAAAAAGAATGCCTTTCTTTCTTAAAGTTTTACTTATTACATATGGGGGACAGGGAGGTGTCAGCAGGGTGAGAGAGATTGAATTATGGAAGGTAGGGATCAGAGGAGAGAGAGATAAGCCGGAACACCTCTCATGTACTGAGGCATTGGGCATTGATCTCGGAACCTTAGACTTGACATTAGAATGCTCTTCTAATTGCATCTCCCATTGCATGCTTCATTTTCTTAATGAACACATACCAAGTACACTTAATAAACTGACCATGACTCCTAACATAATGTGTGTAGTACTAAGTATACTACTTTGCTTCTGCGAACAAAACTTTATAACATACAACATTTCAGAAATGTTTTATTAGGTTAAAATAATCTCATATTTAACTGTATCTTCCTGATACCTATAAAGCTTCTAAAATTCCCTAACAGATTTTTTTAATATATGTATATCACCAGGGTTTCATTGTTCTTGGCTGACATGTTCACATACGTAGATAGACAGACTGACCCCAGTACCAAAGCTTCTTCCCTTGCAGTGGGATTGGGCTGAACTAGGTCGCATGAATAGCTAAGGAGGTACATTATCCAGCTGAGCTGTTTTGCTGGCTTTAGTTTAAGAGAATAAAGGTCTATTTATCAAGAACTGAAATAAGTGCAAATGATCATATAAAGGTCTGCAATCAACTTATCAGATAAGGTCTACATTTTGTCTTTTCAGTGATAAGTTGCTTTCATGGTCATTCATAATTTAATATGATTATCCTGATAATATCTTGTGGCATGTGAATGAATGGTAGCATTCAGAAGAGCACACAGCTGTGTACTCCCAAGTGTCTACATATATTAGCAGTATTTAAGACTCTTGTGTATGACATTTTAAGAGTTCACTATGAGCTGAATCTTTCAGACAAGTTGCTGACATAAGATTATTGAGGCTGGGTATGTTATAGCCTCGTTAATAATGTTTGAAATCTTTTTACAAAGTATTTCCATAAATGGTGAATCAAACCGTTTTAATTTGTGGTTATGGATGTCTGTATCATTCATTGGTTAATACTATCAAATCATTAGTGAATTGTATGATGTACAAGCTAATTTGCAAGATAATCTAAAAGTATTTTTATACACCGATAAAAACATGTATTGCTTACAGACAAACATTTGTAGAGGTAAGCCATTTTTAACTCACTACTGAACTCTGCACTTCATGTGGTTCAGAGGTTTTTAAAATAGCCGCCAGCTCCTCAAAGATAAATCTGATGAATAGATTATATCAAAAGATTATCCAGAAAGAACTAATTCCATAGTTTCTTTTTTTCTTCTTCCTTTCTTTCTTTCTTTCTTTCTTTCTTTCTTTCTTTCTTTCTTTCTTTCTTTCTTTCTTTCTTTCTTTCTTTCTTTCTTTTTTTTACCAGAGCACTGGTCAGCTCTGTCTTGTGGTGTGGGGGATTGAACCAGGGACTTCAGAGCCTCAGGCATGGCAGTGTGTCTGCATAACCATTAATGCTATCTACCCTCACCCTGACTCCATAGTTTCTATGATCACACAATAAGATTTCTAAAAACTGATGGAGATGGGAGAATGCATTCAATATTGAGGAAATATTGAAGGTGTCCTTTGAGGGAATCATTCACCTTCTTTATTTTTTTCAGAATTTCTGTTCCAGGTAGCATCTCATCAGCTTTCTTCTCTCATTTGGAAAATGTTTACTTTCTTCTTTCAGTTAGTCTAAGGAGGAAAGCTATTTAATATATTGCTATGTTGCCAATACTGTAGATATTCCTATAGTTAGGACAGCACCATATAGTGTTTTCTATTGCTGTTTCTAGTGCCAGAGTCATAGGTAGATAGCAAGTCCTCCCTCTCTCCCTCCCTTTCTGCCTATCTTTCATCCTCCCTCTGTATCTATCATCTTTCTTTTTAAGATAGTTTCTTGCCTTTGTGATTGAGCTGTAACAAGAGGACACTTTCCTTGATCTGTGCTTTTTAAAATAGAACACTTTGCAATATGCTGCAGACTGAATGCTTATGAGTAGGTGTACAGTTATCAAAAAATGCCATCAGCAATGCCTTGTTGCTTTCTTATCAGCTGCTTCCTGCTGTCAGCTTGGCACTCATTTCAATAGAAAAGGATTTGCATCAAATGTAATGCCTTATTATATACAGCTAACATGGGGTTTTTAATTGTGCAAACACACGAGACTCCTGCAGTGATAGTCAATTTGATAAAAGGATTAGATTATGAATATTTTGTCATGATTAAAGATTACTTCTGATTTGTCAGAAGTAAGCCAGAGAAATTTGCCATATATTTATCAGTCAGGTGAGACTCTATTAACTTTGAGTATATAAACCACAGAGTATGTATCTCTTTGTAAGTCTCTGATGAATTTGGTTATTTGTGTTCAGATTATGGATACTTGTTTTTTTTTTTTCCTTCATCTGTCTTACTATTAAGAAATTAAATCAAGAACTTGTAATTTTAGCTTTCTACTTTTGTTCTGTATTTCTTGTCTTATGAAGGGGTAGGTAAGCAGCTACAAAAATTACACTGTTTTTATTAAGGAAATAACTAGTATTATCAGTAGAACATTTTTAGTTCTTCCCTTGATTAAAAATCCTTAAATATATAGAACAGTGGGACCTACAATTTAGAAATTATTTGTTGAGAGTCAATACTTTTTGAAATAAACAGAACTAAACATTCTAATGAATTTATTAGAAAACTCTTAGCATGTAACTGAAAAGATGGAGCTAGACTCCAGAAAAAAACATTGTGTGAGACTTGATAGAATAAAAGTGTCCAACACACTTTTATTTGGGAAGGGATATAAGTAAAAATATTGGGAAGTGTATATTTCATCTTAAACATAGAAAATACTGGATGAACTAGTTAATAGTGGAAATGTAAGATATAGAATTTCACAAGCAGGAAATGATTACTTTTTAAATTAATTGTGTGTCACCAAAAATGGTAGAGGTTATCTCATGTTCTGGTAATCAGAAAAGTATTTATTCAGATATATTTTTTGGCCAGCACAGTTTACATGTTAAGCTTATACCTCCTCTTTGACTGATGCTTCTGAAAATACATACATTTCATTCATATTCACATACATAAGAGGACGTTAATACTCTTAGTCTGCATAATGTATATGTCTCTGGAATATGGTCATCCTCAGATACTTTAAAAATGTCCTACCTTAGAGACAAGGTTTCCCCAGTAGATCTTTGTATTGCAGAAGTGTGCAGATAGTAATTTTTGTTTCAATCAATTTCAGAGACAATTTTCTAGGTTAGAAAGAACAACATAGGGAGTCGGGCTGTAGCACAGCGGGTTAAGCACAGGTGGCGCAAAGCACAAGGACCGACATAAGGATCCCGGTTCGAACCCCGGCTCCCACCTGCAGGGGAGTCGCTTCACAGGCGGTGAAGCAGGTCTGCAGGTGTCTATCTTTCTCTCCTCCTCTCTGTCTTCCCCTCCTCTCTCTATTTCTCTCTGTCATATCCAACAACGACAACAACAATAATAACTACAACAATAAAACAACAAGGGCAACAAAAGGGAATAAATATTAATAAATATTAAAAAAAAAGAAAAAAGAAATTAAAAAAAAAGAGAGAACAACATATAGGAAAAGTAATGGATTTGTTGGGGAATAAAGGTAGAAGTATTGAATTGATGATTAACAGAAAGATACTAATAAATTTAGAGTACTTCAGTTAGAATTAGAAATTTTTCTCTCATGTTTTGCATAGATAAAAGCATGCTGCCAGAAATCCTACAATTTTATACCTACGCTTTTAGTTAAAATTGTAGGAAATTTTGTTAACATTTGTTGCTGTGCTGTTGTTAAAATGTGAGGTTTGTAAAAGCAGAAATATGTTCATTATCAATTGTACCAGACATGTATTTGCATTATATGTAGAGATTTGTAACAGTGACAAAATGACCAGCATCAAATAACGAGACAAAAATATTTTAGGGAATAATCTCCCTTTTCATAGAAATTATATTTCCACCAAAGGAGTAGTAATCTTTAAGGTGAATTTAAAATTGCATCAACAAAAAACCAATTTACTCAGTTTTGCCCTCTAAGACTCCTTTTAGTTGTAGGTTCTTTTGCATTATTTCGAACTCTAATCCTCTAAGCGGGTAATTAACAGACCAGAAAAGCCATTTGTGGAAGAGAAGAGCCATAAGGGTGAAAATATTTCTTCACTGAATGATCTTTAAGAAGTAAATAATTACAAAAGGAAAAGATTTGGGATGACCAATCTAAATCTGAGGATAATTAGAAGGAGTAGAGTATGAAAATCGAAATGCCTGGCATGTACAACAATTCTCCTATCATAACAGGACTAATTAAATATTTAGAAACCAAAAATCCCCTCACAATTTGAAGAAAAATAACCCACGACAAAAGGGCCTGCAACTTTGCAGATAATTAGCAAGGGTTATAGGAATGAAAAATATCACTGATTGGCTCCAAGGCTTTGCAAGGTCATGTCTTATTATGCTGTGTCTTTTATATGGTCTGGTAACAAGTTTCTTGCTAATTTAATATAACTAGGGCATCCCATAGTGATTTCCAGTTTCCCTTGTTAAAAATGTGATGGTATCTGCAAGTGTATACTGTAGTAGGTTAGCATTTTTTAAAATAATTGTTCATCGATGATCTAGGTATAATACTTTTAAAAAAATAGCAAAAGCAAAAGTCTGGAAAAATTGAGCAAAGAAGCGATATTTTCAAATTTTATAGTTTTTATTACCCACTGAAATTATTTTGTTCTTTTCACTATTTAGTTAGACCTGATGACCCTATGTCTCGGTGGCATGCTTGTAAATAAATACTTCTTATTTTGTTAGTAAAAGCACACATATTTGTGTTGAATGCACATTTCTGCAAACAGACTTTACACTGAATTAATAAGACTCTGAGTGAGTCAAGACTGATTTGCAGAAAGCTAACCTCAAAGGTCCAGTATAAACTTGCAAGGAATATCAAAGGCTCCTAAAACTTACAAAAAAATGTTATTTTTATTTTTCGTTCTTGTTTTTGCAAATCAGCATTGCCATTTCAAAATGCTTAGTTTAGTAATTAATGTGGACTCACAGAGGAACTGATTTGAAGATGGAAATCAACTATATATATCAAAGTGTGCGTTCGTTGTCTGCAATTTCTGGCACAGTTTTTCTCTATCTTCATTTATTTATTGGATAGAGATAGCCAGAAACTGAAAAGGAAAGGGATGATAGGGAGAGAGACAGAGAGACAGACACCTACAACCCTGCTTCACCACTTGTGAAGCTTTCTGTCTGCAGGTGGAGGGAGACCTGAGGCTTGAACTTGAATCCTTACACATTGTAACATGTGTGCTCAACCAGGTGTACCACCACCTGGGCCCCCTGCATAGTTCTGTAATAATATAGAAAATGGCTATGAAGGGGGCATTTCTATGTAATTCTCATTTTTACAACATAATGAAAAATAGACTATCAGCCTGTAAGCATGAGCTTAAACAGGGCTTTATTATGAGGATTATGTTGAGTAGCTGTAGATTATTTCAGATATCTTTAATTTTTTATTTGCTTATGTGGTTTTGTTTTTCTGTTAGTTATGCTACACTTTTGCAGTCACGTAGACATGTTTGTGTATATACTAACAGTACAGAAATATTATTTTTGGTTACAGTTATTTAAGTAATAAATTGACCTTTTTCAAACCCGGTTATAAAGAGTTAAGAATAGTTGCAATTTAAAAATCTGGATTATATTTAAATTTTTTGACAATAGTAGTATGGAGGAAAATGAATGAGATAAAAGTATTATTTTTTAGATAACGTATTCATGAACATACCAGTATACATGTATAATTTTCTAAAGGTGCTTATTTCAGTGATTCATCTTTCTCTCAATAATTTTAAAGTATTTTTAATATCACCATCTACAACATTTAGAGTATAAGGCTCTAACAAAGCCTGAAGAATTGAAGTCTACATGATTGATACAAATCTTCTAAGCTATACGACCATTAAATAAATTATGAGAACTCAGTTATGTGACAAATGGGAACATTATTATAAAACACCTATTTTTTTTACCGTATTAATTACACACCATTTAGCTTCCTAATGTTATGTTTACCTAGCAATTAGTTAGGCTCACAAATCATCGTTAATAAATATTTAAAGAAAGTAGTACCCACTTCCTTTTGCTCTACAGACTAGAAGTTTAGATGATGAAAGAGCATTTCATTATTCGACAGAAAAATAAAAAGCCTGATTTAACATACAACTCTGTTTCCCTCACCTTTGGGACTGACAGTACCCTTACATTTTGGAGTACAATTCCTTCTTGTTAGGCCTATTTGATTACTTTGCTTGAGCAAATATATTCTGCATTGAAACTTGTATATTGATAGTTTAAGGTCAATGGTTCTGTCTATAAAATTTGGACTTAAAAATATACAGATTCCAGTACCTCGAATACTTGGTTCCATGTCATTGTTGGCATATGAAAACTCAAGTTGGAATCTGAATGGCACTCCCCCCCCATGTCTATAAGTAGATCAGTCTCAGAAGTGTTGTACTGCTGGTTTTCAAGGTACTAAATTTTATCCAAATTGATAGATTTCTTTAAGAAACAGTATCAGTTATATTTTATTTAAACAGAATTGGATGTCTGTTTTTTGCTTTTTTTTTTGTTTGTTTTTGGTACTGTGTTTATATCTGAGCTGAAATATGATAGCATATATCATTATTTCATTTATTTAAGCACATTTCTCTTATATATCAGGCTTATAATCATCTCCATTAAGAATGTATAGGCTGGGAGTCCAGTGGTAGTGCAGTGGGTTAAGCGCATGTGGCGCTAAGAGCAAGGACCGGTCCTTATGCATTATAGCACGTGCACTCAACCAAGTATGCCACCACCCGGCCCCTCTCTCCCTCTTTTCATACTCTCTCTTTCTCCTACCTCTCTCCCCTTCTTTTTTTTTTTAATTTCTTTCTATTCTTTCCCTCCCTCCCTCCTCCCTCATCACTCCAGGCTTTTACCTGATACAAAGAATAAGAGGCAGAGAGAAGGAGAAAGAAGCCATGGCGCCAAAGATTACTTCTGTCTAGTGGAAACAGAGTTCAAAACTAGAGTTGTAGAAGGGATGCAACACCCCCCCCCCCCCCACACACACACAGTAATAGAGAAGTAGAAAGGGAGAGACACATGCAGCACTGTCCCACCTTTACGGGGCTTCTTCCCCCTTGTGCAGTGGGTTAAGTGCACAAGAACTGGCATAGGATCCCGTTTTGAGCCCTCCCCCAGCTCCCCGCATTCAGAGGAGTCGCTTCATAGTCAGTGAATTAGGTCTGCAGGTGTCTTTCTCTCCCTCTCTCTGTCTTCCCCTCCCCTCTCAATTTCTCTCTGTTCTGTCCAACAACAATGACAGCAATAACAACAATAACAAAGATAAACAATGAGGAAAACAGAAAGGGAAGAAATAGCCTCCAGGAGCACTAGCAATAACCCTGGAGGCAAAAATAAAAAGAAAAGAAAAGGAAAGGAAAGGAAAGGAAAAAGAATAAATTATGGGGCCAGGCAGCAGTGCACCTGGTTAAGTGCTCACATTACAGTATGCAAGGACCCTGGTTCAAACCCCTGGTCCCCACCTGCAGGGGGAAAGCTTCACGAGTTGTGAAGCAGGGCTGCAGGTGTTTCTCTGTCTACTTCTCATACCCTTCCCCTCTCAATTTCTGTCTCCACCCAATAATAAATAAATCTTTATTAAAATTTTTATTAGTGATTTAATATTGACTTAGCAAATTACAAATCAGCAGGGGTATAATTCTATACCTTCGGGATACTCTTAAGAAGCCTTTGTTTTGCATTTAGCATTTTAGAAAGGTGTATCACCATATGATATCCTGGCATTTTGAAAATGTTTCACTTTTATGAAACAGTTTTAACTAAGATCAAAGGTAACTCAGGGAAAAAATTATCTATTCTTGCTAGTACCTCTTAGTTGTTTTAAAAAGGTGAGATGCCACTAAGAGGCTGAAGTTGTTGAAGCAGTTTTCACTGAACATACAGATTCCAAGTATCAGGTATAACTTTGAGAAATACTCCACATTTCAGCACCCTTCAATTTTTGTTTCTGTCATTCTAAGACTTTTGACTGCTGGAGTATTTGTTCAAGTCGGTAGATTTTGCAATTTTAATCTTCCTTAGAAATGTGGTATATAATGGCCCCTGGCAGGAGATAATGAAATTTTCTTAATTTATATTTTCAAGCAGAAGCTTCAATTGCAAATGGCATCCTGTGGCCTAGAGACATAGCTGTAGTGCAGGTTTCAGGGGAGCTGCAGTAATAATGCAGTGCCATCGAGACGAGGAATGATGGGACAGTGAAGAAGTAATTTCAGGAAGAAAAGAGAGTGTACCAAAGCTTTATTGCAGCATATCTAATGATCTATTGAAGATTCCCAATGGCTTTTGGAGCAGGACTGGAGAAACAAATGTTATCTTGCCAAAACAGAAGCCCCTGCTTAATCAGCAGAACAAGACTATTGATTAAAACACTTCTCACAATAGATTGCGCTTGGAATCTCATCTCCATACTTTGCACTTGGTAAAGTAAAATAATGAGCATAAGATAATCAAAAGAAGAGTAACAGGAGCTTGTTGGACATTGTACAGTCTGAGATTAGTGTTGCTGAGGAGTTATTCTGATGCAGTCTCCGCCCCCAGGTTTTTCTATGCCCCACAAAATCCTAGAGTGCCCCCTTCAACCAATCCTGGCCCTACACGGCACCCCTGGTTGTCGCCCAATAAAAAGTTCCCTCACCCCCCCCCCCCCCTGGGCTCTCAGCTCTCCCTCTCTGAGGTCTCGCTCCCTGCTCCCCCCCCCCCCCCCCCCCCGTGGTCGGCCATTGCCGGCTGGCTCCACGTGGTCCGAACCAAACCCCCCCCCTTCCTATAATAAAGATTTGTGTACCCCTTTGCTCGTCTGCTCTCTTCTCCGGTGCAGCCCGACACCAGACCACCTCAACAACAGATTAAAGTTTGAAAGAAAACACATTTACGTGAATAGTTCAGCCTATTTTTGAAGTAGTACATATAAGAAGTCATTCTCATGGTGGTAGGGGCTATAACTGCAGACGAAAAGATGTTCTGTCCTTCAAGTTTTTGGAAATATAAAGGACTTGTAATTGTCATTGTTACTGCTGGCCTTGTTGGTGGTGTCTGTATTTGTTAAGGCATTGCACAAAAGTTTTTGTTTCTGTTAACCCATTTTGACTCAGAAGATTACTTTCTATTAAGGTGGTGTGATTGACAGATGAGCTATCTAAGGTTCAAAGGTTCAGTGGATTGCTTATAGCATAAGTTACATAAGCAGCCAAGATGGAGCTTAAACTTCAATTATTTTGGATTCTGGAAGCTATATATTTTTTAAACTTTTAAAAATCTTTTTACTTATTTATTGGATAGAAATAGCCAAAAACCGAGAAGGAAGGGGGTGAGAAACAGAGAGGCACATGCAGTCCTGCTTCACTACTTGTGAAGCTTTCCTTCTGCAGATTGAGACCAGGGGCTCGAACCCAAGTCCTTGCACATTGTAATGTGCACTCAACCAGGTGCCCCACCACTCAGCCCCAGAATTATATTTTTTATATGTCTTCTCATTTGCAAATGATTTAGTTTATGACCATTCAAACAGTATGCTCTTATTACTGGTTTTTATACAGCTTTATTCTCAGTTTAGATAGGCAACATGCATTGTGCTCTTTTTCATTTAGTTTTAAAAGTCTAAGAAAGACTAAAACAAAGTAAAAGTCTGAGGACAAGCAACGTATTAATAGTTTGTATACTAGCATATTAATTGGTGATAATATGTGTTTACCAAATGGGTTTTCTTTATTTACACATTTTTCTTAAGACATCTGTCTTAATTTTAAAAATACTGTGCTGGGCTCCTGAGTGAGATAGTAAAGTAGTTATGCAAATAACTTTCATGCCTGTGCCTCTGAGCCCCCAGGTTCAATCCTTAGCACCACCACGAGTCAGAACTGAGCCATGCATCATAGTAAGAAAATTAAAAGAAGGAAGGAAGGAAGAGAGAGAGAGAGAGAGAAAGAAAGAGAAGAAAGAGGGTGTAGCAAACTAGCTCACTTGGATAACGTGCTGCTTTGCCATGCTTATGATCCAGATGCAAGCCCGGCCCCTACCAAATTGAAGGACGTTTTAGATTCTGTGCTGTCTTCCATTCTCTGTCTGCCTCTTTGTTTCTCTTAAAAAAGACTTCATTGTCTGTGCTCTGGGAGGTGGCGCAGTGGCTAAGGAACTAGACTCTCAAGCATGAGGTCCTGAGTTCAATCCCTGGCAGCACATGTACCAGAGTGATGTCTGGCTCTTTCTCTCTCTCCTATCTTTCTCATGAATAAAATAAATAACATAAAATAAAATGCTTCGTTGTCTTAAAGTTAACACTGAAGCTCAAGAATTTGTCCACATTGTTAACATTTATTACTGTAGCACTTTTGACCATCCAGTAATTGTTACAGCGAAGAGATTTATTAGATAGGTCTTTTAGTATTTTTCTTTTTCATATTATATGGAAAGCTGTACAATATCTGTCTTTAAATATTGCACTCTAGGGAGTCACGTGATAGTTCAGCGGGTTAAGCGCACGTGGTGCAAAGCGCAAGGATGGCAAGGATCCCGGTTCAAGCCCCTGGCTCCCCACCTGCTGCTTCACAAGTGGTGAAGCAGGTCTGCATGTGTCTCTTTCTCACCCTGTCTTCCCCTCTTCTCTCCCATTTCTCTCTGTCCTATCCAACAAGGACATCAATAACAACGACAATAGTAACTACAACAATAAAACAACAAGGGCAACAAGTGGAAATAAATAAACTTTACACTCTAGTTTTCCTCATGCAAATATTTTAATATTCTTTTACACATAGAAAGTAAAGCAATTAAACTACTAACTTCCAGGTGCTGTGATAGTTCCATGTGATAGTGGGGTTCAGTCTTGGCCTATGTACGTTGAAGGCCTGTTCCCTGTCAGGTGAAAGAAACTTAGAATTTTTTTTTTTTTTTTCACTTTAAAGCAGTGGCCTGGGAGAGGAGTCACTTCACAGGCGGTGAATCAGGTCTGCAGGCGTCTCTCTATCTCTATTCCTCTCTGTCTCCCCCTTCTGTCTCAATTTCTCTCTGTCTCTATCCAATAACAAATAGATTAATTAATTAATTAATAATTTTATAAAAAAAAAACACAATGTCCTTTGTCCTGTTTGATAAAATCTAAATTTTGTAAGTACTGGTATCAGAACTACTTCATTAACATCAGAACTAATGTTTTTATTCTTGTATTTGAACCTGCAGTCATAAACTATGTTACTGAATTGAGTTTAGCAACTTGAAGTTCTCAAGACAAATGTACTTTTCTATAGATTTTAAATAATAACAAAATTAGGAGATGTATTTAATGTGTTAGAAAGTGGTAACGCCGAAGAAGTATACAGATAATATCTAGGTGTTATTTTTCCTCTGTTTTTAATACTGTGGTGTGCACCAGTGGTTGCCATTCTCTTTTTGTCTACCCATACCAACCTTTAGGAGATCTTTGGAAATGTGATTAGTTTATTGAAAAGATATAAATGCTTGGAATTTGAGACTTCTCAGGTGATTCATAGATAATTAATTATTAGGTAGTAAATTGTGCCTCAGAAATTGCTTTGACATTATTTCTCAGGGTGTCTTTATTCCTTTGAGTTCTCTTTAAAGGCAGTTATATTTTCTCATCCTACAACTGAGACACTTTGCTGTAAAATTTATTTGGGAAGGTCGGGCAGTGTCACATCAGGTTAAGTGCACAAGGTGTGAAGCACAAGGACCGCAGTGACGATCCGGGTTTGAGGCCCCCCGCTCCCCACATGCAGGGGGGTCACTTCACAAGCAGTGAAGCAGGTCTGTAAGTGTCTTATCTTTCTCTCCCCCCTCTGTCTTCCCCTCCTCTCTCCATTTCTCTCTGTCCTATCGAACAACAACGACATCAATAACAATAATAACTACAACAACAATAAAAACGGGGAGAGAAAGACACCTGTAGACCTGCTTCACTGCCTGTGAAGCGACTCCCCTGCAGGTGGGGATTTGGGGCTTGAACCGGGATCCTTATTCGAGTCCTTGCACTTTGTACCATGTGCGCTTAACCCGCTCTGCTACCGCCAGACTCCCATTTTTCTGTTTTTATATGCAAAACTGTGCTGTGACTATACCAACAACCCAATAGTTTAGTTTTACTAATTGGTACAAATTATTTCCAAAGTTAAAAATGTTCATTATTAGCAAAATCTGAGGAAGAATGTATTTTTTCCTCTGTGGTGAAAATGACCGTGCATGTTATGTGCATGGGATTAGGAGTTACACTTATTTATTTTGAAATGTTTTTACGTATTTATTATTGGCTTGAAACAGAAATTGAGAGGGGAGGTGGAGATAAAGAGGGAGAGAGGGGGCCAGGAGGTGGTAAAAAAGTACAGAGCCAAGGACCAGTGCGCACAAGTATTGGAGGATTAGGGTTGGAGTTTCCAGCTCCCCACCTGTAGGCGGGACACTTCATAAGCGGGAAGCAGGTTTGCAGGTGTTCCCCCCCCACTTTTGCAAGGTGTACATTGATTTTTTTTTTGCAAGTTGTGCATTGCCTATTTTTTTCTTTCTCTCCCTCATCTCCCCCCCTCCGTCGCAAATTCTGTCTGCCCTATCCAAAAAATTGAAACATACAAACAAAACAAACAAACAAACGGCCTCCAGGAGCAGTGGATTCATAGTGCAGTGCAGGCACTGAGCCCCAGCAATAACCTTGGAGGCAAAAAAAAAAAAAAGAGGAAAGAGATAGATAACTGCAGCCCTGCTTCACCACTCAAGCTTTCCCCTGCAGGTGGGGTAGAAGCTGTATTTATTTGAATCTCTTGCTGCTAGAATTTATCAGTAGCTCGCATACATATTTAAAACTAGAGTAAGACTCATTAAAATTAATAAGCAAGGACATGTAAACTATTATGTCTGTCCTGTATAAATTTTATGCTTCGACTAATGATTTTCTGTGGTACTTAAAACGTGAAGTTTTATAGAGGAAACTGTATTGATAGACATGCATTTTAACTTTAAGTACCTAGATCTGTTCTTCTTTTAACCCAGTTGAAATAAGTTTAACCTACTTAAAATACAGATTGTCTGGAATCCCTCTCAAGAGTTTGTGTGCCTCATGGTCTTGGTAGGGAGCCAGGAATGCATTTCTAACAAGTATCAGTTCATACTGTTTTAAAGACCATTGTGTGAAAATAAATGGCCTAGCTGCCGTTTGCTCATCTTTACAAGTGTAATTGAAAATATGGTCAACAGTTTGAAAGTCGAAATGTTTAAAATATATCTAGTATTTATTTTCTTTCTGGTGTACAACAGTTGTTTTTTCCAATTAAAGTCATACTTACCAAAACTTTTTTTTTTTTGCTTTGCTCCTACTCATATTTATTTATTACTAATGATTTATGAGACAGTTATCACAGAAGTACAATTTCTGGGGGTGAGATGGTGAAGCACCTGGTTGAGTGCATACATTTGCCATGTGCAGGGTCCCAGGTTCTAGGTCTCTGTCTCTGTCCAAGATAAATAAATAAAAAGTAAAGTCAATTTCTTTTTTCCCCATTTTGTTGCCCTTGTACAATATTTTGTACATACTTAACATTTCCACATAACAATACAATCCCCACTAGGCCCTCCTCTGTCATGGTCTTCCAGGAACTGTGAACCTTCCCCACCACCACAGTCTTTTACTTTGGTTCAATACATCAGTATTTTTCTGTTTTTATTTGTTTTTAATTAATTAATTAATTTTCTCTTTTGTTGCTCTTGTTTTTTTATTGTTGTAGTTACTATTGTTGTTATTGATATGGTCGTTGTTGGATAGGACAGAGGGAAATGGAGAGAGGAGGGGAAGACAGAGGGGGAGAGAAAGACAGACACCTGCAGACCTGCTTCACTGCTTGTGAAGCGACCCTCTCTGCAGGTGGAGAGCCTGGGCCTTGGACTGGGATCTTTCCACCCGTCCTTGTGCTTTGCACCATGTGCGCTTAACCCACTGCGCTACTGCCCAACTCCCTAATGTCAATTTTTTATCTTCATGTGATAGGTGTCTTTATACCACACTTAATATTTAAAAGAATAAATAATCAACCACTGTAGGCTTTTGACAGAGTGAATTTTCATAGTATGGCCAAAGCATACTGACGCTTTAGTCATTAATACAGTTAAGTACCAAATCATCACTGATAAAGATGTGTTTCTTGGGGGCCGGGGCGCGGAGGGAGGAAAGTCATATAAGGAACTATTTCTAGGCATGAGAATCCAAACCTCTGAATGCCTTTCCGTGGCTAGTTAGTTAGTTGTGACTTTTCATTTTCATTAGAATGAAGGCAGAAAGCTAAATAGTTGATGGAATTTATTTTGTTTCTGTTTCTAGTTTCTTTCCACTCTGTTTTCTTAAATTTATACTTTTACCAACAGCCTACTGGGCAAGGAATTACCAAATTTGTTTTATTATGAACAACTCACATTGGACGTTTCTATTTTTCTTGTGTTCTCATACTTCTCTTTGTGTGTGTGTGTGTGTGTGTGTGTGTGTGTGTCTGTCTCTCTCAGCTCAGGCTTACAGTGATTCTGGGGACTGAACCTAAGGTCTTGGTGAAAATCTTTTTAGCATAGCTGTCATGCTATCTTCCTCATCCCTTTCTCATACATTTTATATTTAGAAACCTAAGGCTGAATAAAGCCTTATGATTAATTCATAGTGGTGTGCACATCTCTAATTTTGTTTCCATCTTTTGCTACTGAAAAGGCTTAGATGTTTTTCACGAATCAAGGAACTGGTCCATAAATCTAATACGCTTTATTATGTAATTTTAAATTGAAGTAATGTTAAACTGCGGCACTTTTTTTAGTTGTTCGGGTTCATAACTCTTCAAATTTATGTTATCAAACCAGATTCATTGCCACTATACCAGTAGCCTTCTTCACTCTTTACTGACATTGCCGTCCTCATATCCCTGTGGCAACATCATTTCTGCAGTCAGAACCCAAGGGTTTGTTTGCTTGCTTGCTTGCTTGCTTTATTCGGTTCCTTTGCTTTGTTTCTTGCTAGTCCATGTATGAGTGAAATCACCTGATATTTACCTTGTCCCATTTGACTTACTTGTTTAGTATAATCCTGCCCAGTTCGATTCATACTATTTCACATAGCAAAAATTTGTCTTGTGTTCAAATATATATATGTGTGTGTGTGTGTGTGTGTGTGTATTGCACATCTTTTTTAATACTAATTGACATTCCTTTATATAAATTTTGACTACACATCTGTATATTCTGACGTTTTACTGTGCATTTAAAGTAACAGTGCATTGTAACATATAAGTCTTAGGTGTGATGTGTACAATTGAAAACCATAATGTGTATATATATCCTACACTAAGTTTACTTTAGTCCTTTTGCTGAGTTAAAGTTGTCTCATAAAGCAGAAATAGAACAAAGAATATAACTTTTGTAACCATTTGATAACATACCACTTGCTATATGACATAGCATTGCTAGCACTTAACTTTTTTTTTATTGTATCATACTAATTGCTTAAAGAAATATGAATTGATTCTGTGTTACGTAGTTCATTTTTTTTTCCCCTTTTATCTCCATCCAGGTGCAACAATCGAACACAATGTATCGTAGTTACTGGGTCAGATGTATTTCCTGATCCATGTCCTGGAACATACAAATATCTTGAAGTTCAGTATGAATGTGTCCCATATAGTAAGTATGAAAGTTATATTTTTCACTTTCTCCAGCATTCCTCATCGATGCTGCAATACAACACTTGTGAAAGAAGCATATGTTGATGGCCTACCAAACCATTATGCATGCAGAGCACAACAGACTTGGGCCTCCAATTAGCTTCATGAAGTGTGGAAGGAAGCCATCGTGCGATGCTGGCCAAGTGTCTGTCTGTGTTCTTAAGTGTTTGGCTTTTAAGGCTAGTGTTTTTCCAGAAAACAAACTTGAATTAGCTATTCAATAGGGCAGATAGAAATCTGTACTTTTGCCCACTACCAGTTGCTGACAAATTAGTTTGGCTCACGGTTCTCTAAAGAAGGAATTGACTTCAGTTTTAATCGTGAGCTACTTGAACGACTACCTGCTGTTGTGGTAACTTTAGTGCCTGGTAAAAGCTACCATTGCAGTAACTGAGGCCAGTGCTTTCTTTCTTGTTCCCGTGCTCTTAAGGAAACACTTCTTTTTACATTCGGTGATGAAATAATATTAAATAAAATAGAACCTGGCTTATACTTCAGTGTATAACATTCATCTAATTTGCAACATTCCTTTATAAGATTCTTTAGAAGAATATTTAAAATTCAGTGGCAAACTTTATATAAGTGGGTTTCAGTTAATGTTCTAATTCTCTGTAATTTTTCTTCTAATCTCAGTTCATATTCATTCATACCTGTTTTCTCTACTTTCAGTAGGAAAAAACATTTTAGAAATCTAAAAGCTTCAGTATGAAACCTAATTTGTGTAAACTAGTTTGCTTGCTAGTATTCTTATCTTTTTTTTTTCTTTGCAGAAATGTGTCATATCACCTTAATACTGATGCATTTCAATTAAAACTTACGGAGTAGCCGTTTTGTTGATTTGAGATAGCATTTGTGTACTTCCTTGCTAAAGATCAATTTAATTTTTTATAGAACCTCAAAAATTAGATCCCTTGTCACAGGAAAATCATGTGCAAACTATCGTTGTTTGCAAATCCAAAAAACTGCATCCTGATAGGTATATGTTAAAATGATTGTATACATCCTTGTACATTTTATTCAAGAAGCCTCTCCTCTCTGCCCACAGTTTTGATAAATTGGCTTTTTGTGGGGTATGAGTTAATTGTCAGACACAGATTATCTTTTCTTTTATCCATGCTCTGTGTTCCTGTTTCGCAGTGAAATGGATGTTTTTTTTATGTTTTCAGTATTTTCTATACCATTTGTAGGATTTGGAAGATAACTGAGTGCACTGAACCTTACATCATTTCTCTTGTGTCTAGTGGTGGTGGCTTACATAATCATTCTCCTGTACCACTAGAGGAACATTGTATTCTTTTACTCTAACCAACATTTTGTTCCATAAAGTCAACTTTCACTTGAATTTATCATGGTTTCTATCCTCAAATTAGAAAAGGAGCACAGCATCCATTCCCAAACAATGGAATCAGTCAGAGCTGCCAAGAATTGTCTTTCTGGAACCAGTTCCTGTATCCTACCCTATAGACCAAGAACAGTGTTAAAGCAAATATTATTTTCAGACTTTTGAGTTATATTTCTTACGCTGTTTAAGAAAGAAAAAATGTGGATATCTTCTGGAACTTCTAACTTTCAAAATTTTACTTTTCCAGTTCTCCAGAAGTATTGTACATTGTGCACTAAACTTGCAAATAGCTATACTCAGAGAAGTATTTGTCCTTTTTAGTTTTTATCCTTTACAATAAAACCCAGTAATTAATGTTCTGTTATCTTTCTAGATGCTTGCACGAGGCAGAAATAAGTCTATGTATTTTTTTTTCCAATTACTTCTTGTTAAGTTATATAAATGAATGTATTTCCTATATACCGTACAGTAGTGACACACTATAAATTCCACAATTTTCACTAACATTCAAGTTTAACATAGAAGATCTTTTTGAATTGATCTGATCCAACGACTATGTGTTCTATTATCTCTTTTCCTCATTTTCATCTCCTTTTGCTTACTTATTTTCTGCATACTATATCATCTTTCACTCTCCCTTTGATTTTTAGACCTTTTTTTTTTCATCTCTTGTTTAGCAATGTCTTTGTACTTTGAAACATTTGCATAAACCCCTTTTCTACTTTACTGGACAGTAATTGCTGTCAGATATCATTTGCCCTCTGTCATTTACCCCTGGCTTTATGCCAGTGTTTGTGACACTTCAAGAAATTTTACGCAATTCCTGAAAATGTTATAACACCTTTGCTTAATAGAATCTATGTGGAATGTTGTCTGTTTTACTTTGCATGTTTATAGTCAGGATCATGTATTATATGTAACATTTATACTTGCTTAGATAGTATCTGTGTCAGTAGCATGTGTATACAAGCATCTTGCATCTACTGTCATTAACAGAAGTTTTAGTGATTGAACATGTCAACTTAAATGAAATCATAACAATCTTGTGGAATAAAGAATAAACAGACTAGGATTTTGTATGTTATAGGAAAAAAATGGTTTTGGTTTTAGTCCCTTTTTGTAACAACTTACTAAATTATAAAAACAATGCCATAATTGTCGCTACACATTGTATTTGATCAAAATAGCCATCACGATTGATTAAGACACAGCTCTTGAATAAAGATGAGGCTATCCAAAATGAAATAGTGTGTCACTTCAGATACAGAGTATGTAGGCTGTAGTTTGTTTGGGTTAATTTCTTGTCTTGCCTTTGTCTTCCACTGATGTTAGTAATTCGTATTTATGTTTAGTCTATCAAATAGTAAATGTATTGTTTGAAGTGGCTTATGCAGTCCCTTAAGTTGCAGTATATATTTGGCATGTGATGGAGAATGTTAAAATTTCATTAATATGACTGTATTCTTTATTCTTCTGTGTTGAAAGAATTTTCAGTAATTTGACAGATACCTGTCCTTCAAGCTGCATTGAGAGTATAATATAAGACTTTGTGTTTTGGGTTATCTCTATCAGGTGTGATTTAGCAATCATCAGAGGTCTTACTTGATTTATTTTTATCTAAAGTGTTTACTTCACAGTTTTCAGAATTAAAGAATATACATAATTCATGCCCATTTCTTAATAGAAATAAGATTAATATATATGTTATTATTATATATATATTATTTCTTAATATAAATAGTATAATATATATTATCACTTCATTCACGGACAAGTGAAAAATCTACCTATTTAGTTTTTTTCCCCCCCAGAAACTGCACTGTCATTTTAGTGGCTTGATCACAGATTAAAACCGACCCATTTTCAATTGGAGAAACTAAAATATACCTTTCACATACTTTATTGAACTTGTTTTAGAATTGTGGCATATTTAAAATATATTGTTTCCACCCTTTACCTTTTACTTACTGATTTTGACAAAATGATCCTTTCCTAGAAAAAAAATATCGCAACTGCATATAAATGTAATCTGAGCAGCCATGACCTTAATGACTTCTCTTAGCCTCATTTCTCCTACCATGTCCTGCTGTTATTGAATGTAAGCAGGTGTACTCTTGTTCTTCATTTTAGGACTAGTAGCTTATAAAAGAAAAAAAAAAGCTTCATGTCAGTAGTAAATTTCTTCTTTTTACTGAATGCAGTCAGACTTGCACATTATAGAGCAAGTATGTTTCCTGAAAGTGATTAATAGAGCAGCTTGGATGGGGAAGGTGGAGAATTATTGTAAAAGTTTCTATGCTATTCCTATGGCAAAAAAAAATATATATATATATATATATATATATCTGTGTGATATGCTTTTCCCCAAGGTATTTCAGGAGGTCAGCGTTTAATTTTGATGAATTGTTGTAATTTTGAAAAAATTAATCAAGCTAAGACATCTTAATGAAAATCTGCAACTACAGTATCTTTGAATAATCAGTTTGAAGATACTGTATTAACATACCCTAATGAATTTTAATAAGGATAGAAGGGGAAGCACAGATATTAATCTGGTCACTTTATGAAATTCTGGCAACATACTTCAGAACCTACATATAATCTAAAATAGTGGTTTATGGTTTGTAGTTTTTAGAACAGTATTTACCAATAAGAATCTTATATAGTACTCTCCCATCTGCACAATCCACTTATTAAACTTTTGGAGGTAGGAATTTTTTTCTCATGTAACTTTACGAATCAGGTTTGTTTTATGAAAGCATTTACCTTTTGGGGAGGGTCTGTGGAGTCAAGGTATTTGCTTTGAATGCTCGATATGGTTGTTGCATGCCAGCTTGCTGTCTGTGTTAATTGATGATGGTAGACAATATCATAATGAGCTAACCATGATTCTTTCTTCCTTTTTCTCCTTGCCTACTGTGCTTGCTTTTTCCTTGTATGTATTTTGCTTACTTGTTTTTATTAGACTTAGTTTTACAAATTTGAGATATGTGATAAAGAGAACCTAAGTGTTTTTTTTTTTAAATAAAGTAAATATATAAGCTTAAATTTACTAATACTTAATGAGAAAGAAAGGAGCTACCTTATTTCCACCCTTCAAAATCCTTACTGGGGAAGGGGAGGACATTTTTATGTCTGTTTGAAACGGAGGCATTTATTAATGATCAAGATTAATTTCCTAGAGATAGAAAGCAATAGAAAAATCTAATATGAACAGAGATGCATAAATAGATATATATTACATAAATATGATTGAATAATGTTAAATGCTACTCTATCAGTGTTCCCTAAATTGGACTTAAACTCCAGAAATGATTTGTCATTCTCACAAATACATTTTCGTGTTGTTAGCACGCCTAATTTTAAAATGGGGGTGACATTCCTGCGCATGCATCTGTGTCTGTAGCTTAAAGTTGAATAAGAAGGCTGAGTCACTTTGAAAAGGCAAGGGTATGTTTACAATGCATTAGTGAAGAGTTTCATTATTTATTCAGGTACACTAAGTGAAGCAACATGCCAACATATTTGTATTGCCTCCTTAATCTACTACAATGATTGATCTGTGTTCTTTTATGTAACTTTAGAATCTTTCTCCTGCTAGGTATTCCTGTTGTGTGTTTCTCTTTATCCAAAGTAGTGCAGCTCTTATTCTTCCTATATTTAGCATCTATTACAAATTCAGTCTTAGGCTCTAATAGTCAATCTATTTTAATCTTTTTTTCTTTTTTTCCTTGCACTTTTTTATTTTTCTTCCGATGCTTAAAATAGAAGTGGAGCAAAAAGGTAAATAATGTATACAGAACCCCAGCTCCTTGTTATGTGCCATATGGATGTTCCCTCCGCCCTTCCCTTTCCCCACAACACTCCTGACAGTAAGGTATTCAACCGGACTCACTCATAAAAATGCACCTCATACACAAATCAACTATTTGCAGTGAAATTAGATGATTCCCAATGATGGGGTGGAAATTGTGAAGGCATCAAGGGGGAGCTGCCTTTCTCTGTTTCTTTTTTTACCCTTTACCTCCTTTCTTTCTTTCTTTCTTTCTTTCTTTCTTTCTTTCTTTCTTTCTTTCTTTCTTTCTTTCTTTCTTGACACCCTTGGGCATTTTATTATGAAAGTATTGTCTTACCTGGCTTCCAGAACCTTCTCTATAACATTCCATGGTTACAGAGTCTCCTGGTTATTTCATTTCTGCTTTTCTTTTCTCTGCTCCTAATCATATTTTCCTATTGTTTATGCTCCTTCAGTGGAAGCATTTTTGTTTTCAGTCTAACATCTGTTAAAAGATCCAAATAAGCCTTCACATTTTTTTTTATTTGCTTTATTATAGTGGTTTGTTTTTGAAGCCTTTATATAATGGGCTTGGGGAGGAAAGTGTACTAAGTCTGGACTAAGTTATTTTGTACACTATTATGCACAAAGCAGAGTTTTAGAGGAGAATTTACAAAGTATAAGATTAAAAACCATAACAAAATGTAAATTGTTAGCCAGTGATGGATGATCTTAAACCCGGGTTTGTTCTTATAGTCGTAAACCCCAGCAACTTTGTATGTGGGTGCATTAATTATGCTAACAAGAGGAAAGAAGGATAGTTGCTGTGGTATTCAGACTATATTCTGTAAAATTGGATGCTAACATAATGAATTGATCTTTTGATTTGTGATCATTGAGACTGTGTATAAAACTTTGACATGCTTAATTCCTGTCTTTCTTTCTTTCTTTTTTTTTTTTTTGTGGCTATTAGTATTTGTGTGCCCAGGGACCTTGAAAGCAATCGTGGACTCACCATGCATCTATGAAGCTGAGCAAAAGGCAGGTGCTTGGTGCAAGGACCCTCTTCAAGCTGCAGATAAAATTTATTTCATGCCCTGGACTCCTTATCGTACTGATACTTTAATAGAATATGCTTCTTTGGAAGATTTCCAAAACAGTCGCCAAACAACTACATATAAACTGCCAAATCGAGTTGATGGTACAGGATTTGTGGTATATGATGGTGCTGTTTTCTTTAACAAAGAAAGAACACGAAATATTGTGAAGTTTGACTTGAGGACTAGAATTAAGAGTGGAGAGGCGATAATTAACTATGCCAACTATCATGATACCTCTCCATATAGATGGGGCGGAAAGACTGATATCGACCTTGCAGTTGATGAAAATGGCTTATGGGTCATTTATGCCACTGAACAGAATAATGGAATGATAGTTATCAGCCAACTTAATCCATATACTCTTCGATTTGAAGCAACGTGGGAGACTGTATATGACAAACGTGCTGCATCGAACGCTTTTATGATCTGTGGAGTCCTCTATGTCGTCAGATCCGTTTACCAAGACAATGAAAGTGAAACAGGCAAAAATGCAATTGATTATATTTATAATACCCGATTGAACCGAGGAGAATATGTGGATGTTCCCTTCCCCAACCAGTACCAATATATTGCTGCAGTGGATTACAATCCAAGAGATAACCAACTCTATGTGTGGAACAATAATTTCATTTTACGATACTCCCTAGAGTTTGGTCCACCTGATCCTGCCCA
Organism: Erinaceus europaeus; assembly: GCF_950295315.1. Classification (NCBI taxonomy): domain Eukaryota; kingdom Metazoa; phylum Chordata; class Mammalia; order Eulipotyphla; family Erinaceidae; genus Erinaceus; species Erinaceus europaeus. Next base: position 102,481,441 of record NC_080172.1, read on the forward strand.
AGGTAAGAATGTTGGTGGCTAATGCCTGTGTTTTTTGTTTTTTGTTTTTTGTTTTTGCCTCCAGGGTTATTGCTGAGGCTCAGTGCCTGCACTACGGATCCACTGCTCCCAGAGGCCGTTTTTTCCATTTTGTTTCCCTTGTTGTTGTCATTATTATTCTCATTGCTGTTGTTGTTGGATAGGACAGAGACAATTCGAGAGAGGAAGGGAAGACAGGACAGAGGGGGAGAGAAAGATAGATACCTGCAGACCTACTTCACTGCCCATGTAGTGCCCCCCCCCCCACAGGTGGGGGAGCTGGGGGCTCAATTGCGCTTCATGGCCAAGTACACTTAACCTGCTGCACTACCACCCGAAAAGCATAATGTTGACATGATTCTTTTTTTTCCCCTGTTTATTTCCCCCCTATTTGCATGGTTAGAAATGATAATGTTGCTGCATTTTATGTTAAAAATAGCGACAGTGATACTTTGAGAAGGGAGGGAAAGATTAAGAGGGATAGAGATAGAGAGACACCTGTAGCCCGACTTCACCATTCTTGAAGCTTTCTCCCTGCAGGTGGGGACCAGGGGCTTGACTGGGGTCCTGGCACACTGTAATTTGAGCGCTTCACCAAGTGCTGGTACCACTGCCTGGCCCCTTCCTGATTTTTTTTCAGTTAAATTTTTACTTCAGAAAGTTGTGACACTCGTCAGTGTAGTTATTCATTACTAAAAATATAACATCAACTACAAACCTGTTAGTTAGCCTTGTATTTTTTTTTTTCTCCTACCTGACTTCTGAATTGATCACAATCTATGTGCAGACCTTTTAACTTCTTGGCGCCAGTGGTTAAGGGAAATGTGTGTTAGGAAGTCCCAGGAGAATTGCTAGGCTTGACGTGCAATGCCATGCATATGTGTTCTGAAACTTTGGCGTCTCCTCGCTGGGTAGGAAAGAGAGCCATGCAAATATTTTCCAGATCTTCATGTAAAAGTCTGCAGTTTTATTTTCTGATAAGCTAGTGACTGCTTTAGCTCACTATTTCTGTAACTTTAAACTGTCACACAAGAACAAAACATTACGTGATAGCAAGTGATTTGTGTTCTCTTTAATAACTTTATAGAAGATTATTATTTTTCTTTAAAGGATTATTTATAAAGTAATAGTAAGTCTTTAGAAACATGTTAACTGTATCATTGAGTTCAGTTCTGTGAAAAACATGTTTTGAGGGTAAATTAAATGACTCATTAAAACATGAATTAACATATGATAAAAGAATAACCGATTTTAGAACTTACAGTAATTATAAGTCCTTCCTATTTGAATATATTTATCTTTTAAAGGTATGAGTTAATATTTCAGTTTACTTAGTAGTTAATTGGAATTTTCAAGTTATGAAGTCATTTCAAAAATCATCATTAAGTTATTTTATTTATTGACCAAAATGATTTTGGTTTGAATTACAACAGTAGTGTTTCAGTTGTTATATGTTTAATAGTTAAAACCATTCATGGCATGATAACTATGTTCATAGTATCTTATGATCATTTATTTAGAAATTCTTTTTTTTCCCCAGTATTTTGCCCATAGGCTTTGCTATATAGATTTGTCTAAGGAGAACTCCAAGAACTGATATTATAATGTATTGATCTTTGTGTTAGTCAGTTTTGTATTATATTGACTGTACATCTGTTAGATTTAACTTAAGTGCAGCTAAATTTGTTCCAATAGAAGGGGAAGGGGAAAAAAGAGAGAGACAGAGAAAAGGAACCAGGGAGATAGCATAACATTTTAGGACACCAACTTACTTGCTTGCAAGAAGCCCCAAGACTCACAGGTATAACCCTCAGCACCAACTTAGGCTAGAACTGAATAGTCCTGTTTTCTCTCTCCCCCACTTCCATTTGTTTTATCTTTTCTTATTCTCTCATACAATAATCAAATATGCAGAATTTGAAAATGAAGTACTTATTTAAAGTGTAAATTCATAATCTGGCAACATCTGAAAAATCATGAACAGAAATCATGGACAGGATCACTGCTCCATTAACTTGCCACAAAATATTTCACTAAATTCAAGATGAGTAATAATTTTATTTTCTACATATGACTTATAGTAAATAATTTGATTCATTTCAAATGAATAGATCTTTAAAAATTTAAATGATTTTTGGATAGATCTGTTGCCAGCTTTGAAAATGAAAGCTTAGCCATATTTGTAACTGTTTCTACAATTGTGTTTTGTTATCCAAAATAGTCCTTTACTAATCACAGGAAATGTAAATTAATATTTGACTCCCTGCTAAATTCTTGGTGGTAAAATGTTTTATCTGACGTAAATTCCCCTCGCTGCCATTTGAACCATATTCTGTCCGATTGACCAATTGATCGATCTATCATCTTATGTTTTTGCCAGCTCCCATCTCACCGTGAAAATATGTAGTCATAACTATATGCATGTATATGGAACTTTGCAGAACTATTCTTGCTTATAAATTTAGCTCACAGTAGTAAATGACTACCAGCTATTGAGAAAATAGATTAAAAAACTGATAAGCTAAAAAAACCAGGTTTGTGTGTAGCATAAAACAGTGTTTGACTGGTTTGGCTGAAAGTTACGCGGTCTTAGACTTGCTGTCAACTGTGTGGCCCGCACATACATCTTTCTATAAAATTATGTACCGCTTGCATTTTTTTTACTGTGTATGATTTCATAGCATATCAACTTCAATACTATTATCCATTTATAAATTCAAGCTTTATCATTCCCAACAGTGAAAGCATATTATTTCTTTGCCACAATCATGATTTTCACAATAAAAAGTTTTTTTTTCCTTAACCTTTTAGCTTTATGTGAATTCTACAGCACTAACTTGCCCTGTTTTCCTCGATTCTATCACCTTTGCCCATTGAATGAGTGTGGGAAAAATCTTTTTGAGCCTTCTTTTTACCACCTTTCTAATCTCTTAATCTGAAATGTTTTGTATTTCTGTAATCTATAAATTTGATTATCAAAACATGATATTTTAGGTTTTAACCATTCCTGAACATATTGTCTTAGGGTAATTATGAAGTATGACATTTCAGTCACACAAGGAAAGGTTTAAAGGAAGGATTTAGCTAAAACAACCCATTTTTTGAAAGGTCTTCCTACTGGTTCTGTGTACTTAGTAAAAAAAGATTACCATTTTTTAAGCAGTTAATTAAAAATAAAGCTATTAAATGTTCATTTTTACTGCCACCAGGATTATCGATGGGATTCAGTGCCTGCGCATAAATTCACCACTCCCAGTAGCCACACTATTTCCTTCCTTCCCTCCCTTTCTTTCTTCCTCCCCCTTCCCTTTCCCCTCCTTCCTCCCTTTCCTTCCCTCCCTTCCTTCCTTCCTTCCTTGCTCACCCTCCCTCTCCGCTCTCTTCTCCTCCCCCTCTTCTTTCTTCCTTAATAGGATAGAGAGAAATTGAGCGAAGAGGGAGACAGAGATGGAGAGAAACAGGCACCTATAGCACTGCTTCGCCACTTTTGAAGTTTTCCTCTTTGCAAGTGGGGACTGAGGGCTTGAACCTTGATCCTTGTGCATGATAATTTGTACTCAACTGGGTTTGCCACCACCTGACCCAGTTTACATTAACAAGCTACAGACTAATTCTAGTTGGGATTCAATATGAGGGAAACACTGCCCTTAGTACAAATCAATGTTGTTTTTAATAATTTTATGTAGGGAAATATCGTAGCAAATAATAACTTTATAGTACAAATTGCCACAGTAAATTGAATTACACTGAATATAATATTTATTTATTTTTATTTTTTCCCCAATCAGAGCACTGCTCAGCTCTGGCTTTTTTGGTGGTCCTGGAGATTGAACCTGGGAGCTCAGAGCCTCAGTCATGAAAGTTGTTTGTATGACTATTATGCAATTATGCCAGCTCTGTTAAATATTATTTGTTGTTCTAACGTCTTAACATTGCCTTCCCACATCCTTTCATCGAAGCACAGTATTGGTTAAATGAGGGCCTATTACTTTGCAAGATGTCAATCTTTTCCAAAGTCTGAATTTTTTTTTTCTGGTTTACTTAGAAAAATCAGTATTTAAGAGTCTAAAGGAGTGACCTTAAACAAATAGCTTAATTCATCGAATCTGTAAAAGGGGGTGAATTTTTTTATTATTTTACCTCCAGGGTTATCACTGAGGCTCTGTGCCTGCACCAGGAATCAATCCACTGCTCCTGGAGGCCTTCCTCCACCCCTTTTGTTGTCCTTGTTTTATTGTTGTTGTGGTTATTATTATTGTTGTTATTGCTGTCCTTGTTGGATAGGACAGAGAGAAATCGAGAGAGATGGGGAAGACAGAGGAGGGGAGAGAAAGACACCTGCAGCTGCAGACCTGCTTCACTGCTTGCGAAGCAACTCCCCTGCAGGTGGGGAGCTGGGGGCTTAAACTGGAAGCAGTGAGCACTTAGCTTCACGCCAGCACTTAACCTGCTGTGCTCCCACCAAAAGGAGGAGAATCTTAGTACCTACTTCATAGAGTTCTGAGAAGGATTAGGTGAAATGATCCAAGGTACTGAATGATCCACTTGACAACTGCTACATAAATGATGTGCAAGTGAAATCTTCATCCTTATCACTATTAGATTTTACCTCTGGAAAGAAATGCTAATGATCAGAAATACCTCTGTATTTCTACCTTCATCAGAAAAAAGGTTATTTGCTTGAAGTTTCTACACTTCAACCTTTAAAAAGTCCAGTTGTCCTTCAGAAAGTTAATTTTTGTGTTCATTTTTATGCTATCCCAATATTTTGTTGACTTGCCTTTGAAAATATACTGATTTCTTTTATACATCTTTTTGATGGAGCAAAGATAGGGAAATTTATTTTAAAAGCTATGGCAATTGGTACCAGCATTTCATAAAATTTTGTAGATTTAATAGGGTTCATGTTATTACCTATCTTCACTCATTTATTACCGATGCTTAGCTTACACATCATTTATTGTAGTATTGTTAATGTATATTTCAGTGATTAAATGTGTAGTAATTAGCACAGTGTCATGGGATGCATATGGTGGTATAATACTAAGCCACTTTGCTCTGCCCTTTTCTCGTTTTTTTTTTTTTTCTTCTCTGACTCCCTTTCCACTTTTAAGATTTGATTCAGTGGCAGTCATTTGACACTTCTGCAAAGATTGTGATGCTTTTGACAAATGTTAATTGAGAAAGCATTGAAAACCTGGCTGCATTGTAATCAAAAGAAAATTACAGAGGTTTAACAAGATGTCAGGGAAGTGCTTTACAGAACAAGACAGACAGGTTTGAATAGGCTTCTGTAGCAGCTGGCTAGGCATGATGTTTGACTGATATACACGCATTTCCTCTCTGGTCAATAAATTAAGCCCTGGAAATAAAACACATGCTTAAGAAGTTCCTCTGCAGAGAGAAAGAAAAAAGGTGTCTGCGGTACGTAGCCCACTTTTGATAATGACAAGTTTCTCAATACTAAAGAATTAGACACAAATGCATTCTAACTAATTTTCTGATGAACTTAAAATACTCCATCAATAGTATCAGAATTATATGAACAAATATTTATAGATTGGAGCTTATAATATTAAACATGAATGACAATATGAACTTAATGCTAGCTTCAGTGTTCTTATCTGCTTCTTACATATAGTAAAAACATAAAATACATGAATGTTTTGTGTCAATGACAGTATGAACTTAATGCTCTAGTAGGTTCAGTGTTGTTTTTTATGTATAGAGAGAACATAAAATAAGTTAATATTTTATAAGATTATTTGAAAGTAGTTTTATTTACTATATTCAATAAATTTAAATACAAGCTTTCATATCTAGACAGTTTTTAAGAGCTAGTAATCTATAAATGTCCATAACATTTTAATATGACCACCAAACAGATTTTAAATGATAGCGTCAACATTTTTGTGACAGAATTTTTTTTAAAGATTATATTTATTGTGTGAAGAAGGGGCCTTCCTGCATACATGCCCATTTCACCACTCTTAGGCTGACCTTTTCATGCTTGCCAGGGATTGAACCAGGACCATGCTTGTCATTGGTGAGCTGCTTCTTAGTTACCGTGTATGTGTGTGTGTGTTTAATTTAAACTAAACATATTAATAAGGCAAACATTACAGTCTTTTTTTTTACTGTAACCAAGAGGATTTGACAGTTTAGATACTACTGGAAGCTAATGATGACAGTTTAGACCCCCCCCCAAAAAAAAAAAATCTTCTGCTTTTTTTTTTTTTTTTTAATCAGAGCACTGCTTAACTCTGGTTTATGGTATGGGGGATTGAAACTGGGACTTTGGAGCCTCAGGCATGAGAGTCTGTTTGCATATCCATTATGCCATCTACCACACCCAAACCTCTGCATTTAAATATGCAGCTGTAATGTACTTGTTTACCAAAGCACTGCTCAGCTCTGGTTTATAATAATATGAGGAATTGAATCAGAGACCTTGGAGCCTTCAGGCTTGAGAGTCACTTTGCATAGCCATTATACTATCTTCCACACTCAGTAGTTCTTTTTATACTCTCTGATAAGGGTCTGTAAGTGGAGCAAACTTTGAAATCAGCATAATTTGATCTGACTTGTTTAAGTGATCACATTATAGTGTCTGACCGAAATTGGTTGCTTTTTTTTTTTTTTAATGTATGTTTTCAAACGTAAAGATCTTGAAGCCCCGGATGTTTCCCTACTACTAAACTGTACAAGCATATCAAACTTATCTTCTGTTTAAATCTAATCAGGCATGCTCAGAAATCCCTTGAGCAAGAATGGCTGCTGGGTAAAAAGATGTCACAGTGTTTATTTCCCTGCAACATGTAGTAGGATGACATTAAATTTTCCATTTTCGCAGGGGTAGATAGCATAATGGTTATGCAAAGAGACTCTCATGCCTGAGGCTCCAAAGTCCCAGGTTCAGTCTCCCTCACCACAGTAAGCCAGAGCTGAGCAGTGCTCTGGTGTTTCTCTCTGTGTATTCTTTCTCTGCATCTCTTTCAAATAAAATAAATAATAAAAAATATTTTTTAAAAAATTTCCATTTTCTTATATGTAATTTGTTGATAACTATGAATTTATGTAAATAGACCTTTTTATAAATTACTTACTTGTGGCAGTGCATTTGACATGTTCATTGAAACTATATGGGAAACTCTGTTTCCTGCTACATGATATATGGTGAAATAATACTTAAACTGTGTCATTAAATACCTCATTGAGAAGTAAAACATAATGTATTGTCTATAGTTATTCATACAGTTTTAAAGCCTTACTACCATTGGTTAGCCAGCAATTTGAATAAGCAGAAAAAAAATGAAGATGTGTATTCTTCCACTCAACTGTATTCTCAGTAATTCTTCCTTTATTGGATGTGGCATAACTCGATGGCAGGAGGGGTGTGTGTGTCTGTGTGTGTCTGTGCAGGAGGGATGTGTGTGTGTGTGTGTGTGTGTGTCTGTGTGTGTGTGTGTCTGTGCAGGAGGGATGTGTCTGTGTGTAGGAGGGGTGTGTGTGTGTGTGTGTGCAGGAGGGGTGTGTGTGTACTTGTTCACATGTGTGTGCACAAGTGTGTGTTGGAGATTAACATACTCATCTTTTTTCCTTAGTGCCTACCACAGCTGTGACAATAACTTCTTCAGCTGAGCAATTCAAAACCACAGTATCAACCACAAGCACTACTTCACAGAAAAGCCCCATGAGCACAACTGTAGCTGGATCACAGGAAGGAAACAAAGGGACAAAACCACCCCCAGCGGTTTCTACAACCAAAATTCCTCCTGTAACAAATATTTTTCCCCTGCCAGAGAGATTCTGCGAAGCTTTAGACTCCAGGGGAATAAAGTGGCCTCAGACACAAAGGGGAATGATGGTTGAGCGACCTTGTCCCAAAGGAACCAGAGGTATTTCCTCAGTGATGTTATGCATACCTTTTTAGATTTAGTGAGTTTTCAATCACAATAAAGTCATTTGAGATAAGAGGTATTTACAATAGCTTTGTTTTTTTTCCCTTTAGCAATGATGTAGATGACATAAAATCTTTTAAGCTCTGATAGTCATTTAATTTCAGGTACAAAATCTTACCTCCCTCTTTAAGACTTAATGTAAAGTCCAAGTTTTTTGCCCTTGGGCTCCAGTGAAGCGTCTTTACAGCTGCCTTTCTCATTACAAGTATTATTTTGGTTGAGTGCCAAGAAAATCAAGGGCTTTTTGTTTGTCTTGCTGTAAATGTCTGATATTTCTATGCTGACTTTATAGTTACTGTTTACTATCTTCATTATGCCCTATTTTTTGTCAGTTATTGTCAACTACTTCCATTAGTGTTTATTCAAAATTTAACACTTAGAGTAGGATCATCACGGCTGATCTGCCGAAAAATGCATGCAGAAAAATGGTTTCAATTTCACTGTTGTTTTCTACATCTGTTATAGGAACTGCCTCATATCTCTGCATGGTTTCCACTGGAACATGGAACCCTAAGGGCCCTGATCTTAGTAACTGTACTTCACACTGGGTAAATCAGCTGGCTCAGAAGGTTGGTTGGAACCTTTTAATGTGATACACATTGGTGATTAAGGACTTTAACGTCTGACATAAATAATTTAGCTTTGTATGTTAAAGCCAGCTTCATTATTGCTCTTTGTTCACTATAAAAGTAAAAAAAATGCATAGTTATGTCTGTAAGCTATTCAAAGTTACATATGTTCTGGGACATGGCTGTGTTCTATGTTAAGCTTTTTAATGAGTACATACTTGCTTAATTTCATTCATATTTTGCTTGTTCTGTTTCTTTTGATGTTCAGAAGACAAATCGTGCATTGGCCTAATAAATCAAATATCATTAAGTTTGCAGCTGAACCCACAGAATGCAAGCAGATGTTTATGTCACAGATGACTATGGTATAATGAGTAAAAATGTCTTTTGAAAAACTCGAATAACTTTGGTATTATTGTGTAACACACTGACCTTTGAGTCTCTCCTTCCCCATCTACCTTTCTGACACATGTCAGTAGGTAGTGATCCATAGTATCATACTAATTATATTTAATTTTTGGATCATTAATATAAATAAATAATACTTGGGAATAGTATTATTTTGAACTTAGAAAGCTGAAACCATGAGGGAATTTCTGTGTTGATTTTTGTTGTTGTTTCTTATAAATCTCTTACTAATAACTTCTCTGTGGAAGATCTGAAAACCTTTAATCATCTAAAATAAAGAGAAAGCTACTGTCTCCCATTATTTGCAGATACTGACATATTTGTAAATAGGTCATTTACCACCAGCAAAGATACATAGCAGAAGACTAAGAAGACTCAGAACAAGAAACTTTGCTGAGGTAACATAAATTGTCATTTCAGATTCGAAGTGGAGAAAATGCTGCTAGTCTTGCCAACGAACTGGCGAAACATACCAAAGGGCCAGTGTTTGCTGGGGATGTGAGTTCTTCAGTAAGACTGATGGAGCAGTTGGTGGACATTCTCGATGCACAACTACAAGAACTGAAACCTAGTGAGAAAGATTCTGCTGGAAGGACTTTTAACAAGGTAGGTAGAAATTTTCTGTCATTTTCATTGATACATACATTTCTTTGGCATAATAGTCTTGAATCTTAGTGGTAGTTGACGATTAAACGTATGATCCCATTGAAATAAGCTTAGGAACAGAACTTCTAACTTAATTTCTCAAGACAGTATTACAGGTGAAGAAGGAACAAATTGTAACCTTCCTCCCTTTTCCCTACACACTCCTCCCTCTCCCCACCACTTCCCATGAGGGAGAACTTGGTATCAAACTTCATCCACTTGATTGCAGCCAGTACTCTCAGCTTTACAAACTACACTGAAGATTATGTGTATATAAATCACATTGTATGCTGACACATTCCATTGTCTTGATTTTAGCGAGTTTGTGACACATAGAGGAATGTGAACCACTCAAATACTATTTCCAGTTGCAGGGTTAGGGAAAATGTCTCCTTTCTAGGACTATACTCTAATATTCTTGTTAGTTTTTCCTACTGTGACAGAGAAATCACAGAAGTTTTATTCGTGCTGTAAGATAAGTGTTAAGAGGTCCATATGAAGCTAAAAGCAATCACTTATAGTTTTGTAACAGAAAAGAATTTTTTCCTTTTTTCTGTTTTATTTATTTGTTTGTTATTGGATACAGAGAGAAATTGAGAGAGAAGGGGGAGATAGAGAGACAGATGCCTGCAGACCTGCTTCACTGCCTATAAAGCAACTCCCTTGCAAGTGGGGAGCCAGGGGCCCCTCATGGGATGCTCACTGGTCCTTGCACTTTGAGCCACATGCACTTAACCCGCTGCGCTACCGCCCGACTCCCTTTTTTTTTTTTCCCTTTTTTCTTCTGACCACGTGTTTTGTCTCCAACTTTATCAAGATACTTTAGATTAGTAAACTTTGTAAAAACACATATAAATAAACTTTGTAAAAACACACCTAAAATTAATAATATATATATAATATGTTTTTGCATTCAGTGTAAACTGAACAAAAATTCAGAGGATTATCATCCAGGATAAAATTTTAAAGTTCAGTAACATCAGTTTAAATTTTGAGGATTTCTCCTTTCCTCAATTTTAACAGAAAAATCTAACCTCTGATTTTCTTTTCTTTTGCTAAAAAGCTCCAAAAACGAGAGAAGACATGCAGGGCTTACCTTAAGGTATCTTTCCTATGCTATCACCCTGCTTTCTCCCTTCAGCTTTCTGCCACGGCTTTTCATCTTGCTGCATGAACCGATATGTTTCAGTCTTTGATAATTATATAATGTGCCCCATATCAGCTGTACAAATGACTTTCCACAGGTATATTACTTTCAGAATAAGCAAATAATTCATATTTACAATTTTCCCCAGTTTATCCAAAGATAACAGAATTTTAATGAAATATCCTCTGAATTGGGAAACAACTATATATATATATTTATATGTGTATATATATATATATATATATATATATATATATATATATATATATATATATATATATTCTCTTTGTTTCCTGATGTCATCTCTGGACTAAAAATTCGAGTAAAACAGCTATGATATACTCTTGGCAGTTTATCATATCAAAGACTGTATAGTCGTAATGTATGTGCATGAAAAAAATCACTGCTTTATGTATCTATGATGTATTTACTCTTAAGTAGTCTGTTCTGAAAATATTTGGAATAATTTCTAGAATCAGGTTGCTAAGTGGCTGAGTTACTAGAAATGAAATGTAAGCAACGTGACAGTGCTATCTTTATATGGTTTATATTGATTTTTTTTTTTTTTATCAGACTAATGGTAGCGGAGAACCACTGTTGGGTTGACAATCTTTGTCCACGCCAGTCAGTTTTTTCCCCTGGCATGCCCGAGTTATAGTAAATGTGCTGAGCTTAACCGTAGAATTATGCCATGTTCTGTGTGACAGATCAAAATCATGATGCCAAATTGCATTTTACTCTTTGAATTTCAGAATTCCTTTGAGGATAAAGTTCCCCCCACCCCCAGCCTTACTCATCTCAGGACCATATCTAATAATCAAAGCTTGAAGAACTAGTATATATACATATAACAAAACAACAGATAACTGGTAGTTTCAAGAGCAAAACTTTACCAAATTTTTTTGGGGGGATGGGGGACAAGGTCTACAGAAAATAAAAGAATGGCATCTCACTAGTTAATAACAGACATTTTTGGACCAGAGAACTTTACCCAAAAATACAGTGAGAAAATCTGTTTCTAGGTAGTAATATCCTAAAAGCTCCTTCCTAGCTTGTTTAACGGGGACAAAGAAATTACTGATGAAATATATAGAATTTGTCATACTCAAAATTTTAGTTCATCATTAAGACATTAGTTAATGTGTGAGATACAATAATTGGTATGTTTCCAGGGATCTATATCTCAAAAGAGAATAGGATTTTCCCCCCGTTGGCAGGAATTGCTTCAGGAATATGATTTGGATAATGATCAGTTTTATTTCACTAGAAAAGTACAAATGGTAATAAGTAAAATAGTCTTTCAGAATAATAAGCGCATGTTATCAGCAAGTTATGTGTATACATTAATAAATTCTTTAAATTTCTTTATTGGGGGAATTAAAGTTTTACATTCGACAGTATAACATTTCCCAGTTTTCCATATATGACCTTAGTATGTCTCAAATGAGCCTCCATTCAGATAAGACTTAATAAAACTCCTTAAATTACAAATCTGAAGCTGACTTACACTTTGCAAATGAGGCATTCCTGCTTTGTGACTGGATTCATTTGTAACTTAGATTAGAGACTCTAGTCGGTATTTCTTGGTGACTAATGAATCTGGCCTCAGCAGAACAATTTCTGTTCCATTCTAGTTAATGGCTGCTGCAGTATCATTGTGAGTATTTGACTATTTTATATCCAGAGAGAGAAGGAGAGAGAGAGAGAAGAGAAGAAGGAGGGGGAGGGGTAGGGGGAGGAGGAGGAGGAGGAAGAAGAGAGCTTTAACTCCACTTGGAAGTATCTTGCACCTGCCGAGAAGGTCATGGTGTGCTCATAAGGCAGACAGCACAGGATATTAAGATGAATTAAGCTAATTAATCATTTTTTGACCGAAGCCTCAAACAACTCTTCTTGCTCATTTCAATATAATGCCTTAAACTAACATTTTTTTTGATGTTGTTCTTTGTACAACATATATCCTTTTTCTTCACTGCTCGCATATAGATCAAACCAGTGATAGGGTGTAATGACACGTGATGACTAGGGCATAATGACACGTGATGACTAGGCAGATGGGATAAAGTAAAGGAACTTAGTGACTTCTGCTATCTAAGGCACAAGTCAGTGTACAAATACAGTAAGTATCAATACAAAACCTGCCTTTAGTTGATTAACTGACTGGGTTATATTTAATGTTATCTTGTGTGGTAATAGGCTAAATAAATACCTATGTGAATATTCACAGCTTAAGTATTTGTGAAGACATTATTCTGTTTTTTTTTTTTTATTTTTATTTGTGTTTCTTTTGCTCTAAATATTTTGATTGGTCTCTTTACTTTTTTGCAAACAGATCATTGTTAATTGTTATTTAGGCATATTCCAAGTGTATTTTTGTTTGTTTTTAGTTGATAAGGAAGTGGAAGAATTAAAATAATCAAAGGCAATTGATAAAACTTTGAAGTCATCTTTGAAGTTTATTTTTTTCCCCACAATGCTAATGAGTAGACAATGTGGGAGCCAGGCAGTGGTGCACCTGGTGCACAGTGCACACATCACAGTGCACAAGAACCCAGGTTCAAGCCCCTGGTCCCCACCTGCAGGTGTAAAGCTTCACAAGTGGTGAAGCAGGGCTGTCTCTCTGTCTCTTTCCCTCTCTACCTCCTTCTCCCTTCTTAGTTTCTCCTTGTCTTTATCCAACAGTAAATAAAAAAAATTTTTTTTTACTACTTATTTATGCCCTTTTGTTGTCCTTGTTGTTTTATTGTTGTAGTTATTAATGTTGTTGTTATTGATGTCGTCATTGTTGGATAGGACAGAGAAAAATGGAGAGAGGAGGGGAAGACAGAGAGGGGGAGAGAAAGACACCTGCAGACCTGCTTCACCACCTGTGAAGTGACTCCCCTGCAGGTAGGGGGAAAATAATTTTAAAAATAGACAATGTTATTATAATAAAGCACCATTTTGATTATTATTTTAGTTCAACTTTCAAAAATAGTTTTTAATTTCCAAGCACAAGAGTTAGGCTACTCCAGAAACATTAGTGTTTGCTATTGAGAACATTCTGAATCTTGAGACTTTAAGTGGAGTGGCCATGAATGTAAGAATAACACCTCAGATTAAAACCTAAAATTTGTTTTTTCTCTTAATTCTTAGCAGTTGAATATGATTAGATAAACAAAACAAGCCACATTTTGCCATTTCCCCTTTGAAATTTACAATAGTCTACTAATCTTAAGGCAGACCTGTTTTGAAATGATCAGATAGATTTCTAGTTGGCTAAATAAATATTGTCCAAAAATTCTTCCATCTTGAGATGAGTGTGTCATCCTGACAGATAGATATTACAATTGTCACTACACAGTGATTGAAAATCACCTTGGTACTAGAAACAGTCAAAACTAATGGTAGTTTTCTAATGGATTCAGGCAATCGTTGACACTGTGGACAACCTTCTGAGACCAGAAGCCCTAGAATCATGGAAACACATGAATTCTTCAGAACAAGCACATACTGCAACGATGTTGCTTGATACATTGGAAGAAGGGGCATTTGTGCTGGCTGACAATCTAGTGGAACCAACCAGAGTCTCAATGCCCACAGAAAATATTGGTAAGTGAGTCTATGGTTAAGTTTTAATTTATGTTTAACAAAATGATGTTTCCATTCTGCATCGATTGAATTTCTTCTTAGTGCCAAATTTCTCTTTTGTCAAATTATCTTTGTCTATAGTGAAAGCTTTTGCTGATCACACATCATAGATTAATACATACACCAAAATTTTTCCTTTGGCCTTTTAAAAGTTGACAAATATGTATTGTTATCTTTTAAAGTGGGAAAAAAATCATTAAAGGAGAATACATAAATGCCTGAGTATGGATTGTTTAATAAAAGTTCCTGCTGCCAGTTTAGTTTTGATTTCTAGAATTTTCAGTTTAAATAATTTTTAATATATTTTATTTATTCCCTCTTGTTGCCCTTCTTTTATTGTTATAGTTATTATTGTTATTGTTGTTATTGATATTCTTTGTTGTGGGATAGGATAGAGAGAAATGGAGAGAGGAGGAGAAGACAGAGAAAGGGAGAGAAAGATAAACACCTGCAGATCTGCTTCACCACTTGTGAAGCGACTCCCCTGCAGGTGGGAAGCTGGGGCCTCAAACCAGGACCCTTACTCTGGTCCTTGTGCTTTGACCACCTGCACTTAACCCACTGTGCTACAGCCAGACTCCCGATTTTTCAGTTTAATAGAATGACTTACTATGCACTCTTGCTTCTTTTTATTTTATAAAAACAATGTAATGTTTTAACTGTGTCAAAACTTCCTTTAAAATTGTGAATTTGAAAGTGTCTTTCATTCCTCCTCTCTGTCTTCCCCTCTTCTCTCCATTTCTGTCTGTCCTATCCAGTCATAACAACAGCTATAACAAAAACCACAACAAGGGCAATAAAATGGGAAAAATAGCTTCCTGGAGCAGTGAATTCCTAGTGCTGGCACCAAGCCCCAGTAATCACCCTGGAGGCAAAAAAAAAAAATATATATATACATATGAATTTGAGGAGGGTGTTGAGCAGTAGCACAGTGGGGTACCTGGCACACAGCGCAAGGACCAGCTCAACGGTTCCTGTTAAAACCCCCCGCTCCCCACCTGTAGTGGGTTGCTTCACAAGTGGTGAAGCAGGTCTGCAGATGTCTGTCTTTCTCTCTCCCCCTCTCTGTCTTCCCCTCCTCTCTCGATTTCTCTCTGTCCTAACCAGTAAGGACAACAAGGACAACAAAATGAGGGGGGGTGGTCTCCAGGAGCAGTGGATTCATAGTGCAGGCACTTAGCCCTAGCAATAACCCTGGAGGCAAAAAATTATTAATTTAAGTATAATTTATTTATTTTAAAATTAAATAAGCCATTTTTCATGTAAGATACAAAAGTTTGCTAAGTAGGGACATCAGTAATCCATATGGAATGAAAAAGAATTCGATTTCAACAATGTCCAATACAATAAGCAAATACTACATGTTTTTTTGCTTGAACTCCACTTAAATTTAAAAATGTAGTTCTGTAAAAACTGAGATTATGAGAGTTGAGCAGTAGCTCAGCCGGTGAAGCAAAGCACAAGGACTGGCGTAAGGATCCCGGTTCGAGCCCCTGACACCCTACCTGCAGGGCAGTCACTTCACAGGTAGTGAAATAGGTCTGCAGGTGTCTATCTCTCCCCCTCTCTGTCTTCCCCTCCTCTCTCCCTTTCTCTGTGTCCTATCCAACAACGATGACAATAATAATAACTACAACAATTAAAAAAACCAACATGGACAACAAAAAGGAAATAAAAAAAATTTTAAAAAGAAAGAAAATGGCCATAAATAAAATAAAACTGAGATTACGCTGAGTTTGTTTAGTTTGTTCTAGGTTCATAGTCACTAAGAAAATATTGCACTTCCTAGTATCTTGTAGAAATTGACATTAGTCATCTGACCTTGCTTCTTTCACACATTTTTAAAGTTTTTATCCACTGTTAAGTGTATCAGTCAGTCATAGCTCAAACCGTGATTTTTAATTTTGAAAAAGAACATTTTTATTTATCTGAGAGAACTAGAGTTTCACTCTTGTATATACAGTATGAGGTTAAGCCTAGGACCCATTACTTAAATGCAAGGCCTGCATTCTACTGTCATGCCAACTCCCTCACCACAGTTCAGTTCTTTTTGTGCTGCTGTATAGTGTTCTGTTAGAAGGTTCAAATAGGGAGTGGATGGTGGCACACCTGGTTGAGCACACTTCATTATGTGCTAGAATTCCAGATCAAGCCCTTTGGTCTTCCTCTATAGGGGAGGCTTCTGTACTATAATTAAAAAATATTAAGTAAATATTAAAAAGTCCATAAAATAACAATACAGTTAAAATGCACTATTAGAATATCACTCACTTATCAAACAATATGGTTTTTTTTTTTTTACATTTTTTTAAAACCATCAAATTGTAAAGTTGCTACTGTAACAGGGAGGTAAATCAGTGGGTAGAACCCAGAATTTATATGTGATTACCAAAAAATCTTAATTGCTGGAGCAGCAATACTCTGATCTCTCTCTCTGCCCCCCCCCCCCCGACCCCCCTACCCCCCATCTCTCTCAAGATAAATGAATTCTTATTCTGCCAAAGAAAGCCTCGCATTCCCTCTCTCCCTCTGGAGCTTTTTGCCCGTCTGCTATTTTTTCACCACTGTTTTTCTTCCATTGTCAGGTTGAGCAGAGAGAAACAGGAAAAACACTAGCACCACTTCACCCCTTATAAAGTTCCCCCCTGTGCGTGGTGCATGATGCTCTCATGTGATGCTAGGGTCTCAGACCCAGTTTCCTTGCAAATGGCAAATGCATGTACTCTACTGGTGAGCCATCTCCTGGCCACTTAGCTGCTTTTTTTTTTTTTTTAAAGGATTTACAGATTGTCTGGAACATGCATAAGTCAATCTTTTTTTTATTTTTTTAAAATTTATTTATTTATTTATTGGATAGAGACAGTCAGAAATCGAGAGGGAAGGGAGGGATAGAGAGGGTGAGAGACAGACACCTGCAACACTGCTTCACCAATTGCAAAGCTTCCCCCCTGCAGGTGGGGACTGGGAGCTCGAACCTAGGTCTTTGTGCACTGTAATGTGCGCTCAACCAGGCGCGCCACCACCTGGCCCCCAAGTCAGTCATTTTTTTCCTGATCAAGAAGGCATTAACCATTATCTTTGATTTTTGGTAGTGTTAGTTAGCCCTTGAAAAATTAGTCCTCTATGTATATCTCTATGCATTTGTCCTCAGTATATGCATTTAAGTGTTTCTCCATTTCAAGCATGACTGATTTCACACTGTAAATGTAGCATTATGTTTATACTTGTGTATGTCTATTTTTCTCTTTTCATTTGTTTTAAAAATACAACACAGTTATTTCCCTATGGCAGTGATCTGTTTTAGTAGCTTTTTTCCTAACATAATGAAGACTGGAGTGAACATTTTATATATCTTCTTGTTAAGACATATGTACTTTTGGATACAAGTT
Organism: Erinaceus europaeus; assembly: GCF_950295315.1. NCBI lineage: Eukaryota > Metazoa > Chordata > Mammalia > Eulipotyphla > Erinaceidae > Erinaceus > Erinaceus europaeus. Next base: position 102,499,208 of record NC_080172.1, read on the forward strand.
TGTTTTATTTGCATGTGCACATGCAGATGTGTATACAAACAGCAAAGTTTAAACTACAGTCCATGTAGAGCATTTTGATATTCAACTAGGACATATGTTGGTGGAGACACGTCTAACAACTGTACTATAAACTAGCAACCTCCTCTAAATTAATATTAATCAAACATTGAAATTTTTATTGGCATTTCAATAGGCAAAGTTTGATTTGAAAATGTTACTGTAACATTTATGAAAAAAATTGAAAAAGTATGGGATTTGTTGATCATATTTTGTAAATGCCCAGATAATTTCTAATTTAGACTTTTCAGATCATTGTAGCAATGAAGCATCTATAGAAATTTTGTAAAAGTGGGGGTTGGGCGGTAGCACAGCGGGTTAAGCACACATAGAGCAAAGTGCAAGGACCGAAGTCAGGATTCTGGTTCGAGCTCCAGGCTCCCCACCTGCAGGGTGAAACAGGTCTGCAGGTGTTTATCTTTTTTTTTTTCCTCCTCTCTTGATTTCTCTCAGTCCTATCCAACAACAACAGCAGCAACAACAACAAGATTAATGGGGGAAAAAAAGGTGGTCATCAGGAGCAGTGGGTTTGTAGTGCAGGCACCGAGACCCATATATATATATATATATATATGGTTATATATATATACATATATAACCCTGGTAGTGATATATATGTATGTATATATGAAGAAATGTTAAAATGATTATACATAACATTTTTGTGTAGTCAAGATTTAAGCCTCTCAGTTTATTTATTCATGATTTGATTGGAATTTAACAGTTTCAAAAATACAAAAGAAAAGAAAAAATGGTTTCTGTCAATTATCATTAGTTTCTTTGTAGTACAAATAAAAAGAATGCCCTCTTTTCTTCTTTGTCTCTCATAGTTCTGGAAGTTGCAGTACTCAGTACAGAAGGACAAGTCCAAGACTTTAAATTTCCTCTGGGCATCAAAGGAGCAGGCAGCTCAATTCAGCTCTCTGCAAACACTGTCAAACAGAACAGTAGGAATGGTAAGATGGAAGTCTTTTAAAAAGTGAAAGGTTTCATAGCCATGAAAGTAGCTCAACCGGAAAAACACAGGAGTTGGCTTGCCTGAGCCTCCTGGTTCGATCCTTAGAGTTACAGTGTCAGAAAAATGCTCTAACTTTATCTCTTCTACTCAGCTATCTCTCTTTACATATGAGATAAATAAAATTACTTGTTCATTAAAAAAAAAAAAGAATTTTTAATTTAGTTAAGCCTATTCAATAATGTTGAATATTTGACTTCTAATTTAACAAATACACCTTAACATTTAAAAACTGATTTAAAATAATACTTTTCTCCCAACAGGCTACCTAGCAAAAAATCCCATAAAGATTTCATTTTATTAGCGTTGTATCTTATTTTACTTAGAGCAGATGTCCCATAAATCATATTGTTCTTACCTTCCTAGGACTTGCAAAGTTGGTGTTCATCATTTACCGAAGCCTGGGGCAGTTTCTTAGTACAGAAAATGCAACCATAAAACTGGGTGCTGACCTCATTGGCCGTAATAACACAATTGCAGTGAACTCCCATGTCATTTCAGTTTCAATCAATAAAGAATCTAGCCGAGTATATTTGACAGATCCTGTGCTTTTTACTCTTCCACATATTGATGTAAGTCATATATGCTAATGAAATCTGGGTGTGGTGGTTATAAAGCCAGTAAGGACAACCAAACTGGCATGTGAGGAATGAAGAGAAGGGGGGTGAGGTGATAACAGAAAAGGCCTTTCCATTTAAATTTTAAATGTTAGAGTAGGTCAGAGACACAAGTTTATTTAAGTCTGTGAACATAAAATTAAATGAGCCTGGTTCAGTGATTATTAGAACTTAAGTGTATTCTTAATGAAAGCTAATTCAGTAATCAACAGGAAAATGTAAATGACTGTAATTTGTTTTAGAATGAAAATTAACTCTTACCTTAGCAGCAGGATAGCTGCATATTAACTGTTAGTACTCTGCATTTCACTATGGCAAATCTTTGTGGTTTTACTCAGCATAGTGATATACTGACAAGATATTTGTCCAACGTTATTCTTTGAAAATATAGAATTTAAGTGATGCGATCCCTTTGCTCTGTCTTCAAGTGAACGTGGGTAATTAAACAATTACCCTGTGCTAGAAGATGACAGAAATTTTGTAGAACAGATAGTCAAGTGAGTCTCCAGAACTGGCAAAGAAAAATAAGTTTGAACAGCTGACATATATATTACAACTGATTCATTCTTTTAGGGACCTTGACATACTAACTACTACATAGTTCAGATTGTTGCTAACATGACACTTTGAACAAAAATGAATTTCAGAGTAAAAGTAGATTTTTTTTTCCCAATATTTGGTCCTCATAGAATATCCACAGAACAAATTCATGACTTTAATTTTGTCAGAAAAGACAAAGTTCCTAATGTGCCATCAGTATGTAAAATCATAAGATGGAAATTGTAATTGTATAAAATGGGTCCTCCGTAATTTAGAGTACACTTTAGGGTGTTTCGGACTATAAAGCCCCTTTTAAGTTAGATATTTGCCTTGTATAACATAGTCTACAATTTTGCTGATGAAAAACTTTATAGTCCGAAACATGCAAAGTTTAATCTAAATTACCTTTTACACATATTAAACAATTGCTGTTGCCATCTTAGAGTGTAAAATCCTAATTTTATCTTGTCATTTTATTTCCCAGCCTGACAATTATTTCAATGCAAACTGCTCCTTCTGGAACTACTCAGAAAGAACTATGATGGGATATTGGTCTACCCAGGGCTGCAAGCTGGTTGACACTAATAAAACTCGTACAACGTGTGCATGCAGCCACCTGACCAATTTTGCAATCCTCATGGCCCACAGGGAAATTGTGGTAAGTATTTGCACTTCTAATTACCAGCAGAGAAAAACCTCAGAGATTCAAAACAGCTTGTGTAAAATAGTTTCTTCTTTGGGGTGCTTATCGCAAGGAAAAAGCAAACAAAGTAAAGTGGATTTCTAGATGTGTATACATTGCCTATATATTTGAAGAAATCTTGGCTCTGTATTTGTCACTTCTCAAAATCATATGCTTTACAGACTTGTTCTGAGTATTTTGTTTTAGGCGTTTGGCAGAAGCATTTCGGCATTTGGCAGAAGCAGTTGTGAATTTAAAAATGGATAGCAAAAGGTTATACAAAAGAGACAGAAAAGGACTAGTTTGTCATGTGCTTGTTGAGTATTGGAAGCTTATTTTACAACTTTCATTTAACTTTTCTAACCACTTTGTTACACTACAAAACTGCGAACTTCTGGAGGTTTTCTTTTTGTGTGTGTGTTTATGTGTGTGTGTGTGTGTGTGTGTGTGTGTGTGTGTGTGTGTGTGTGTGATTATGATAGAGTATTACAAGTATTTTAAGGAGTTTTGTGTTCGCTCTTTCAGATAATATTATACACACGACTACTGACATATAATCCTTTTAAAAGTCTAAGGACATAATTTAAAACTTGATGAAGAGGAAATGAGAGAGGCAGGTCAGGTGGTGCCCCTGGTTAAACACTCACATTACAGTGCACAAAGACCCAGGTTCAAGCCCCTGGTCCCCATCTGCAGGGGTGGCTGGGGGAAAGCTTCACAAGTGGTTAAGTAGAGCTGTCTCTCCCCCTCAGTCTCCCTCTCCCCTCTCAATTTCTCTATCCAATAATAAATAAATAAAATAAGTATTTAAAAAAGGAGAGAGAGATGAGAGATTGTACTCAGGTATCAACAACTGTCCTACAAGCTATTATTTCTCCAATAAAATGATTTGGGAAAAAATTAGATACAGGAGAAACTTGAAGTCATTACAGTATCAGTAATTTCTGATCAAAAGAGTAAGCATCTTTATGCTATCATAGAAATATTTTACAAATGTTCCATAGGAAATGATTTCTACTACTTCGACTACATTGAAATAGTGATAATCTGATTCATACACCGTGTTCTAGGTAAAATCTTATACTTTTAGTTTTTACGTATAAAACATGAAGGAGATAATAGTGAGCTATTTTATGATAAAAATTTCTTCCTGAATTGAATCCTGTATGAACACATGGAGACTGAAAGAATTTAGTAGCAAACAAAGAGCTGCCATATAGAAGGGCTGTCTTGTGATTTTAGTCAAGCATGCTAATGTTCCTCCTTTCTCTTTTTAATTTTCAGTACAAAGACGGAGTTCATCAGTTGCTCCTTACAGTCATCACCTGGGTGGGAATTGTTATTTCCCTTGTTTGCTTGGCCATCTGTATCTTCACCTTCTGTTTTTTCCGTGGCCTACAAAGTGACCGCAATACTATCCACAAGAATCTTTGCATCAACCTTTTCATTGCTGAATTTATTTTCCTAATAGGCATTGATAAAACAAAATACATGGTAAGCACTCTTTCAGTTGACTATCTTTGGAGCTCCAAAAATGATTATTAACAGCTGTGGATCCACACATACTTGACCTTGTAACTGTATAATTGACAGGGCAAGACTGAAGGTTAATTTACAGTAAGTTAATAGACAAACCAGTCTTTAAATAACATGAGTTAATTAATTTCTGGTATTAAGATATAGTTGTGTTTTCTTAGGTAGTAAGACATGTAATTTGAATGCTGGGAATACTGAAATGATAAGATCCTATTTTTAATATTATCATTTTCTTCATACATCCCTCTGACCTGTAATCATTTTTTTAAATTAGAGGTAATGTGTTCATCATTACGAAGTCTCAGGACCAGAAACAGAACTTAATAATTAGTTAGTGCTTGACCTTATCTTCATTTGCACTGGGGTGAATTTTAGAAAGTGTTATGTGATAGAAAATAATGTTAGGCTCATAGTATTTTGTTATTTAAAGCAGGTTTTTAAAATTCTGTTATAGAAATAATGTATTTGGAAGTGATGTCTTTAAAATCTCATTAAGCTAATTATCTGCTCTTGGAAAATTCAGACTTCATAATGGATAATCTATAAGGAGAATTAAGTGTTTTCTTACTTTCACGAAAAATAATAGTGTCACAGTGATGGAAATTTTAGCAAGCCTGCATTATACATTGTAAATATTAAATCCTTTAAATTTGCAAGTATTTAGTAATTTGTTTCCATTTATGAAAAAAAAACTTTTATTTTAAAATAAGCAGTGGTTCACTATAAAGAGTGATATCTTAAATATCTTAAATCTCAAATATAATATCTTAAATATAATCTCTTATAATATCTCTTATAATATCTTAAATATAATATCTTAAATATTATATATTTAAGATATATTATTATTATATATTATAAAATATAATATATTATAATATATTATAATATAATATTATAATATATTATAATATATTATATTATAATATAATATATTATAATATAATATTATAATATATTATAATATATTATAATATATATTAATATATTATATATTATTAAATATAATATCTTAAATATAATGGTATTATTAGCTAATATTTTATAGTTTGGGAGTAAACTATTTGTATTCACGTGTTTTCTTTTGTTCTCTTTACTCTGCTTCCCTTGTAGATTGCATGTCCAATATTTGCAGGACTGCTACACTTTTTCTTTTTGGCCTCTTTTGCTTGGATGTGCTTAGAAGGAGTACAGCTCTATCTCATGTTGGTTGAAGTTTTTGAAAGTGAATATTCAAGGAAGAAATACTACTATGTCGCTGGTTATTTATTTCCTGCCACAGTGGTTGGAGTTTCAGCTGCTATTGACTATAAGAGCTACGGAACAGAAAAAGCGTAAGTAATTGCAAGCGACCTGAGTGTTTTTCAAGTGAATAATTTTTTAAAGCCTGTTAGCTGTCAGTGAGGGTCCCTGACAGACTAAAATGCATCTGAAAGCTTTATTGGTAAGAGAATGGGCATGCCGTGCACAAATTGCAATCAAGTCTTTTGTAATTTTCTAGGTTCAGAGGATTTGTACTTTGGCAAGGCCGATTCTAAATTATGGACTTTCTTTTTTTAACACAAAAGATTGACCTGAAACAAATTGAAACAGTAAATAACTTTTTAGCTGTAGAAAGATATTAAGCAAAAACTCTCCTGAACTTAAAAGCGCCTGACAGGTTTAACTACTTGGTTCTAAGCTAATGCTTCATTAGCTTTCTCTCTGTGCAGCTGACCCTCTAGTTAACTCTCATCCTAAGTAGTGACAGTAGCACATACTATTCCGTATGTTTTACTTTGATAATATTTTATCAGGCAGTTTGAAGGGATTAAAATAAGTCACTGTCTTCTGTTTATACAAAAAAAAAGTATAAAGGTATTTAGGGGAAATGACAGAAGGGAGACAGCAATGTTTCTAAGGATTTTATTTGCTAGAGGCATGAATTTGCCTTCCAGTTCTGTTTATTTATTTTTTGTCCTTTGATAAAATTAGTTATATAAAGATTCTTTGGACTTAAGAAAGCTTTTTGACTGCACAGATCATGAAAGACAAATAAAAGACATTCAGTGGGGATTCAATGTTAAATGAAAAATGAACCACTAAGTAAAATCTGTCTTAATAAGTTTATGCATCATTTACTCTAATACCATGTGAGTTCTTGGCTTTGATTTTTTTTTTTTCCCCTACTACTCTTCCATTCCCAACTGAGGTAGTATAATACATATGCTATACTGCTTTGCAGAAAACATTACTTCTGAATATTTTTGTGTTTTATATTTAATAGAGTTAAACATTTTAACTCAGATCTAGATTTGAAAAGCAAAATTTAAAGATAAGAACTTTAACATGATGCATATTGATTTGTATATTGACTTGGAAGTTTTTCTCAGTAAAGCCTAAGACCTAAAGAGGCATGTTAAGGTTTATTCATTTTCCCATACAAGCAAAATTATGGATGTTTTCACCAAACAAAATCTGAAAAGAAACAATTGGATTGAAGTAAATAAATTGCTATCCATTTATAAATTCAGAGTCAAATAAAGATTTTTAATTATTCTAGTCCATGATAAATTATTTTTCAAAGACAAATATAGTTTTGTTGTAATTTTTGAAATTTTAAAATTTCATTTTTTGAGTATCCCTGAAATAACACGTTTTCATTTCTGTTCATAATAGTTGCTGGCTTCATGTTGACAACTATTTTATATGGAGTTTCATTGGACCAGTTACATTTATTATCCTGGTAAGTGGCCTCTTCCTTTATTTTTAGCTTGCTTCTTCAGTAGTGCTATTTAAGCAGGAATAATTTGTTTTATTGTCCACTTGTCTCTCTAGTCAAAGACATATAAACATGCCTAGCTTACAAGATAAAACCATGTATAATTTAAACATCATGCTATTAATGAGAGAGTTTACACAGTTTAAGGTAGTTCACACACTTGTTCATTAGTACCATTTCTGAAAATCCTCTCTTCTTTAAAAAATACTTTTATAATTTTAAAGTATGTTTACCAAAACTTAAAAAGTATCTTACATAAAATATGCTAACATACATTTTAAGGTTGTAAGGGTTTTTTTTTTTTTTAATGAATTTGATAACATAAAACTTTAGTATATTTTGTTTGTCAGTAGTGGATTTTTATTAAAAGTTTTATCATATGAAGTCATATTTCTGTATGTATGTAATATTAGCCCTCTACCAATATTAGCCCTTTATGGCATTTCTGAATTGAGTATTTTGTGAAAGTGAAGTAACATTATATCAATATTTATTATTTTATTTTCCATATGGTGATTCAGAACTTTTTAAACCCCCTTTAAGTGAATGAAGATATGCTTTTAGTTTAGATTAACAGATGACTATTAACTTAATGCTGATTTTAAACTGTTGCAAATGAAACTGACTTTCTTTTTGTTTTTAATCTATATTTATTAGATAGAGACAGCCAGAAATGGAGAGGGAAGGGGTGACAGAGGGAGAGAGAGATAGACAGACACCTGCAGCCCTGCTTCACCACTCATGAAGCGCGTCCCCCCCCCCCCCCCCCAGGCGGGGACCAGGGGCTCAAACCTGGGTCCTTGAGCACTGTATCGTGCACTCAGCTAGGTCAGGTGCGCCACTCCCGGCCCCTGAAATTGCCTTTCTAAGGTTTAAAATATCTAATGAAATGCTGTTTTGTAAGAAATACTATTTTAAGATAAATTTGAATAACATGATGTATGTATAGTGATTAAAAAAAACTTTATTTAAACTTATAATTTCACAAATCAAGTATCTGAAAAATAGTTGCACTGAGAAAATATGGTTAAGATATTTGAGTTTCAATTTACAACTTTTCATCCTTACCATTGAGATGTTAGTTAGACATGAATGCTTTTGACCATCATACAATTTAAGAGAAAGCAGAGACCCATTTAATTATTGTAATTATTGTTTCTTTTCCTCTTATAAGAATTTTTCTTCGTAGAAGTGACACAGATGAGTCTTTGACTAGCATTTTATAAAATTTTGAATTTGTAATTTTCAAGTTTTTAATTCAAAGAAACTTTAAAACTTTGTGTCTATTCTTCGTCATTAAAATGAATTGTTTTTCACAATGACACTATATGCATAATGAGATAAGCAATAAAATATTCCCAATTTATTCCTAAGAAAGAGTTATTCTACCCAAATGATAGCCCCAATTTTTGTTTTTTGATTTGGTATGGTAACAGTCCAAACCTGTTTGCAATAAAATGACAAATATCTGACGCAAAGAGTTTCTAATTCTAAAGACACAGGACACCTCATCACCTTCAGGCTTCTCATCAAACATACTGATAGTTTAAAATTTTCAAAGACCCTTGTAAAATACCGTGTCTTTACTTCTGTTCTTCATTAGGATTTCTTGTCTATCTCTGAAGATAAATTCTGAATTGAGAATATTAAAAACTCTCGGGAGTTAGGCGGTAGGGCAGCGGGTTAAGTGCATGTGGTACGAAGTGCAGGGACCGGTGCAAGGATCCTGGTTCGAGCTCCGGCTCCCCACCTGCAGGAGAGTCACTTCACAGGCGGTGAAGCAGATCTGCAGGTGTCTCTCTTTCTTTCTCCCTCTCTGTTTTCCTTCCTCTCTCCATTTCTCTCTGTCCTATCCAACAAACAACTAGAACAATAATAACCACAACAATAAAACAACAAGGGCAACAAAAAGAAAAATAAATAAATATTTTAAAATAAAATAAAGTAAAAACTTTTGATTTGGTGAAATGAATTGATATTCTTATTTACGCAGCTCTTTATAACAGAAACAATAAAGGACAGTTTATTCTATTCTCCATATGCTACAAGAGCCCCTTATTTATTGATTTTGCCATTGTCCTCTGCCAGATTTCTGAAGTGGGATATCTAAAAGACTTTTGGAAACTTCTCAACCTAAAACAGCCAGTAGCAGTCATAGTACATAGATCTTGGGAGAAAGTCTCCTGCAGTTGCTTTTGTCTCATAATTGTTGGAAAGCAGAGACAAAGGGGGGCACAGAATTCTAGAACATCAGCTTCTTGTCTGACAAGAAGCTGAGTATATGTGAATCTTAAAGCCTTACTTTGCTTATAATATAAGTTGAGACATAATACGACTGTATAACTCATGCATCTTTAATGTGAATTCATTTACCTACATTTATCCTCCTGATAAAAATATTTGAAAGTCACTTCAGATGCAAATCTTACTAATATATTGTAGAGCCCTTTGAAGAAATGCTCTTGCAACAAAAAAATTCTTACAAAAATAATTCCTGGAAAGTATAGTTTTTCACTTTGTCTTTTCTGAAGTAAAACTCTTTGATTTGCTAGAGTAGTATTTAAAAAGTGTACATTTAGGGAGTCGGGCAGTAGCACAGTGGGTTACGCTCAGGGGGCGCAAAGCGCAAGCACCGGCTTAAGGATCCCGGTTCGAACCCCGGCTCCCCACCTGCAAGGGAGTCACTTCACAGGCAGTGAAACAGGTCTGCAGGTGTCTGTCTTTCTCTCCCCCCTCTGTCTTCCCCTCCTCTCTCCATATCTCTCTGTCCTATCCAACAACAACATCAATAGCAACAATAACACTAAAAACAAGGGCAAAAAAATGGGAAAACACGGCCTCCAGGAGCAGTGGATTTGTAGTGCTATCTTCCCCTCCTCTCTCCATATCTCTCTGTCCTATCCAACAACAATAACATCAGTAGCAACAATAATAATAATTACAACAATAAAACAAGGGCAACAAAAAAGGGAATAAATAAATCAATATAAATTTTTTTAAGTATACATTTAAACTAATATTTTATGAAGAAAAATGCTATCGGAAGGTAAAACTTCCTACTTCTGTATTCCTATAGAAGACTTCGCCACAGGCACGAGAGTTATTATATCTATGAGAAAAGTGCTTGTAAGTAATGAGCAGTGGGAAACCATTAGTATGCCTGAAATGGTTTAATGAAAGCTTGGATCATGACACGTCAGGAGCTGTTCTTATCATTTGGACAGCTCCATCTGCATCATTAATAATTAATTCAGTTCAGTAAGAGTTCAGCTCACACACTCATTTAAAAGTCTTCTTCAGAGAACACCTCTCTGGCTGCTAGTCGCAGGGAGAAAAAGGTTTCTGCCTGGCCAACAGCAAAGATCTAGAGATACAAGTGCAGTTTCAGACTTGCATTTGCCAGGTAGCAAAAGCCCCAGGGAGGACAAAAAGGGTCAGAACATGTGCAGTTCAGTTAGGTTACTTCAGAGTGGTGTTTCTGTTCTACTGTCTTATCATATCCATGTCAGCACTGCAAGCTGTGGAATAAATTTTAAGCTGCTAAGCTCAGATGAATGTGATTCAATTGAGCAGGCTGATGACTATAAAACAAACTGTGTACTTCTATAATCTATAGTACCACTTCCATTTTCTTTTAAACTTCTTCATGTTTTCATTGTCATCACTGTGGCTGATGACTACACCATAACATTGAGTAGTGCTGAATTTTGTCAAAAATTTGTACTGACATTATTTAAACACCCATTTATGAAATCATTATTTTGGAATAATTTAAGGAGAATTATTTTTCATTGGAAGAGAAAGGATGATTTATCTATTTTAGCTGAGCAGGAAATACTTTTCTTCTGAGTTTGCTTTTATTCTTTTATATAAAATTCTGTTAAGCTATCTATCCATCTACCAGCTTCCTTTTGTGTACAAACACACATGGACATGTGCGAGTTAAACTAATTAATTCCTGAATGAGGGACTCCATCTCCAAAACTAATCACCAATATAGGCATGTCGGCTGGTGAATTGACAGACAAGATATAACACAGTTCTACTAACCTATATTTACTGGAGATTCCTATGTGAATGAGAATGGCATGTAATTCACCAGATTTAAGAAAATCTCTCTGTTCATAAATATAACACAGACTTTTCTTTTCACTCATGCATAACAACCTTTAAGTTATTCCAAAAGACTGTGTTTGAACTTAGTAGCATTGATATGAAAGAAAAACAACAACATAAAGAAAAATCAGGCTAGACGAGTACTTCAGAGGGAAAGAGTAGCAGTTAGATGTGGAGAATAATGTGCCCTTTTTTTTTCTTTCTTTGCCTTCTAGTAAGAAAGGAAATCTTACGTTGGATGGTTGAAACGTCTTTTATTTTTTTAAGTGCATACCAAAGGCAGGAAAATAAATTGGAAAAATAAAATTAAAGGAAAAATCAATTACTCTTCAACAGAAGGAAAAGCGTCAGAAAGTACATGAGTAAAGAGAGTTAGTTATGTCAGGAGGAAAATGCAAAGAAAAAAGAAGAATTCCGATTGCAGTCCGTCAGTGCTTCATTTGAAGTTAGCCTTTTCAGTCTTCAACTGACTCTAGACAATAGATTATTTTATTTATTTATTTATTTATTTATTTTCCCTTTTGTTGCCCTTGCTTTTTTTTTTTTTTTATTGTTGTAGTTACTGATGTCGTTGTTGTTGGGTAAGACAGAGAGAAATGGAGAGAGAAGGGGAGAAAAAGACACTTGCAGATCTGCTTCACCGCCCGTGAAGCGACATCAATGCAGGTGGGGAGCCGGCTTGAACCAGGATCCTTACCTGGCTCCCTGTGCTTCGCTGCCACCTGTGCTTAACCCGCTGCCCTACCACCGGACTCCCTGGACAATAGATTTTTTATCAAAGGTGTTCTTGTTAACTCCCTCTATTTCTTGTTCTCATTCCCATAGTTATATTTTAAGAAAACAACAAAAATCCGTTTAAATATTTCACTTCTCAAAACCATGAATAAGAATAAGAATATATTCCCTAACAACAACAATAAAAAACATTGCACAGTATTTTTGTGATCCTAAGAATTAGAATTTACACTACATTCAGTTAAGCATTGAAGATAATAAGAGAACTCTTAAATCACATTTTTAAAGTTTTGTTGAACTCTAATATACGGTTTTATTAATTCCAGACAATATTTTACTGTCGTGTGTATTGGTGGTAACGTATTAAGACGTTCAGTGACTAAATGATATAAACACATTCTTAGAGTAGCCTGTATTATATACAAGTAACATTCTTCTTTGAATGGAGTTTTATGGAAAAGAAAAAAATTAGCATTTTTGCCATCTTACATTATACTTTATAGTATCTTGCTTGCTTTTTTTTTTTTTAATTACCACTTCCTTGTCATGAATCGCTCAGTATTAGATATGTTAGAAATGGCAACTTTTTTTTTTCATAGAGACTTCTAAATCTATAATATTTAGCTATGTGAGTATAACTAACCCAGACAAGTTTGAGAAAATACAATGGGAAGTAGACATTTTGATGTGTGGTGGAGTAGAAGTAGCTGGAAATCTTAGCTGTGTGCTTATTATGGCATAATAATGTTCAAAAAAGGAGATGGATAGTTGATCTGGTGTGGCTATCAGCTGGAAGTATATGAAGAGCAAAGTTATGTGTGTAAATGTCCCATTTGTAACTAGAATAAAACACTAAACATACAGTGTTAAAAATCAGAGTAGGATGAAGGGATAAAAAAAAAGACACATCTCTCAGTTTATTTATTTATATTTATTTTATTTATTTATTCATTCATTCATGAGAAAGATAGGAGAGAAAGAACCAGACATCACTCTGGTATATGTGCTGCTAGGGACCGAACTCAGTACCTCATGGTTGAGAATCCAATGCTTTATCCACTGCGCCACCTCCCGGACCACATCTCAGTTTATTTTCTAAATATTACATGAAATGTTTTGCTGTGACACATTCAGCTTGGTTAGTTGTCAGTCTTAACCAGAAAAGGGGGGGGGGGGAAGCTTTAGTATCATATTTTAACTTTATGTGTATATAGGTAGATTTTACCTTTAGCTTTATTGAAAATCATTCTTAATTAACTAATTTTTACTTGACCTTCATTGGAAAATATATTTGTATTGTAATGGCTCACCCTCAAGATTTTGTTTTCTGCTCACTGTTTGCATATCGCATACTTTCTTCATCCACATGTTTTTATAGCCACATTCTTCAAGGTGAAAAACAATGAAGACCAAAGGGAGGGAGGGAGGAGGAAAGGGAGAGGGAGAAGAGAGAAAGAAAGAGAGAAGAAGTAACTGCCACGCTGCTCCACCACACCTGAGGTTCTTCCATCTCTCTTCCTCTTCTGTTTGCTTTTTTGTTTTTCTTTTTACCTAGTTTCTTTGCATAGCAGAATGTTTAGAGGGTCTGAGAGTAGCCTCAATTCAAACTGTATTGACTTTCAGTATAGCGATAATGGGGCAAACTTGGGTATTAATAAATATGTGTATATATTTATAAAACAAGTTTTTATTTAATTTGCTCTATACCGTTGCCTTACAGATACTTTGTGCAGATGCTTTTATCCTCATCAGTTAAAATCAAGAACTTCCAGCTCAATGTTAGGGTACAGAATGCAGTGATCCCTCCATTATAAGCTGCATGATGTAAATTTCTCTTATAAGGATTCACTTATATGTTTCCATTAGATAGCTTTCAGATTTGGCATACCTCTAGGTAAAGAAACTAATTTAGATTTTCTAATTTAATCACCACCACATGATTCTAATTTAATGAGGTTGCAATTTCATGTCAAATTATCTATTAAAAAATCGATCATACATAACCAAAGAACTTTTTTATTTAGATTCAACTTTAACATTGCATATAAAAACTTAAACTAGCTTGTTGTCTCCTGTAAATTTGTGTCATTGATATTTAAACTGCATTCGTTCTTTAAGTATAATTGGGAGAACTTACTCATTTTTGTGCTCTTTATTCATAGTGATCTAATTCTTACTCTTTTCTAACAGTTAAATATTATCTTCCTGGTCATCACACTGTGCAAAATGGTGAAGCACTCAAATACTTTGAAACCAGATTCTAGCAGGTTGGAAAACATTAAGTAAGTATTTGAATTTGAGTGCTTGACAAACTATGTGAAAGATACTCTATATAGGGGATATATGAATTTCTTCTCTCAACTGTAGATATTATGCAGAATAAAGTTTTACTAATCAAGGTTGACTGTCATTATGCCACAGACATTGGTCAAAAATTAGATTGTAATTTCTGTCTTGATTTAAAGCCAAGAAATTGTTTCAGTAGATTTGTGGAAATTTCATGTCACTGTAGCAATTTCATTTGAATTTAAATTGCAATTCAAAATGATATTTCTGTTTGCATGGCTGACATGATTGTTTTAAGTTTGTTGGTTAAATGACTTTTTGATTTAAGGGTTCTGAGCAGTTTCCACTTCCAATCCTGTTTCCCTAAGAAAATTTATTCTTATTGCTATTGTGAACTTGAAGATTATCTGTTGTTTCCTTGGTAGTTAAATCATTGTTTATCTCAATGTTGAATCAAAATGCCAGTATTCTATCAATGGAAAAATGCTTTCTAATTAACAGAAATTGATATCTATTGATCCATTAAGTCATCTTATGGAAGCATTTCCACAGCTATTTTCAAATTTTGAGGCTTTATTTAAAAATTTAGTGGTAATACTCAAATTGGTTATAATGTAATGTGTAAAATGTATTTAATATAAAAAATGGCAGATTTGTAGTTAGAATGAAATTTTAAAAGTTAGTTATTATAGATAGGTTAGTGCCAGCCTCATTGCATGTTGCATGGTAAGAGAGAGAGCTAATCTTTAGCGTCTCTCTCTTTTGTTCCTTCTCCTCTTTCTGTCTTCTCATCTACACCAGTAATTACCGTGTTTGTGATGGCTACTATAATACGGACTTACCTGGGTAAGGTAGAACCCTACATTAACGAATTTATGGCATGATTTATATATATATATATATATTTATTTATTTATTTTTTTACAAATCAGTATCATGAATTACCCTTAATTTTATAATTATTTTGGAATATCTAATTTGCTGTCGTACTTTTAAACTATAATATGCCTTTATTTTTTTAATTGCTTGCCTCTGCATTTTGACTTTCTTAATTTGACTAATTTATAAAATATATAAATGCTTTCTTATTACTTTCTATTTTAATTCTGCCTAATAATTTTGTTTCTCTTTTCTGCTTATAATGCTTTCTAGCTATGAAGATAATAAGCCATTTATCAAGTAAGATCATTAGCTAGACATGGAATGCACTGATTTAAATCTTCTCATTCCGTCCTATTTTCTACAGTTCTTTTCTCCTTAAGCTATTCATGATGAAATCTCTCCAAGATTATTTATTTTGAAGCTGTTCTCATGTTTTTGTCCCATTTCAGCTTAGATTTCTTCATGTTTGAGTTATAAAACTTTAGGTTCACCTAAGATCAGTCTGTTAGACTCTGAAGTTTAGGTGTTAAGTGATTATCTGCCATTTAACCTTTCTGTGTGTGTCACATTATTCAGTGTCATGAATACATCACAAGAATAAAATCATAGGAGTGATCTTATTAAGGACTCCTGAATTTTCTTTTACCCAAATACACCTAAAAGACAATAAGTCATGGGGGATGTTTCACACTTTTGTATTTTAATATAGTTTGGACACCTTGCTTATTCTGGAGTAAGAAAAGGTCATACCTGCTGTTGCTGTTATCACTGGAGGCTGCAGTACTAAATGTTATTATTCTTTTTTTTTTTTAATCAGTGAAAGGTTAAAGCCAAAGTGCTGTTGAATTTGAATGTGAACATAGAGAAAGTCAACTGCCACCACTGATAAGTTAATATTTAAGTGTAATATGTTTCGGTTCTCTAATTGAACCTGTTAATAAAATCCACTTTATTTTTCAGGTCATGGGTGCTTGGCGCTTTTGCTCTGCTATGTCTTCTTGGCCTAACCTGGTCATTTGGGTTGCTTTTTATTAATGAGGAGACTATTGTGATGGCATATCTCTTCACCATCTTTAATGCTTTCCAGGGAGTGTTCATTTTCATCTTTCACTGTGCTCTCCAAAAGAAAGTAAGTGCACATACCTAGGAGCTATGTACCGTGACTTGGAAGAATAGAGAAAAATTTAAGTTATGAATAGCACATCAATAAATCACATATTTTAAATCATAAATTGTAACACATCTTAGGATTCTCACTGCACATATGAAATGTATCAATATATGTCATATTTGCATCTTTATATAGTGATGTTGTAAAGTAGATATTTCTTCAGAGGTCTTCTCTCTAGTGGGAAGTACAAACAGGTTTGGGTAGAGTGCGAGATTTAAAAAAAAAAAGGTTGAATTATTTCATTCTTTGCTTGATAAAGGAAATATAAGGGTTCAATGATATGGTAGATAGGGTAAAATTCTTACAAGCTTTTCTTTATTGTATGTCTTGATTCAAAATCCAAATCTAATTTTAAAAACACCAGGCATACAAAAAAAAGTGAATATTGCCTTTTTTTGAAGTTTAAAAGACCTAAAACACAAAATTCCTCTCTTACATCTTATTATTTTATCCTAAGTTCATACTAAGTGGAGTTAAAAAAAGAATGATTCAGTTAAAGTTGTAGATGAAAAATTTTTAATCCATTTCGCCAAGACTTAAAAAAAAAAAAAAAAAAAACCCTGAGGATAGCTTGCTATTATTTCAGTGTAAATTTTCATGCTTTTCACTAGGTGTCATCCCTACCTTGTCTGCATATCTAATACATCTCTTTATTCTGTTATTACCAGTTGGTCACTAAATTGAACAGAGAAATAGAATTGTGAAAGTGAAAACTATTATGTTTTCAGTCCTGACAAGATGATAGTGTTGTTACTTCCATCACTTTTGAATAAGCTATAATTTTGAGATAATGACGGTGGAATGTGCAATCCTGACAGTTAATGTGCATTCACAGCAATATAGGCATTAGGCAAAACCAACACCAAAGCTATTATTTGGATGAAATACCATTCTGATTGCCATTGTCTTGGTTATACAGCATTCCAAAACAGTTAATAGCCATTACACTTAGAGAAATTTATTTGAGGTAGCAAGTATTATTTAATAAAATGGAACCTTAACTTTGTAAACATCACACAGGCATAACTTTAGTCACTGATTTGGCTCTTTTTGTGTATTTTTTGCATAAATTGAACATCCTATATTCATGCTTGTGGTGAGATATTCATGTTTCCCATCAAAGGTTTTTGGCATGAAGTATATAAGCGTAACAGAAAGAGGGCAGGGGAGCACTTCCCTCAGTATTATGCATATTAGTTAAAGAAAAAGTTTTAACTGCTTTTTTTCTAATAATTATTATTATTTTAAATCAGCAGTTACCTTTTAAAAACATGTTGCACCTTGGAGTGCGTTCTGCTTGGACTTAGATTAATTCTATGAGTTGTTGCCAGAAAGAATTATTAAAAACTTGTCTTAAAATGACTGAGTTAAAATCATTGTTCTTAAATGCCTGGGTGTGCGTATTTATGCAAGGAAAATGCCTTGAAAGTTCAGCTTCATTGTTATTTGTTCTAGTAGCTGTAATTAAAGTTAGGAAGATGAAATGGAAGTGTACTTGGCTTTCAAAGACCATCTAGTGACTTCCCATCTCAAATTTTGTAAGGCAGAGGTGTCCGAGATACGGTTTGAGCGTAGAAAGCAACAAAAGAAAAATCCCTTTGGTGAACTCTTGTTGGCTATTAGAAAAGATATGTTTCTTGTCTGTCTTGTTTCAAAGTGTGGCACTAAGCCACAAAAAAAAAAAAAAGAAAGAAAGAAAGAAAGAAAGAAAGAAAGAAAGAAAGAAAAAAAGAAAACCATTTGTAAACCAGCATAGCTACCTGAAAGTTAGCACTCTTGTCTACTAATCCCAATTCTGTCTCAACTCTCTAGGTGAAACTCTTTGAATTTCACATTTTCTTTTTAATTTTTTATTATATTTATTTATTTTCTCTTTTGTTGCCCTTGTTTTTTATTGTTGTTGTAGTTAATCCTGTTGTTGTTATTGATGTCATCGTTGGATAGGACAGAGAGAAATGGAGAGAGGAGGGGAAGACAGAGAGAGGGAGAGAAAGATAGACACCTGCAGACCTGCTTCACGGCCTGTGAAGCAACTCCCCTGCAGGTGGGGATATGGGGATTCGAACCGGGATCCTTAAGCTGGTCCTTGTGCTTGGCACCACATGCACTTAGCCCGTTGCACTGCCGCCCAACTCCCGATTTCACATTTTCTTTCAAGTTTCATTTCAACCTAACAATCTTTCCTTCTATTCATATATCCAAGCTTCAGGGGAAAAGGGAAATTATTCATGGGTAACTCATTAATGTGAATGGAAATTGCAAAAATAGTTCCCCTGTGTGCTAATGAAGTGAATAGGGATCTTAGACTCTCTACACTAAATGTTAAAGCTAGACACATTAGAAATTGAAGAAAACATTCCACTCTAATTAGTGGCATATGTAGCAAAGTACCTTTTTTTCTTTATTCTTGTGCCAAGGTAGTCTTGTCATTATACATAGGCTACACACAGAACTAAACAATCCAGGAAAGATGCTTACGTACTGACCTAACAAAGAGGACATGCAACATATAAAAATTAAATGACTAAATTACAAGTGGTTAAACATAATTAAACACAGAAAATCTTTTAAAATTTTTTTCCCTGTTTTTTTCATGAGATAAAATAGGAAATGCAAAATTGGAGTTACTAAATATATAGACAAAATAAACCTTTAAGACCACTGCTATTTTATTCACTAATAGCATTACCTAATAGAGTACTAAAACATTTTTATATACTACATCACATTCTTAAAATCCTGCCAGCCAGTTTTGTGGACAAATAGATTCTTCTCTTCTGATGACCATTTCAGCAGTTTCTGTGGAATTTGATTTTATAAGTGTGAGTTATTTTCTCCACAGAAAAGTGTTAGTGGGACTTACTCCCATTGCCATCTCAGCTTATGTAATTATAGAGAAAGAAAAACTAAGAATATTCATATTAATCCCTCAGTCTTATTGTCATTCAAAACAGGTACGAAAAGAATATGGCAAGTGCTTCCGACACTCGTATTGCTGCGGCGGCCTCCCAACTGAGAGCCCCCACAGTTCAGTGAAGGCATCAACCACCAGAACCAGTGCTCGGTACTCCTCTGGCACACAGGTAACAAAGAGTTTGACAGCGTCTTTAATTAACATTCTTTATAGAAAGCCTATGGAGACATGCTCTGTTTAGATGCACTAATTGTCTCATTATACTGATTCTAGGTACCAAATACTTAACTTTTCTTAATGTTTTGAATTGAATCTGTTTTTAAATATTTCTTCAGTACATTATTTAGCTAAAAGCAGTTTTTTAGTGGTTTTTTTTTTTTTTTTGAGAGCTGTACTTTAAGTATATCAACTATTTGATATACAGAGCTCACTGTGGGCACTCAATCTTCTCCACTTAGAGAGAAGCAGTAGAGTAGAATAGATTCCTTAGTTTTAGTTTTAGATAGTCAGTACACTTTTTACTTAAAAGCCAACAGGTAGTAACACACAGATTATGCAGGGTAAATCTTTGTGTGTCCTTATTAAGGTAAGCCTGGGGAAACTAACATAACATGTGTCTTGCTATTTTATGTTAATAGAGTCGTATAAGAAGGATGTGGAATGACACTGTGAGGAAACAGTCTGAATCTTCTTTTATCTCAGGTGACATCAATAGCACTTCAACTCTTAACCAAGGTCAGTTACTAGGAAAATCTGACTTTACAATATCAATTTTGTACTTCTTGCCAATTTACAGTAATTCTAAAGAAAATGCTGAGTTTGGGGGCCAGGCAGTGGCACACCCGGTAGTGCACACAGGTCACCAGGCACAGGAACCAGGTTTGAGTACCCAGTTCACACCTGCAAAGTAGAAATTTCATGAGCAGTGGAGCAGTACTGCAGGCCTCTTTCTCTTTTTCTCTCCCTCCTCATCTCCCTCCCTATTTCTCTCTGCATCTATGAAAAAAAGAAAGAAAAAGGGATGGGGAAGGGGGAGCCCCTCTGTGAATCATGAAAGCATTAAGTTCCAGTAATAACTCTGGTGGAAGGAAGGAAGATAAAATGCTGGCATTTTTCTCAAGTGAGTTTATATCACAGGCTCTTGTGATACGACTTTATATTAAAGTACACAGCAGTTATTTTTATTCAATAATGCAGTGCAATGCATATACTATTAATTTACACATTCACAGAGTAAGGTTGGACAAATTAATGAGAACATGCTTTATTACATAAAGAAGTTTTCTGTAGCTAAGGAAATAGCTCAACAGACAGAGCAAAACATAGGATTTGCATGCCTGAGGCTCCAGGTTCAATACTCAGTGCCACATGTACCTGAATCGAGTTCTGATTTCTCTCTTCCTCTCATATGAAACTTTATCTCCTATGAAATAAAGTGAAATTTTGAAACAAATAGCAAAGTGTCTCATAAGGAGTACAGTTTTGACAGTTTTTAAGTTATTTGTAGAAGCTTTCTCCTTGAAATAGCAGTAGTCACATTAGACAGTACCAGGTTGTAATGAAAAAAAAAAATTTAATTCTAAGAAGAAGATAAAAAAAGGATGCAGAGAAAGTGAAAGAGATCCTAGCACTGAAGCTTCTTTCAATAAGATGGGGCCAGGCTTGAACCTAGGTCACACACAGGGTAAAGCAGAACACTGTCTAAGTGAGCTACTTGATTAATAATTTTCCTTTTAGAAAATCAAAAGTAGAAAACACAATAGATCATAATTCTGTGAGAGCTTGCAAGATTTTTTTCTGTTTACTTAAATTGGCATTTTATGTGTCCACATTGCAGCTTAATTTTTATCATATACTCAATACAGCTTACTTTAAAGTAACAAACATAAAGTGGTTTAGCAAGATGATGGCATATTTATTTCTGCATGCAAGCTTAGTAAATATCAGTCTGGTATGAAAAATCATATATCATTATATAAGTATTGAAAAAGTAATTTATCCAGGTAATTTCTGTTTGGATGTACTGATTGGTAATAATACAGTACATCCTACTTTACCAAAGTGAACCTATTAAAGACCTATTTCATTGTTGACATCATCCTGATGAGAATCTGCTTTAGAATTGGAGAAGCGTGCATTACTTTTAGTCAAATCTCACTAGATCTGCAATACTTAATAAGTAGTGAAAGTTTGTAATACGTCATTTAGAATGACTGAAATATGAGGTTACTCCATTGCTTCGTTTTTTACTTAATTTTGCTAAGGTGACTGTCAAAAAGGAAATGAATTCCTCAGTGATTCATTTTTGAAACCTGGCAAATACAGAAGGAAAATTCTTATTCTAGAGATTTTTGAATGTGATCTAATAATTCATTTCACGGTGTCTCTCTCTCCTCCCCTTGCCCTCTCAGCATGTGTACTCTAGCATTTACTAAGAGAAACTTTGTTCAGTGTGTCAGACTTTTTTACCTGTTTGTGAAAACTGTTTTTCCTCCTACTTGTTCAGAGTTGGTATTAGCGCAGATGTTTTCATGAGGGATAACCCCGCACCTGTAAATTGTGGAAGTTTGAGATTCCCTCTTCTGGGCCTTAGTGGTTAGGTTTTTAATATTAAGCAGTAACATCTTGAAACTTAATGTTGATCTCTATGCATTTAATTGCCATTTTTGTTTAACAGTGATTTTGTATAAATTAGTAAATGTCATCCTCAGCAGGTGTTTGCTTGGGGGACTTAGAAAGCACCTGTGAATTACTGAAATTTAACTTCCTCTCCCCTTTCTCCTTCAAATTAGTCGTTCAAATATAGTCAGAAAATTACAGCAGATTTTCTGTTGCCAACTTGTCCACTACCTTTGATGAATACAGAAAGTAGTGTGCTGCAGCTGTAACGCTAAAATAAAACAACTGATGTGTCTTTGTGTTTGTTTTTTTTTGTTTCTCTTTCTTTGCTTTAGGAATGACTGGCAATTACCTACTAACAAACCCTCTTCTTCGACCCCACGGCACTAACAACCCCTATAACACATTGCTCGCTGAAACAGTTGTATGTAATGCCCCTTCAGCTCCTGTATTTAATTCACCAGGTGTGCTTATACTTACAAATACGACTACCTTTCTTTGCTGCTAAACAGAGTTCTGATCTTTGCCCTGTACTAGAATACTCAAGTTGTCATGCATTTATTATGGCATCCTTAATTTGTCAATTCAAAAGGATGGTGGTACTGCCTATGCCAGGCTTCTAAAACTGCACTATATTATAGTGAAACGTTAGTCATGATAGTATTTGCCAATAATTATCCATGTTTTTGACACAGGTGGCATAAATCTTAATATATTATTACAGGACTGACATCACATGGTCCGAGAGCCCATCTTCAAGATTTATATCATTTAGAGGTATCCTATCTATGTAATAATACTGTTCAGTTAACTCTAAAGCTTGCTGACAGAATTTGTTTCTGGAATGAATTAGCTAATAAAGATAATTTGGATGCCTAGGTATAGAAAACTATATCCAGCATTATCGATGTAACTAAACTATAGTATAGTGCAGCTTTATGGTAGTGTTTTTTTAAATATTTCCTGTTTTCTTAGACTGAAGTTAATATTTGTCAGTTTGTGCCTGTAATTTTGATGGGGGAGGGGGTATTGTCACTAACCCATCCTGTATTATTCAGTTCTGATAGTATTAAAAGAAAGTATATGTCTATGTGTGTGCTTAATATTAACAAATCATTCAAAATTTTGGTAAACATTATTGAATGTATATACTGCTAGTATATAATCTTTGTGATTAATATTTACCACTAAATTAAAGAAGTTTATCCGTTTTTGTTTTTTTTTTCTTCTTAAAATTCTTTTGTAACGTAACTGCAGCTTCTCTTTTCACTCTCTTCTTTTTCTTACTCTCCTTATGCTTTCCTCTAGCAACCTACAGAGAGACAAGTATGGGAGTAAAACTTAACTTTGCCTATCAAATGTAAATTTTTTCAGCATGATTTTTAACCGGCACAATTAAAACATAACTAGCAGTCATGAAGTAGACTCAGCGGGCAAGTGGTTCACAATTTGCAACTAAAATACAACCAAATTCAAACAGTTATCTCTCTATACTGCCTTTTGTCAGTAATAAAGGTCTGTAGCAAATGCTGTCCACACTTAAGTTGATGCAATGCTGAAATAATTTGCTCTTTAAAACCTGAGGTACTGTCAACCAGAATGCTGAATAATTGACTTATCATTTCTGCATTCCCACAGTAATCTTGCTACAGGCTATGGAAAGTCTTCAAGTGAATTTACCTGAACTCGGGCAAAAAAAGTTGACTTTTCAATACCAGTCAAATATGTGCTTAAATCTGCAGTATATCACAGAAAACACCTTTTTGATTATTCAGTATATTTTTAAACTCGTTAAATAATGGTAAAAAGAAAAGTGACAGTTCGACCCTCTGTGGAGGAAACAAATGTCATTAGCAAGTAATCCATGTCTGTCACTTAGAAGTTAAAATGCAGAATATTTCTAGTGGTAGCCCTTATACAGACTGTGATCCATACTGAATTCATAAAATTAGAAAATTGCGTCACCTAACCTAAAGAAAACCTTGTAACAAAATACTATAACTTCATTTTGGTATTCACTGAACATGAGACAAATGGAACTGTCAGATTCTCAAGTATTAAAGTTAGGTCAGTTTTAAAAATATCATGACACACCAACAGTTGTAATTTCCTTTATTTTGGCAAATGATGACATGCCAGACAATTGTCACACTGAGTTTTCTAGGATAATCTGCAGCTTTAAGAGTGGAGTAAGCATTGAAAAGGGAAATTTCCTATTTTTTTCCAAGAATTAATTTTTCTTCTAAACTCCTCCAAGCCTTGCATACAATGCAGCAGCCTCACAGTGGTCAGTTTCATTTCAATAACATCATTTCATTCTTTTTTTTTTTTTTCTAGACCTATCTGTAGACAAGTGAGTTTTCTCCTCTAGGACTTTGAGAATGAAAACCTAACTTTTCCATGGTACAAACTATTTAATTTTCTCTCAAACATTTTTCATTTGCCTGAGATGCATTGTGATGTCTTAGTTTACATGTTTATGTGTCTATAGAAAACTACAACTCTTATTCAAAGAGAGCATGTTACCATAATTTCTTCCTCCTAAACCTCTTCATATCTTCAGCAGACTTACCCAGTCTTTCATTCCTCTAGAGATAAAAGTATATTAGCCAAGGCTGACTGACACCTTTTCCCATTCCATAGCTAATATTTATTCTTGGTTTAATTTCTCTAAGCCATCCCTAAGAAATCTCTTTAACATTTTGCATTTAACCTCCATGCCCATGGTGTCTGTGGGCCAGTCTCGTATGTACAGTAGACTCTGCTGGTTCATTCGGTGCTGTCACTGTGACTGATGCAGATTGCAGGGCTGCAGGCAGACTTTGACCTTTAGGAGCCTGGGGCCATAGCTACCAGAAAGTATTAGTATCCAAAAAAGTCATCAAAATAATGATAAGAAATATTAAATGAAGATATAAAAGGCTGCTATTGCTGGTAATCTAATTTGTTGAACCCTTGCTCTGACTAAGTTGCTTAGAAGCTTAGAAATTCTTCATCATGTTACAATAAATCATTTTACTTTCTTTTATATATCAGCTACTTTTAGGCCAGATAGCCTGAGCAGACAGACATGATGTGAGTTGTCCAAAGTGAGTCATTCCACCTGCTGTCTATCGTGTTTTTGGATGGTGCTTGTGGGCCTCTGGTCCAGTCAGTGTGAGCGATGGCTGTCTTTGTTTAACATGGATTCTTTGTACCTGTCCATTTTTTTTTTCATTCTTTATTTTACTTCATCTCCAGAAAAAGGAAATGTTAGAATGTTGTTTAAAAAGTTGCTTGCAAGTTATGTGGATTTATGTTGTACATTTGCCTTTTGTTTTTTTGTATGTGATTTAATTCCTTTTTAATTTAGTGTTGTTTAGGACAAATTATGTTAATTTTATTTTTTATAAACCATAGTCTTGTACTTTAAAATGTAAATGTCACTAATGAATTGCTTTGCATTAACTATGCAAGGGCATGGAGTGAAGTCCTCTTTTTAAGAGTAAGCGAGATTTGGTAACCAAAATCGATTAATAACTGTCGCCTCCCCCAAATTGATAAAAGTAATATTCTGTGCCATCTTTTCTCCCTGGAAAACAATATTATTCTTTCACACTCTTTCCTGATATTTAAGGGGTTGCAACTGTTGACAGTTGGGAATGCTGGAAAGTCTGGCACTTTTCAAGTGCTAGCTTTCAAATACAACTTTGTCCTGAACGACATTAAAAAGTTTTGTACAAAAGAAGTGATGATCCTTTAGGACGGAGCAGAGACAATAACAGGACTCCTCCCCCTTTTCTGTTTCAGGACATTCACTGAACAATGCCAGGGATACAAGTGCCATGGATACTCTACCGCTAAATGGTAACTTTAACAACAGCTACTCACTGCGCAAGGGGAACTATAATGACAGTGTGCAGGTTGTGGATTGTGGACTAAGTCTGAATGATACTGCTTTTGAGAAAATGATCATTTCAGAATTAGTGCACAACAACCTACGGGGAAACAAGACTCACAACCTTGAGCTCACGCTTCCGGTCAAACCCGTGATTGGAGGCAGCAGCAGTGAGGACGATGCCATTGTGGCAGATGCTTCGTCTTTAATGCACGGTGACAACGCAGGGCTGGAGCTCCATCACAAAGAACTCGAGGCACCACTCATTCCTCAGCGGACTCACTCCCTACTTTACCAACCCCAAAAGAAAGTAAAGTCTGAGGGGACTGACAGCTATGTCTCCCAGCTAACAGCCGAGGCTGAGGACCACCTGCAGTCTCCCAACAGAGACTCTCTTTATACAAGCATGCCCAATCTCAGAGACTCTCCCTATCAGGAGAGCAGCCCCGATATGGAAGAGGACCTCTCTCCGTCCAGGAGGAGTGAAAACGAGGACATTTACTATAAAAGCATGCCAAATCTGGGAGCTGGCCATCAGCTTCAGATGTGCTACCAAATCAGCAGGGGCAATAGTGACGGTTACATTATCCCTATTAACAAAGAAGGGTGCATTCCCGAAGGAGACGTTAGAGAAGGACAGATGCAGCTGGTCACGAGTCTTTAATAGAGCAGCTATTCTGAGGACCACTTGGCAAGTATTAATAAATAAAGACTCCGTTGGCCCAACACAGTTCCCTCAAGCTCTGCCAGAAGAGATGGCTCTGTTTACCTGTGGTTCTCCAGTGTAAAAATAGATGACTGAACCTTGCAGTTCTGTGAATTTTTATAAAAGAGACACTTTGTACATACACAGAGTATACTAAAATGAATTATTTGTTACAAAGAAAAGAGATGCCAACCCGGTGTTTTTAACATTCTGCTGCTGTTGAGAGAAATTGTGAAACAAACAAAGCAAAACTTCCCAGCCGTTTTCCCGCAGCAGTTTGTGAACTAAATTTGTAAATATGACTGCACCATTTTTGGGTAGGCCTGCATTGTATTATATACAAGACGTAGGCTTTAAAATCCTGTGGGACAAATTTACTGTACCTTACTATTCCTGATAAGACTTGGAAAAAGCAGGAGAGATATTCTGCATCACTTTGCAGTTCACTGCAAATCTTTTACATTAAGGCAAAGATTGAAAACATGTTTAACCACTAGCAATCAAGCCACAGGCCTTATTTCATATGTTTCCTCAACTGTACAATGAACTATTCTCATGAGAAATGGCTAAAGAAATTATATTTTGTTCTATTGCTAGGGTAAAATAAATACATTTGTGTCCAACTGAAATATAATTGCCATTAAAAATGATTTTCAAGAGTTTGGAGAAAATAATTGTGAAAAGCTCTTGGTTGCACATGTTATGAAATGTTTCGTTTCTTACACTTTGTCATGGTAAGTTCTACCCATTTTCACTTATTTTCCGCTGTACGCAGTGTTCTTCTTTGACAAGTTAGTCTTTACTCTCACACTTAAATTTCTCATTGCCAAAAGAACATGTTTCATGAGGAGAAAACTCTTTGAAGCCAGTTATGCCACGCCTTGCACAATGTGGTGAAATCTAGAAGAGATTTGTGTGTCACCGTTCTGTTTATTCTTAAACAGAGAGCAAAGAGGGCACTGGGCACTTCTCACAAACTTTCTAGTGAACAAAAAGGTGCCTATTCTTTTTTTAAATAATAAAACAAAAATATTACTCTTCCATATTTCTTCTGCCTATATTTAGCAATTAATTTATTTTATGATAAAGTTCTAATGAAGTGTAAATTGTTTCAGCAGTTTTTTTTCTCTTTCCATCCCTTTGTGTAAACCTGTTAATAATGAGCCCATCACTAATATCCAGTGTAAAGTTTAACACGATCTGACAGTAAATAAATGTGAATTTTTTTCAAGTAGTTAACATGTCCACTTTTATGTATGATACAAGATTGACTTTGACACCTTTCCTTTCTCATTCCTGTTTTCCCACATATGTTTAGCTTCCTTCAAAATATAACCTATGGATATGTAACCTAACACAGTGAGATTGTTGTATGTGCCAAAAAGTATAGTATATACATCATAATTATATATATATATATATACACATATATTCTAATTACCCCTGGACAAAATGTGATAAATAATTTTCAGCAATAGAAAAATATACTAGAAATGCTCTTTGTTGCACTACACTAGAACCAAAAAAAATAAAAATAAAAGATTGAAGATTTTATAGTCGAACTTGAAGATCTTAAAAAAAAAAAAAAAACAACCTAGTTTTCAGGTAGATGAATAGCAGCTTTGCCATGTGTACTGTCCAGATTCAAGCTTGGACCCTACTGCATTGAAGGCAGCTTCAGTGCTATGGTCTCTCTATCTGTGTGTGTGTCTCTCTCCCCCTCCCTCCTTCCTCCCTCTCTGTATTAAAAAAAGATTTTTAAGTAGTATTGATAAGAAATTTCTAACATACATATTTTATAGTTTGAAGTTGATAAATAATCCCTATCAGGCCATTGTAAATGGTAGACAATATTTATAATTGAAGTTCAATAAGCAGATTTTTCTTTTCCTTCCTATATTAAAAACATTTATACCAAATTCTTGTAAAGCTTAATGGTTCTCTCAAGTTCTTCTACCAAGCGAGAGATCACTTTATATGGGTACACGTAATTTTAACTTTGATTTTAAAAGATGAACGAGAAAACTATTTTAAGGTATATATTTTTACATCTAAATGTGGATATAATAAGGTAGACACTATGTGATCAACTATTACAGGTATTTTCAGAGTACCAGTGGAAGAATGTGTATGTATAACTAATACCTATCAATCTGTAAGGGGTTTATTTGTTTGTTTGTTTGTTTTTTCTGTCTTTACCAGAGCTTTACCACTCTAGCTAGGCTAACTTTTGCATACAACGACAGAGAGACAGCAAGCTACCAAAATACCAAAGTTCATCCAGTGTAGTGGGGGTGGGGCTCAAACCTGGATTGTAATCATGGCAAAACAAGCATCAGATGAGTTATCTCCTTAACTGTGGAGGTTGATTGGTAAAAAATATATATATTTATGTTCAAATGGATTTAATAAACTGAGAACGGTGTTCATATTCATTTTCTAAAATTACTTAACTTATAAAACTTTTATTTGCTGAAAAGGGGCTTGATAAAATCAAATGTACTTATTTTCAAAACTCAAAGCTGTACTTTGTTATGTCAAAGATACTTCCCACTATATGAACTTACTAGAGCCATGCTAGTTCAGTAATGATTTACATCCCCCCCATAATAAAAGTAGACAGCTTTGGTTAGTTCGCTATTTGCTTCTTTTGAGGAAGTTCTCCAACTCTACTCACTAGCTCAGTGCTTTCTCTGGGTCTGTTCAGAGACAATCGCTTTAACTGGTCAGTTAATATGGAATTTTTTTTTTCAGGGGGGATGAGACTTGATAAAGTTACTTCAGATTGGCCTCTTAAAAATAGAGACTGGGGAGTCGGGCTGTAGCGCAGCGGGTTAAGCGCAGGTGGCGCAAAGCACAAGGACCGGCATAAGGATCCCGGTTCGAACCCTGGCTCCCCACCTGCAGGGGAGTCGCTTCACAGGCGGTGAAGCAGGTCTGCAGGTGTCTATCTTTCTCTCCTCCTCTCTGTCTTCCCCTCCGTCTCTCCATTTCTCTCTGTCCTATCCAACAACGACAACAACAATAAAACAACAAGGGCAACAAAAGGGAATAAATAAATTAAGTATTAAAAAAAATAGAGACTGATGTTCTATTTACAAAAATAATTTAGTAGATACATCTTTTTGTCTTTATCATATGGGACTTTTAAATCGTGTTATGGAAGAGACTCCCTACAGATTATCTCTCACTGACTTAAATATGTTGTCAATTAACTCAGTAAAAATTTTATTTCAGGGAGTAGGTAGCACAGCGGCTCAAAGCGCAAGGCTCCCGGTTCGAGGGCCCCCTCCCCCCCACCTACAGGGGAGTCGCTTCACCAGCAGTGAAGCAGGTCTGCAGGTGTCTTGTCTTTCTCTCACCCTCTCTGTCTTCCCCTCTTCTTTCCATTTCTCTCTGTCCTACCCAACAATGACAACAACAATAAAAAGAAGGGCAATAAAAGGAAAAGTAAATAGATATTAAAATTTTTCATTTCAGTTATAACCTAAGTAGAAAATTTTAGTTGAGTATGCAAGGTGAATTTCTAAACTAAAAACAACTCTTCCTGTTTTTTTGCAATACTATTTCAAGACAGTAAACCCTGCATTGGTTTACAGTTGCAACCGAATTCATACAACTTTATGTTCCAGATTTTTCTCTTTCCAGGATGTGATTGGGTTAAGTTTCAAATGTCAGTTTGAAGACTTACTGCAGTGTAGAACATAGATGAGAATTGTCTCATAAGGTGGTGAAATTAGTATGCTTTTCATGAAAATGCCAATTTTTCTGCCAGTGAACATTGAGATGATTTCGAATAGTCTTTACATGCAACAAACCTGAAGCATTAGTGGTATCGGATGTGTGAATACCATTGGGCTTGAAAATTCATTCATGGCAGTCTTAATTATCATTTGCATAGTATCAAATGGAAATGTTGTACGTCACTTTACTTACTTTTGAGTCTTTTGAGCCTCAAAATAATCATAGGAACACGTGTTAGCTGATTGTACACCAATCAAGTAGAAAAACTTGAATGTATAAGAAGTATATCACATTTTTCTTTAACTGAGATGTAAATTGTGCATTAATCATGCCTTGTTTCAAAACAAATGGGCTGAATGAGATCTCCTGGACTTCATCCAAGTTCATTTCAGGGCAGTATGGCCACTAAACTTTCAAGACAAGGGTAACAAATCTGTCAGAGGACATTTAGAAGTTGTAACTGCATCGTGTAATTAGGCTAATTAGATGTACTAACATATTTTTCAAATGTTGGCAATAGACTACTTCTCATTTCTTAATATTGGTTTTTTTGTTTGAGTCTTCATACTTTTCTTGATGGCATTACTATCGACTGAGCATGCGGTTTCTTAGAACTTTGATATTTTTTCACTGATTTTTTTTTTTAAATTGAACCATTGTGAAATGCTATTGGGTATGCTGGTATTTAATGTTACAAATCTCTGTATAACATACAAAAAAAATAGCAGATACAGTTGAATTCACCAAAATTTAACTTACTGTGGAAAAAAAAATGGTTCTACCCTAGGAGTCAGAAATTTTCTTATTATGTGCTTACTGAAGCATTAAGACCAAAATCTCTTATAAATATTTAAAACAGCATAACTTGTCTTAAACAAAATCAGTGTTGTGTGATAAAAAGAGACTAGTGGTGAACAAATTTTAATAGTCTTCTGAATGCTTGTTCAGAATTTTTTTTAAAAATATTCCCTTTTGTTGCCTTTGATGTTTCATTGTTGTAGTTATTATTGTTGTTGTTGATGTCGTTATTGGATAGGACAGAGAGAAATGGAGAGAGGAGGAAAAGACAGGGGGAGAGAAAGACAGACACCTGCAGACCTGCTTCACCACCTGTGAAGGGACTCCCCTGCAGGTGGGGAGCCGGGTGCTCAAACTGGGGTCCTTAGGCTGGTCCTTGCTCTTTGCACCACGTGTGCTTACCCCGCTACACTACCACCTGACTCCCTTGTTCAGAAATTTTAAGTATTTTAATATTCTTAAAAACATGTCAGAAGGCTGCCAGGCCACCTTTAAAAAACATTCATCCGCTTAAAAAAAAAAAATTAGAAACAGGCTGAGAATATAGATCGACCTGTCAACGCCCTTGTGCAGCCAAGAAACAATTATAAAAGCCAGACCTTCCACCTTCTGCATCCCATAAAGATCTTAGGTCCATATCCCCAAAGGCATAAAGAATAGGGAAGCTTCCAATGGAGGGGATGGGATACAGAACTCTGGTGGTGGGAACTGTATGGGCTTATACCCCTGTTATCTTACAATCTTGTTAACCATTATTAAATCACTAATAAAATTGTTTAAGATAAAAACAGACAAAAAAACATGTCAGAAGTTTTAAAAGCTTGATTAGGAGTAAGCAAACCATTGTTGTAGAACATGAGACTAGTGATCTACTTATAAAAGTTGCTGAATATTGTTCATAAGCATTTTAAAACATTTTTTATTATCTTTATTTATTTATTGGATAGAGACAGTCCGAAATCCAGGGAGAAGGGGAAGATAGAGAAACAGCCACCTACAGCACTGCTTCACACATGCAAAACTTTCCTCATTGTTCCTAAAAAATGGGTGTCTGTGGTTACATCAGGAGCTGCTTGATTGCAGTAGTTTGGGGCAGAGGCTAGTGGGTGTTGGGATCTAAGAAAGTCAGACTATTTCCAAATGTAGAATTACACAGTGGTGAAGAGCTTAGACTCAAGCATGAAGCTTAAGTTCCAGGTCTCACTTAGTAGCTGATAGCTGCCCTAGTTAATACGCGAAAGTAAAAACTTTCGCACACTCGCAAAACTTTCCGCCCTGCAGATGGAGACTGGGGGCTTGAACCCAGGCCCTTGCACATTGTAACATGTGCTCAGCCAGGTGCACCACCGCCTGACCCTGTTCATAAGCATTTTTGAAACATGTTTAACAAGTAAGCTTTTTAAGATCAGACTGGCAGTCATAACACTGACTTGTCCTGATAAATGTTATTAGGGGAAAAAAAAATTTTCTTAAATGAAGTGACAATTTCTGTACAGAATACCCAGGAATAATAATAAATATCAATATTGATAAGATGAAGGAATCATTTTATGGCTTTCTGCTAAAATGTTAATTTTTTTTTCTTTTCTCATTGCCACCAGGATTATCACTGGGGCTCCACTGCTCCACAACAAAATCCACTGCTTTTGTTGGCCATTGTTTTCCTTTTTTTTTTTTCTTTCTCTTGTTCTTTCTGCTTTATTTGATAGGGGCAGATAACAAGAAAGAGAGACACCTGCACACGAGAGAAGTAGGGGCTTGAACTCAGGTCCTTGTGCATGGTGATGTGTTTGCTCAACCATGTGCAGTACTGCTCAAGCCCCTAAAATATCATTCTTAATAAATGGCTTTTGGACCAAAACATTAGCGCAGAGAAAATTTTTGAAGCATTGTAATGTTTTCACTACTGGTGAGGAATTGGGCTTACTTACATTAGCATAATTGGTTTGACTACAGAGTTTAAACATTTAACCAACATGTTTCACTCCTGGTTTTATTCAGAATTCCAAGAATATTTCTTATATTCTTCATGGTTTATTTCTTTGCGGGCAGTCAGAGAGGGTCTGTTTGCATTCTTGCTTGCTTGTTTTGAGTTTATGGTGCTGTAAAAGAAATTGAAATAAAGAAGTTAGTTTAAACATGTCTTAAGTGTTTTGGAAGAAGATACCCTTGTAAAAAGATAATTACCTCTAGAGGAAAAAAAATCTTACCTCTAGAGGATAGAAATGAGCCCCTTACCACCTGGTAGTCAAGCACAGGCTTTTGATTTGGCCCCTGTGAAAATAAAAGACCATCACAAGAGTTAACAGTAGGATTAGAAGACTGTGATTTAGATGTCAAAGGTGTCATCTCCAGATCTGGAAGACAATACTTGCTTAGGTACAGAACAGTGTTGTCAACAACCATGACAAAATGAGAAAGTATTTATTCAGGTATACGCTTTCTTTTTTTTTTCTTTTTTTAACTTTAAACTTTATTGAAAACAAAACATGTTAGTGCATGAGAGAGAGAGGAGAAGACTGACTTACATTGTCACATAGTAGCAGTTGCATTTGGTGATCCTTAGGGATGGGGGGGGGTTTGTTCCTCACCTCCCTTCAGCAGTCTTTTTGTTGATAAAACAGACTGGAGGTAGCGCCTCAACTGACAAACTTCAGTACTGTTACCAGCAAACTGCCGGATTGCTCAGGAGTAGACATGGGCTTTAGGCCCAGGACTCTCTTTAGGCCCCTCTCAGTCCACAAGCCACACAGTGTTTGCATTCACCGGTGACTTGGTGGGT
The DNA here is from genome assembly GCF_950295315.1 of Erinaceus europaeus. Classification (NCBI taxonomy): domain Eukaryota; kingdom Metazoa; phylum Chordata; class Mammalia; order Eulipotyphla; family Erinaceidae; genus Erinaceus; species Erinaceus europaeus. The sequence goes on from NC_080172.1 coordinate 102,533,046, forward strand.
TCCCAAAGAAGTCTGTGCTTTCATTTTCTTTCACACAAACTATGACAATGGACAAGTCAATGTGAAAAGTATAAACACCTGAGCTTCCTTAAGTTCTCTTAGAAGTTAATATTGTCGTTTTTTTTATTGTTTCTTTTTTGATTGTTACTACCAGCTCTGGTTTATGGTGGTGCTCAGCTCTGGTTTATGGTGGTGCAGGAGACTGAACCTGGGAATTTGGAGCCTCTGGCATGAGAGTCTTTGCATAACCATTAAACTACCCTCCACCCAAAGTTAATATTGTTTTAAAGTGTAAATGGTGAGTGTGTGCGTGTGCATGTGTGTTCAGTACTTAAGACTGGTATGGTTTATAATCTAGCTTTAGTCTTCAACATTTGGCTTTTAGAGACTTTTTTCCTCTGAAAAATGAAAAAAGCAGAACCAGAACTAAAGTGTGTCCTTGTTTTTCACCACTGCAAAGCCCTGGAATAATAGGGACAAGGTCGGGAAGGTAGGTTGGTGAGAGGCTCATTGTGAGTTTCATTGTTAGGGATGTAGTCCATCAAAACAGGCAATATATACTGAGCTTTATGCTTTGATCAAGTATCATCACAAGTAAGAAGACAGTTCCTACCGCGTATTAACTAGGGCAGCTATCAGCTACTAAGTGAGACCTGGAACTTAAGCTTCATGCTTGAGTCTAAGCTCTTCACCACTGTGTAATTCTACATTTGGAAATGGTCTGACTTTCTTAGATCCCAACACCCACTAGCCTCTGCCCCAAACTACTGCAATCAAGCAGCTCCTGATGAAACCAAGGACACCCACTTTTTAGGAACAATGAGGTCATGGTGTCACAAAGAGGAAAGACTACTGGAAGGATGGGTGACTTTATACGTCAGCTTTCATTACTCTGATAAATACTGCTTGAGAATCTAGTATGTGTCTCATATAAAAAGGGAAGGTTGAACACGAAGGATATCCTTGCCCTTGAATGACTAATAGTAATGACTAAACTGAATTAATCATCTGTTTACAAAACTATTGTCTTTGAGCTCTGCTTGAGCACGTTTTTATTTTAAAATTCTAATTCTTGTGATAATCCTATAATAGAAAAAGTATTACCTGCCTAGTAAGGAAATGGAAATTTAACCACGTGGAGTCATTTGCTGAAGAATAAAAGCTCACTCAGTGATATTCCACATATGAGTGACACCATCTAGTAATTGTCCTTTTACTTTTTTTCACCACCATTTGTAGCTGTTTGGTTCCAAATGAAGCCATTATAGTGGGATAGGTTCGGGGGGGAGGGGGGGGTAGAGTGTTAGTGGGAGATGTGATGGTTCACATGCATCACTGTGGGTATGAAAATACTCGTGAAATCTGATGATTTTGTTAAATGATGTTGAATCACTAGTAAAAGTATACACACACACACACACACACACACACACATATTAAATCTAGTCATTGAGGATTCCAAGAGCCAAGTTGATAGACTCCATTAACATACAGGGCTTGAAACAAAATTAGATAATAGGATATCACAATACCCCCTTAGAACATTCCTTTATATAACATCTTGTTAGAAAAAGGCTTAACTAGGTGCTGGGTGGTGGCACACCTAGTTGAGTGCACATGTTACAATTCAAAAGAACCTGGGTTCAAGCCCCCAGTCCCCCACTGCAGGGGAAAAGCTTCACAAGTGGTGAAGCAGGCCTGCAGGTGTCTCTCTGTTTCCCTCTCTGTCTCTCCCTCTTCCTCTCAGTTGCTGGCTCACTCAAATAAATAAAGATAATTAGTTTTTTGTTTTTTTTTTAAAAGGCTTAACTATTGTGATAGAACAAACAAGAGAGGATTGGCTCTGAAAGAAATGCTGAAAAAGACTAAGAGAAGGATGAATACCAGGTGATCTCATTTATAGATGGAATTTAGACAAATTCAGAAGGGGAAATACAAGGTAAACTAGAATGTACTATAGCAAAGCCAAGGACTCTGGGGGAAATAAAGGGAAATGGTGGGTGTACTGGAGTCCTGAGACATGACCCAACTTGGTGGTGGGGGGAGTGTTTTTGCAGACACTGTCATAGCGAGATGAGAAATTGTACTCATCTGTCAACAACTATACTATAAATCATTAAACCCTCAATAAGGGGGGGCTTTATTGAACAATAATTCTGACCCTTTAATATTGGGTCTGGATTGTGCAAGATAGCTAAAAATTTGCTCAATGAGCAATGTAGAAAGGGATATATAAGTTTGTGGTGAGACATAAATTGACATGAGTGAAGAGTTCAATGTGACTGAAACAACGATGTGCCCCAAAGAGCGTGATGGGTAGGAAGATAAAGGCAGACTAGATTAAGAGGGGTCTTTAATGCCCCTTGGATGCTGGAACTAGTGTCTGCTATTTTTTATCCACATTAGACGAAGAAAAAAAGAATGTTGAATGAGTTCTCGTATGTGCCTTATTCACTAAGGTAAATGTGTAATGCTTTAATTAAGATAATTCTTTTTTTTTCACAGCTATACTTGATAGGCTTGATTCATTATTGTTGCTAAGTTTTATTAATGTTATTTTTTTATGGCATACACATTACGTCCCATAGATAGTAGACAAAGGGGCCAGGGTTCAAATCCAAACAAATTAACTCCAGAGCATGTCCACGTAACAACAGAACCACACAGGGTAAAGTGATAACGCTGCAGCAGGCCCAGCAGTAGAGCACTGGGTTAAGGATCCCAGGTGGAGCCCCTTGCTCTCTACCTGCAAGGGGGACACCTCACAAGTGGAGAAGCAGGTCTGCAGGTATCTTTCTCTCCCCCTCTCTGTCTCCCCTCCTGTCTCAATTTCTCTCCTATCAGCAGCAGTAACAGTAACAATGGGAAAAAGATGGCTGCCAGGAACAGTGGATTCGTAGTGCAGGCACAGAGCCCCAGCGATAACCCAGGAGGAAAAGAAAAAAGAAAAACTGCAGGGAGACTAGTCCAAGTGGGGTGGTGTGGGGTGATGGGAAAGAACTCCCTGAGAAATACTTGATGGATGGGAGATCTATTTCAACAGTGACTTTTCAGTGTATTATTCCTTTGACGATCTGGAGGAAGCATATCTGAAAGGTAAGGGAAACAATTAAAAATAACTGAATTAAGGAATGAGCTTGGTGTGTTTGCGGAAAGGGAAACAGATGTAAGAGGAGAGGAAAATGTAGCCTTAGCCAAATATCAGGTGGGAGCTTTACAGGAAAGTTTTGGAATGTCACCTTCAACATATACAAATGCATTTTCTTCTATACAGCCATTTCTAAATCACCTGTATTGTTCCTATGTACAGAATAAGTGTGGTGATCCACATTTATAGAGGGATGGTTGATTTACAAAGGCACAGACCACAGAAAAAGCAAGTATCACGTGTTGAAAACTTTGTTTCTCTGGTGCTTTCCTATGTTGATAGCCACGATAAAAGTAGCAACTGCCTGAAGGTGTCAACAGATTGTGAAGGAAGGTGGCATTCTGAGAAAATTGTATTTTTTTTCCCCCCGAGAGTTTTCTGTGTGCTATGTTTCATTACTGATTTCAAATCTCTAGTTGAGGGTTGGAGCTGTCGTGAAGGGCACCTCAGGTCAGAATCCTTCTCAGAGATTCGTGTTATAGGCGTGTTAAGAATCTAAGTAAAAGGGGGAAAAGAACAGTACACTCAGTGAAACTTGACCAGGACACTTTTAAGTCTAGCACTGTTCTTCCCAAAATTCTAGAAGTCTGTTAGGGAGCATTTCAAATGGGAAAATGTCCATCTGGGTTTAGTTCTTACCTTCAGGTCAGAATATTCTACACTGTTCAAGGTGAGACAATATTGTTATGTGGCTCATCAGATGAGTCTGTTCTAATTATATGCTTCCTTGATTATTGTTCTGCAGATTGATTAAACCATATTCAAGACATTTGTAGATCATAGTCCTGGACACTTCTATATGTTAGCAAATCAAGTTTGATTTATCCTTGGAATTATTGGCTAAGGATGGCTTCTTTTTTTTTCAGTGTATGTGCTCTCTAGCTTATAATTTTAATTAGTGCTTGCTCCCAGTTCACACTGAGAATAGGGATGATTGTCACTTCAGCACTGATGCACAGCCTTAGCTTGCAATGCAACTTTAACTTTTTCATTCAGATTCCATAATCAGCGCTGGATGTGTGATAACTGGAGTCTGCGGAATTAAAGCTACAGTGCAGTAGCTCTTCAGCTGAATTTGAATTAGATTGCAGATAGGCAACAGTGGGTGGGGCGGTTCAAATGTCCTTTTCTACCGTGCCTGAGTCTAAAGTTCATCGCCTCCTGCACCCCTCCCTCCCCAATTGTGAGTTATTAGTCCCACATGCTGAGGATGGCCCAGTACAGCTGGGGTAACTCTGAGGTCAGTCTTCTTTGTCACTGGTCGCTCCTTGAGAAAAGGAAGCCGTAGCGCAGTGGGTTAAGCGCACGTGGCGCAAAGAGCAAGGAACAGCAGAAGGGTCCCGGTTGGAGCCCCCGGCTCCCCACCTGCACGGGAGTCGCTTCACAGGAGGTGAAGCAGGTGTGCAGGTGTCTTGCTCTCCCCCTCTGCCTTCCCCTCCTCTCTCCATTTCTCTCTGTCCTATCCAACAACAATGACATTAATAATAATTAATAATAATAATAACCACAACAATGTTAAAACAACAAGGGCAACAAAAGGGGAAAAAAAAACTTTATGAGAAAAGGAAGCTTTATCATTGTTATTTTATTGTAGCTTTTGCTACTCAGGTTGCCTCGCCACCTTTCCTCTGACCATACACAGATACCAGATCTTTTCTCTCTTTTTCTACATGGTGGAAGGTAAAAAGTCTTCCTTGGTATTTCTCTCTCCTTTGGCTGTGGTGTCCATAGGCAAGAGAGATGCAATTACTTTCTGAAAATGTGAAATAATTAAGAAAAGCTGGCTTTGAATTCCCGACGGCGCTCTTCCCACTCAAGATGATACTGTATTATTTCTTGAAAAATCTAGTTTCTTGAATAAGGTAATCATATTTCTCTTAGTAATCAAGTAGAAATTCCCCTCTGTGAAATACGAGAGAGCTACCTACCTTTTTCAAAAAAATTTCAGTTCAAATTTAAGCGCTTCATCTCTGGACTTGAACTGAAATTTAATTATCATCATCTTGACATACATTGACTAACATATAAACAGCACCAATCAGAGCACAAAGTGAGAATATGTGGTGAAGGAAATAAAGAGCCGAGAGGAGTATGACAGAAGTCTAGAAGTTTTAAGAAAGCAATTTGTTTTTTAACAAATTCAAGTTCTTTCCTTCCTAAAAGTGCAATTGGTATGATAATACAATATTGCTTGTAAGTGCAAATGTGAATATTTAACAGTAGCAAGTTTATGCAGCTTAAATGTTTCTGCTTAAATATTCTGTTAAATGATAACAGAATTTTAAGGAAGTGTGCTTTCACAGAATGAAAGGAGGTATTCGAAATAAGTAGAATATCCTTGAAGATTTTTATCATACACTGAAGCTTAGAAAAAAAAAAAAACCTGTTTAATCATAGAGTTAACCTGATCATCAGAAAACAAGTTCAGGGATCTGGGCTGTGGCACACTGTGTTAAGTGCACTTAGTAGAAAGCACAAGGACCTGTGCAAGGATCCCGGTTCGAGCCCCTGGCTCCCCAGCTGCAGGGGATGGCTTCACAAGTGGTGAAGCAGGTCTGTAGGTGTCTATCTCTCTCTCCCACTCTGTCTTCCCCTCCTCTCTCCATTTCTCTCTGTTCTATCCAACAATGACGACAACAATAATAACTACAACAATAAAACAAGGGCAACAAAAGGGAATAAATATTTTTAAAAAGAATTTTTAAAAGTGTTAAAAAAAAAGAAATGGAAATGGAAATCAGACGAATATGGGATGATCCCACTCATAAACAGAAGCTGAGAAAGAAGAACAGAAAGGGAAACTCAAAGCAGGGTTTGACTGAGTTTGGAGTAGGGCACCATAGTAAAAATCTCTGGGTGGAGGGTGAGGGTGGATGTTCAGCTTCACTGGGGCAGGAGGGAGGACGCAGATGGGAAGGGACACAGTCTTTTGGTGGTGAGAATGGTGTTTATGTACACTCCTATTAACCTGTAGTCATATAAAAAATTATAAAAGGAAAAAAAAAAGAAAGAAATGGAAATCAGGGGGCCAAGCAGTAGCGCAGTGGGTTAAGCCTTTATAAAGCACAAGGACCTGTGTAAGGATCCCAGTTCGAGTCCCTGGTTCTCCACTTGTAGGGTGAGGGGTCGTTTCACAAGCAGTGAAGCAGGTCTTCAGGGGTCTTTCTCTTGTCCTCTCTGTCTTCCTGTTCTCTCTCAATTTCTCTCTGTCCTATCCAACAACGACAGCAGTAACAACAATAGCAATAATAAAAACAACAATGATAAACAAGGGCAACAGAAAGGGAACAAAGTCTCCAGGAGCAGTGGATTTGTAGTGCAGGCACTGAACCCCAGCAAATAACCCTGGAGGCAAAAATAAGGCAATCTGTAATCACTAATCTAAGATGAACAATTAATCCAAAATTTTTCTCTTCCCTCAAGGACATTTGTCAAATCTAAAATGACTGTTCATTGGTTTTTCTGGTACAAAAAGAGAATTCAAGGTACTCTTACTCTCAGGTTGGCTCTCTTGTGTGTTTGCACTTCAAACTCATTTTGTGGAACCCAAGTGTATAACGACATTAGTCCGTGGCAAGAAAGGTGAAGTACTATCACAGAACTATAGCTTTTTAAATTACTGATACTACCATTGACCCTATTATGAGTATTATTTAAATCTCAGTGCCAGAATACTTAAGTAAATGTTCACAAATGATCAGAATTTAAATATTTTTTAAAAGAGTAATTTTAGGGAGTCGGGCGGTAGCAGTAACGGGTTAAGCACACATGGCACAAAGCGCAAGGACCGGCATAAGAATCCCAGTTCGAGCCCCGGGCTCCCCACCTGCAGGGGAGTCGCTTCACAAGCATTGAAGCAGGTCTGCAGGTGTCTATCTTTTTCTCTCCCTCTCTGTCTTCCCCTCCTCTCTTGTTTTCTTTCTGTCCTATCCAACAACAGCAAGGGCAATAACAACAAGTGTAACGAAATGAGAAAAATGACTTCCAGGAGCAGTGGATTCTTAGTGCAGGCATTGAGCCCCAGCAATAACCTTGGATACAAAAAGTAATTAATTAATTTATTGATTAAGTTAATCAATTGAATCAATTAATTAATTTTTTAAAAGCCAATGACTAGCTAGGTTCAGTGACAAGCACACAATTTACTCTGAAAATGGCAGTGGGGGAAGGAATCCATGGTACTATGAGGAAATGTGTAATAAAGGGAAGTAATTATCAGTCTTCTTTCTGCTTTAAAATGCACCTGTTCTGGTTTGGAAGAGGAAAAATGTCTTGGAATGAATGTCGGTGAACGGTTTATAATGATTTATGAAACTAGGGGGTGAGGCAGTGGCTCACCTCCGTTAAGCGCACATAGTACAAGGTGCCAATGACCCGCGGAAGGACCAGGGTTGGAGCTTCGGCTCCCCACTTGCAGGGAGGACACTTCACAAGTGGTGACTCAGGCTTACAGATGTCTTTCTCTTTCTGTCTTCTTCACTCTGTCCTATGCAATAAAATAAAAAAATTAAAAAAGGCAAAAACTGCATTCCTAGTGTCCGCACCAACTCCCAGCAACAACCCTGGAGGCAAAAAAAAAGAAAAAAACCGGGAGTGGGGCGGTAGTGAAGTGGGTTAAGCGCACGTGGCACAAAACTCAAGCACCGGCGTAGGATCCCGGTTCGAACCCCCGGCTCCCCACCTGCAGGGGAGTCGCTTCACAAGCGATGAAGCAGGTCTGCAGGTGTCTATCTTTCTCCCCCACCTCTGTCTTCCCCTCCTTTCTCCATTTCTCTCTGCCCTATCCAACAACGACAAACAACAACAATAATAACTACAACAATGAAACATCAAGGGCAACAAAAGGAAATAAAATAAATATAAAACAAAGTTCATGAAACTATTTAATGCCACTGAAACATAGTGTTAAAGTGATTTTTTAAAAAATTATGGGTTGCCAGGCGGTAACACAGCGGGTTAAGTGCACAAGGTGCAAAGCTCAAGGACCGGATTCAGGATCCTGGTTCGAGCCAGCTCTTCACCTAAGGGGGGGTCGCTTCACAAGAGGTGAAGCAGGTCTGCAGATGTTTATCTTTCTCTCCCCCTCTCTGTCTTCCCCTCCCCTCTCCATTTCTCTCTGTTCTATCCAACCACAGCTATAACAACACTAACAATAGCAACCATAAGGGCAACAAAATGGGAAAAATAGTCTCCCTGAACAATAGATTTGTACTGCTGGCACTGAGCCCCAGCGTTAACCCTTGAGGGAATAAAAATATGAAAACACTAAGCAGACCCTGGACTAGAGTTGGTGTATTGGACCAAATCAAAAGACTCTGGTGTGGGAGGCAGGGAGAGTACAGGTCCTGGAAAAGGATGACAGAACCTAGTGGGGTTTGTATTGTTATGTGAAAAACTGAGAAATGTTAAACATGTACAAACTATTGTATTTACTGGTGACTGTAAAACATTAACCCCGCCCAATAAAGGAAAAAAAAGTTAAAAAAAAAATCTCACTAAATGATTGGTACTCTAAAATATTGTATACTTTTTGCTAAGAAGTTTTCATGTCCAAAACATTTGAGTGACTTCCAATAGTCTGACTTTTCTGTTCTAAGTTCTGTCGTTTCTTAATGAAAAATGTCTCCTAGTTGCCCAGGAGTTGGCCTGCTGATGACAGCAAAGGGCATAAGGTTATGAGTTCAGTCCTTGGAATCACAGGTACCAGAGTGACTCTCTGATTCTCTCCTTCTTTCTGTAATTAACAAGTCTATCTTTTAAAATGACACATGGGGGTTCAAGATGGCAGCTTAAAGATATCACCTGGCCAACTCGCCACCAAAAAAAAAAAAAAATCAAACAAAAAAAACAAAATGTGCTGTAAACCAGGGAATTGCAAATGAGAGCATGAGAGCATAATTTCCACGCCAGTAGGAGAGAAACTATAGAAAAAAATATATATACCCTGTCTAATTTATCATAATTTTCATAAGTTTTGCTTATTATTAACTGATTAACATTTGTTTATTATTAACTGATTAACAACAACAACAAAAATGACCAGCTGAAAATAGATTTTCCCAAACATATCCTTGGTCTACAGGCTAACTTAAAGTGCAAAAAGTAATACAGAAGCCAGGAGGTGGCTACATAAGTAAAATGCAACTTTCACTTGCACAAAGACCCAAGTTCAAGTCTCAGGTTCCATACAGGAACACTTTCAAGAAGGAAGCTTCACAAAAAGGAATAGTACTGTAATGTCTCTCCTCCTATTTTCTTCCTCCTCTTTCTATCTCCCCCATCATTCTACCCCATTTTCTTTACTCTCTGGTTAAAGGGGTAAAAAACAAGTTTGCCAGGAACAGAAGACAGAATTTCAGTGATAACCCTGGTGGCGAAAGAAATAAAAACAGCAATATAAAACTTTAAGAAGTATTTTGGAGGGAGTCGGGCTGTAGCGCAGCGGGTTAAGCGCAGGTGGCGCAAAGCACAAGGACCGGCATAAGGATCCCGGTTCGAACCCCGGCTCCCCACCTGCAGGGGAGTCGCTTCACAGGCGGTGAAGCAGGTCTGCAGGTGTCTATCTTTCTCTCCTCCTCTCTGTCTTCCCCTCCTCTCTCCATTTCTCTCTGTCCTATCCAACAACGACAACAACAATAATCACTACAACAATAAAACAACAAGGGCAACAAAAGGGAATAAATAAATAAAATAAATATTTTTAAAAAAGTATTTTGGTTCTTCAGAAAAATATCAATGAAGTCTCATTTGAAATAACTTGCAAAAGACAGATATGCAAACAAGGAAATAATGGACATGAAGAAGTTATGTATAAAAATTGTAAGTTTTTAAGTTAAAAAGTTGTAGATCCATAGGTTTGGGTATCAGATAATTATATAACAGGAAAAAAAATGAAAAAAAAATCATGACATAAATATGATTAGAACATATGAAAATAAAGCTATCTATAGAAGTAATTAAAATGTGGAATAATCTATTCTCAATAAAGTATTTAAATATATTCACTTTTTACTAGTGTCAAATACTTAGACCTTATTACAGAGGAGTGCCAAATACTAAAATAAGCAGTTATAACACATAGCTCAAAGTCTAACTGAAGGATCTGAGTTAATATACTTACTAAATTTTTTAAATCATTTCTTTTTAAAACTTTTTTTACGAGATCAGGCATGTTCAGGGTAATATTGCCGTAGACAAAACTTTTTTTATTATCTTTATAGGATAGAGACAGTAGAAATCAAGTGGGTGGGGGGGGATAAAGGGGGAGGGAGACAGAGGGACACCTGCAGCACTGCTTTACCACTCAAAGCTTTCCTCCTGCAGGTGGGGACCGAGGACTAGAACCTGTGTCCTTGTTCATTGTAACGTGCACTCAACCAGGTGTGCCACCACCCAACCCCAAACCCCAGGTTCTTAAGTATTGCAGCATATCACTCAACCAGGAGTGCTAGCACCTGGCCCACAATTACTAAAGCTATCAATTGTAAACCTAGAGTTATTTATATTATTTTGACCTTCACAAACCTATATAGGGGATTTCTGGGCAAGTTTCGTGAAGAGTCATAGAGATAACTAGATTAAGATCTGCACTGACAATCCAAGGTAGCTAGCTACTGAATTAACACACAAAATAAGTGTTTGCTGTATAGGAAGTAGCTTAAAGGAAGAACCCAAAACTTACATGTTTGAGGCCCTGGTTTGATCTCTGGCACTTCACAGGCTTGAATAGAGCTTTACAAGAAGAAAAAAAGAGTCAGTTCCCCACCTGCAGGCAGGGGTGGGGGTAGCTTCACAAGAGGTGAAGCAGGCCCACTGGTGTCTATCTTTCTCTCCCACTCTCTATCTTCCCATCCCCTCTCAATTTCTCTTTGTCCAATCCAATTAAAACTGGGGGAAAAATGGCCGCTAGGACTAGTGGATTCATAATGCAGGCACCAAGCCCCAGTGATAACCCTTAAGAAAACAAAAAATAACAACCAAAAAACAAAAAAAGCACCAGAAGATATATATATATTTTTTCTATCTCAGGCATGTATGCTTTAAGTAGAAGATCTAGTAAAAATAAATAACTAAATAGATATTCTCAAGGACCCCTTTGGAGTTGGGATTCTAAAGTCAGACTTTAGGCTATAAAGCTTCCCCCCATACATATTTTAAGTAGATTTTGCTGTTTAATAAACCAGTTTTCATGTTCTTGGTTGAACTATTCCTTTAATGTTGTGAGTCTACCTACACATAGGACTTGATTTGTCACAAGATAAGCAAATGGAGCAAGTTATTTATTCATCAGCATAGTTCACTTTGGAGTCTTTGAAAATTAGGTATTTTCTCAGAGTTTTTATGAAGTTGATTAAATGAGATAGTAATGTGAAAATGCATAACCCAGAGACTGATCATAGGAGGGAACTCAGAAATCAAAATTAGCACACTAGATGAAAATATATTTGAGACCATATATCCACATAGTTGAAGCTGAAGATAATACTTTCTATTTACTTTTTACACAGAGAATACTAATTATACATGGAATATTTTTGATGTGTCATATAGTTAAGGCCATACAATTACTTGACAATTCAATAATTCTTTAAAAGAGGCACTATTCTTATATATTTCTCAGCCTGTTTATTATTTTTTTTTTTCATGAAATCCAGCAATGGAACTGTATATTCCTTTTTTTTTTTTTTTTACCAGCGCTCAACTCTGGCTTAAGGTGGTGTGGAGGAGAGTTTGTTTGCATAGCCATTATGAAATCCAGCAATGGAACTGTATATTCCTTTTTTTTTTTTTTATTTTTTTTACCAGAGCTCAACTCTGGCTTAAGGTGGTGTGGAGGAGAGTTTGTTTGCATAGCCATTATGCTACCTACCCCCCACCCTCTTATGTATTTCTAAGATGAGGAAACAAGGGCCAAAATAGCTAAAGAAAATGTGGAGATGTGAGAAGACAATAAGCTAGAAAAGCATTCTGAAGACCAAAATTGTGGGAGATTTAGACACTAAGATAAGTTTGCATTGTATTCCATCCAAGCCTTTGTGGGTTTCCGAGAAGAGGAATAACTAACCACAGTTGTGCTTATGACATTGCGCATAGTTATTAGTCTAGTGGTGAACAGGTGCTGAAAATGAGAAATGTATTCTTGAGACACTGAGGTGGCTTGGATATTAGGTATGAAGGAAAACTGAGTGGAATTGGGAAGAAGCTCTTAGCTTGAGAGATTATAGACAAAGGATTTAAAGGACTTGATTGATAACTATATGTCCAATAGAGGGGAAAAAAGAGTTGAAGATATTTTACTCAAGGTAATCAAAGATAACAACTTAATGTTGAGGGGCTGTCCTTTGCCAAATGCGTTCTCTTCTCTTCTATCAAAGATAACCCTCAGGGCCAGGGTGGCGGTGCTCCTGACTAAGCAAACACATCACCATGTCTAAGGACCTGGGTTTGAGCCCCACTCCACACCTGCAGGGAGGATACTTCACAAGAGGTGGAGCAGGTCTGCAGGTGTCTCTCTTCCTCTCTCCCTTTTCAGCCTCCCTCTCCACTCTCAAATTCTATTTATCTGATTTAATCAAAATAGACAGGGAGGGGAGGAAAGGGAAGATATGGCCATCTGGATTGGTAGATTTGGAGTGCTGGCACAGAGGCCCAGCAATAACCCTGGTGGCAATTAAAAAAGAAGAAAAAAAGATAATCCTCAGATCGAATGTCCTATCCATAATTGTGTACCGGTATACAACTGACCATAATTTCTGAAGTGCATGTATTACCCAGGTTATTAGCTTTCTTAAGTTTTTATTTTGTTTACTCAAATTTTGAATACTCTATCCCAAACCCAGCACTTTTCATAAATTAAGAACAAAGTCAAGCGATTTTTGAATTTGTGACTAAACACCTCAGACAAACTCAGTCAGTGAAGTAGATTAGCTCAGCTCAATATATGTTTTTTGAATGAATGGGTGAGGCAGGTTAAGTTGACCTCTTCCAAATCATTCAGGCAAGCCTTTGTAGAAAAAAAATTTTTTGACAATTTTGTGGAGTACAATCAAAAGCTCAAACAACAAAAAAGTACTATTCACAGAGCTCAGATGCCAATAATGAGAGAGAGAGAGAGAGAGAGAGAGAGAGAGAGAGAGAGGGAGAGAAATTTGAGAAACAGCATTCCCCAACTATATAAGCAAGGAAATCGCACCCCACAGACTGCTAGTGGAGCAAAGCAGTAAGATTCTCTTGGGCCTTCTTCCAGTGCTTCTGGTTATACTTGGCATCCTGATTCTTTTTTCTCTTCTCACACTCATCTTCTTACCAAGCAATTCAATTTTCTGCCCTTCATTCACTTCCTGCTTTCCTTCATTCTGGAAACACCTCAATTTTCTTCTAATTGCATGCCTTTATGTCTTCCCCTCCCTGTGTCTAGAGTGTTTCCCTCTGCCTGGATTTGTCAAATACCTTCCTTTATAGCCTTCAAAGATCTCTTTCATTTCCCCTTCCTCCCTGCAGCCCATCATGACCAAGTGTGTGTGATATTGAATCTCTTTTTTCTTCTACCATGCTACTCACTAACTCCACAAAAACCACAACTGCTCCACTCAAAACATAATGTAATACTTATTTAGAATAGGCTTGCTTTTTCTCTAACATCACCCAGGTTGGATCATTCTATTTTGACCACATTAATTTTTGTGTGGTCTGAAATGTAGGCATGGAGACAACAGGAATTGATTCTGTTTAACTCACTTAGAAAAACATCAACCTAGCACTAAATGCACTATTAATAAAGACTGCAGTGGGTAGCATTCAGAATTAGACAAGTCTATATACAGAGTGTTCACTTTTGCTGTATATTTGTACTTTATTAAACCATTGACATAAAGGAGATCTCATTATACCAGAGATTGGGACAAGGAAAAAGGAAAACAGGAAAAGAACAAACTCCTTATGAATCTCCACCTCAGTAAAACTGCCCTTCATTCCAATGGGAATGTGTTAGCTCTCTTGACACCTTCGAATAGGCTGCTGTCATGATTTCTTCTCATACACTCTCTCCTTTGCTTCCTTAGCTAATCACAGAACAGGAACCGTTCGTTCTACCAGCATGCACCATTTCTTCTAACTCGGCAAGTAAAGCTAACACAAACGGCTTAATCACTTTTCTCTCAACAGGTGAGGATAATAAAGCAGTGGGGGGAAAAATGACAAAATTTAGAGCACCATTTTCTGTGTTAAGAGTCATTCACTGACTTTTCCTTTGACAGTCAATCACTTATTGTAGCACAGCACGAAAGTCAAGCAGGTGTATGTAGCCTCAAAAGCCTAAGTTTTGAAATAGGAGTAAATAGTATCCTTCTGTTTAAATTCTGAATATAGAGTATATGGTACCTGAAATACTTAATACAAGATGGCCATAGAGGAGAGAGAGAGAAAGAGAGAGAGAGAGAAAGAGAGAGAGAGAGAGAAAGAGAGAGAGAGAGAGAAAGAGATGGTGGGTGACTTTTGTAGGTCTTTCATAGTTTCTAGTGTAATCGAGGCAAATAGAGGCAAACATGATTTGGAGCTCTAGAAAGAGCACTTATGTTATCTACTTCTGTGCACTATTTATAGATTAAAAAACTAGGGATTTCTGAAAACCCAAAAACCAACCCAGATGTTAAGGTTACTTTCCCAAATGATTTGGGAAATTATGTAATCATGGGACATGAGCATCCTGCCTTCTGTGGCAGATTGCTGGATTAAGTAGATTAGTGAACTGTGATAAACCCTTCAAGCTTTTAATTTATTGCTTCATGGGTGGACATTTTTTTTTTTGCCTCCAGGGTTATTGCTGGTGCTCAGTGCCTGCACCATGAATCCACTGCTCCTGGAGGCCATTTTTTCCCCCTTTTGTTGCTCTTGCTGTGGTAGTCTTGTTGTGGTTATTATTGTTGTTGTTGATGTCATTCGTTGTTGGATAGGACAGAGAGAAATTGAGAGAGATGGGGAAGACAGAGAGGGGGAGAGAAAGACAACTGGAGACCTGCTTCACCGCCTGTGAAGCGGCTCCCCTGTAGGTGGGGAGCTGGGGCTCAAACCCGGGTCCTTAGCCAGTCCTTGAGCTTTATGCCACGTCAGCTTAACCCGCTGCACATCCGCCCGATATTTTTAAAGGAATACTTTGACACAGAATGAGTGTACGTTGTCATGTGTGGAAGCTCTATGTTTAATGTGTGTAAATTATAAATTATTTGAAGACATTACCAGGGTTCTTAATATAAAGTCCTTCTCTCTTTTTAGGACTACTAAGGAATACCCTTTTTGTCATCATTAGCCCTTTAATTTTCTTTTTTTTTTTTTTCTATTTTTTTAATATTTATTTTATTTATTTATTCCCTTTTGTTGCCCTTGTTGTTTTATTGTTGTCATTGTTGGATAGGACAGGGAGAAATGGAGAGAGGAGGGGAAGACAGAGAGGAGGAGAGAAAGACACCTGCAGACCTGCTTCACCGCCTGTGAAGCGACTCCCCTGCAGGTGGGGAGCCGGGGTTTGAACCGGGATCCTTATGCCGGACCTTGTGCTTTGCGCCACCTGCGCTTAACCCGCTGTGCTACAGCCCGACTCCCCATCCCTTTAATTTTCCAAGCCGATCTTTTTTGGATAGAAAGAGGCAGAGACAGAGAGAAGGAAAGACACCATGACACCGAGGCTTCCTCCAGTGTGGTTGGCAACAGACTTGAGCTTGCTCTATGAACATGACAAAGTAGACACACTGTTTTACAGGCTCAAAGCTAATCTGATTATCACTTGGGTGTAGCCCCGTATGACTAAAAGTTGCATGTGTCTTTTCTGAAGTGAGAAAATGGGTATTTGCACATTTTGTTCAGCTGTATTTTTTTCCTCCTTTCATGTCTGAAGTAGAGATAACTGCACTACAAGACTGAAGCAACCTGCATAACTTCGTTCACACAAGGGTGACTGATTGTCCTGGAGAACTATCTGGAAACTAAAAGTTTTAGGAAACTGAATTTAAAGGATAATTTACTACAGTAAAATTTCCCTCTTACATAAAACGTTTTATTCATGAGTTTGGTACTATGTTTACTCTTCTGTATTATGCCACTTAAACAGGGTGCATTATTATTTGTAACAGATTAAAAACAAACCTCTGTTGATAACTTCATTTATATTTAGTGATGTCCTACTGACCAGATAATTGTGCTGGTGGTCCTGTATTTCCCCTTCAGGCCTGCCTACCTATTAATGATGATGTTCTTTTTTAGTATGGGCTTTCTTCAGAGGACAATTGGAAGCAAAACCTTAAGTTATCAAAATGTATAGGGACACAGTCCAGGAAGCAGAAGTAGAGTTATAGAAAGGCAGTTGAAGAAAAAAAAAAATGAAGAAGTTTTATATACATATATTTCATAAGCCAGCCACTTGGTGTCTCAGATATTTGGCTCAAATAAGTAATGAAATTATTATACCTTCAAACAATGTAGAACAGACATGAAGAGAACAATATCTCATCCTCATATTTCAATTTCCTATTGGTCAACATTTGGCCGACAAAACCTGTGCTCTGGACATTTTTGATTTGTATATGCACAGCTATGACAAATCTGTGTCTCAGCGTAACAGTGAATTCTGAGGCTATGAGATGAGATTGTGTGATGCTTGGAAGCAAATCTTGGGGTTTTGAGCATCTGCTTCAGGAGACAACAGCATTTCATGCTAGTGGAATAGCACTAAGCTTTTGCTTTAGTGACTCCAATTGGCTGGTAGACACTGGACCTGTGTAGACCTGTGTAGACCTGTGTAGACCTGTGTAGACACTGGAGGATATAAAAACTGAATTGGTTAGACTCCATGACTATAAAAAAAGTGACAAAACACTAAGCTCTATTTAAGCATTAAAAGATAAAGTGTTGCCCCTGGCTCCCCACCTTTAGGGGAGTCACCTCACAGGTGGTGAAGTAGGTCTACAGGTGTCTTTCTCTCCCCCTCTCTGTCTTCCCCTCCTCTCTGTTTCTCTCCGTCCTAACAACCATGACATCAATAACAACAACAATAACCACCATAACAATAAAAAAACAACAAGGGCAACAAAAGGGAAAATAAATATAATAATTTTTTTATTTTTAAAAATATTTATTTATTTATTCCCTTTTGTTGCCCTTGTTTTATTGTTGTTGTTATTGATACAGTTGTTGGATAGGACAGAGAGAAATGGAGAGAGGAGCGGAAAACAGGGGGGGAGAGAAAGGTAGAAACCTGCAGACCTGCTTCACCGCCTGTGAAGGGATTCCCCTGCAGGTGGGGAGCCAGGGGCTCGAACCCGGATCCTTAAGCCAGTCCTTGCGCTTTGCACCACCTGTGCTTAACCCGCTGCACTACTGCTCGACTCCCAATAAATTTTTTTTTAAAGAAAGAACATGTATTGTGGTCTGGGAGGTGGTGCAGTGGATAGGGCATCGGACTCTCAAGCGTGAGGTCCTGAGTTTGGTCCACTGCAGCACACGTACCAGAGTCATGTCTAGTTCTTTCTCTCTCTCCTCCTATCTTTCTCATTAATAAGTGAATAAAGTCTTAAAAAAAAAGAACATGTATTAAAAAGTAGATAGTTTCTAAAATACTTAGCACAGGAACTAGCTTAAACTTACTTGTAATTG
This sequence comes from Erinaceus europaeus, assembly GCF_950295315.1. Lineage (NCBI taxonomy): Eukaryota > Metazoa > Chordata > Mammalia > Eulipotyphla > Erinaceidae > Erinaceus > Erinaceus europaeus. The sequence goes on from NC_080172.1 coordinate 102,550,837, forward strand.
AAAGTTGAAAAACAGTCTGGAAATTATGTGGTTTCTTCAGTACATATAGGAATTAAAAAAATATATTGTCCATTTCCCCCTTTAGTAAATCTTTGATCATTAAGAAGGATAGTTATGGGGGACCAAATGGTGATAATCCTGGTTGAGTGCACATGTTACAATACACAAAGACCTGGGTTTGAGCCTCCAGTTCCCACCTGCAGGGGGAAGGCTTTTAGGACTGGTAAGGCAGGTCTGAAGGTGTCCTTCTGTCTCTCTCCCTTTTTATCTCCTCCTTTCTTCTTGATATCTGGCTGTCTCTGTCCAATAAATAAGATAATAATAATAAAGAAGGGTAGCTATTTCTACTTTACTTGTGGGGTGATAGAGACAATTAGAGGTAGTAAATTACTTCTTCAAGGTTATTGTTGTGGGGAGGGCTGAATCCAATAATTTAAAGAGAAGTCCAATTTCCCACTTCCAATATGCCTAGATATCTTTCTTTTTTTTTATTATTTATTTTTTATTTAAGAAAGGATTAATTAACAAAACCATAGGGTAGGAGGGGTACAACTCCACACAATTCCCACCGCCCAATCTCCATATCCCACCCCCTCCCCCAATAGCTTTCCCATTCTCTATCCCTCTGGGAGCATGGACCCAGGGTCATTGAGGGTTGCAGAAGGTAGAAGGTCTGGCTTCTGTAATTGCTTCCTCGCTGAACATGGGCGTTGACTGGTCGGTCCATACTCCCAGTCTGCCTCTCTCTTTCCCTAGTAGGATGGGTCTCTGGGGAAGCTGAGCTCCAGGACACATTGGTGGTGTCTTCAATCCAGGGAAGTCTGGCCGGCATCCTGATGACACCTGGAACCTGGTGACTGAAAAGAGAGTTAACATACAAAGCCAAACAAATTGTTGAGCAATCATGGACCCAAAGCTTGGAAAAGTGGAGAGGAAGTATTAGGGAGGTACTCACTGCAAACTCTAGTATACTTCTGCTTTCTTACTTTGGTGCCATACTCCAAACTCAGTCAATTTCTGCTTTGTGTTTCTACTTTTTTTTTTTTTTACATGCATAACATTCCCCAGATTCCCATTTAGCAATACAACCCCCACTATTTCATTCATCATTTTTCATGGACCTGTATTCTCCCCACCCACCCACCCACCCCAGAGTCTTTTACTTTGGTGTAATACTCCAATTCCATTTCAGGTTCGACTTGTGTTTTCTTTTCTGGCTGAGCAAGTTGTGGTATATATACACAATGGAATACTACTCAGCTGTAAAAAATGGTGACTTCACCGTTTTCAGCCGATCTTGGATGGACCTTGAAAAAATCATGTTGAGTGAAATAAGTCAGAAACAGAAGGATGAATATGGGATGATCTCACTCTCAGGCCGAAGTTGAAAAACAAGATTAGAAAAGATATCTTTCTTGTAGACTAATTTGACTCACTGCAAATTTTCCAGGAACTTATTCACTAACCAAAGAATTAGACCAGCAGCACAATCCCACCCTGACAGTGACTCTAGCTTTCAATTCTTTATTTGATACCTGGACTTTTAAATAGCCAGAAAGAACTGAAGAAAAGAAGAAAGAATTCTTTTGTTCCTTATACAACTAGAAGATGAATTAAATCATCATTTCACACCTAATAAATAGACTAAAATGCCTGGAGAAGTTAAATAAATATTAAAGAAAATGAAATTTTAGATTTACTTTCTGATCACACCTTTGTTAAAAATATGAAGATTGAGAGCTTGAGTTCTCAAGAATTCTCCCAGCAGCCACCCCTCTTCTTCTTCCCGCAAGTGGCCTTAGGTGACCCCCCCACAACGGTCTGCTACTCGCTTGACCCAGAAAACCCAACGAAATCATGCAAGTCAGAAGGCTCAAACCTCCGTGTGCATTTCAAGAACACTCGAGAAACTGCCCAGGCCATCAAAGGCATGCATATCCGAAGAGCCACCAAGTATCTGAAGGATGCCACTCTACAGAAGCAACGTGTCTGAAAGGGAAACTAAAAGCAGGACCTGACCAAACTGTAAGTAGGGCACCAAAGTAAAAGCCCTGTGGTGAGGGGTAGACATGCAGCTTCCTGGGCCAGTGGGGGGAGGGAGTGGATGGGATGGATGGGTCACAGTCTTTTGGTGGTGGGAATGGTGTTTATGTACACTCCTAGTAAAATGTAGTCATATAAATCACTAGTTAATTAATACGAGAGGGGGAAAATTAATTGTATGTCTCAATGTTTTTCAAAACACAAACTGAATCTTTTAAATATATAGGCTGTGTAATTGATATGCAGACTCTCTCAAAAGCCTAGACCAAGTAGATCAGAAGCAACCAATAGCACAGCTATATACAAGATACTGGGTACTGTACAGCAAACCCTAACAAAAGGACTTTTCAAAGTTAACCCAATTACCAAATAATGTGATGATAACATTAACTATTAATTATCGATTGTCTTTTTGAACCCTAAGACAGCAGGAACCTCACATCTCCACTATAGAGCCTCTACTTCCCCCAGTCCTGGAACCCTTGGATAGGGCCCACTTTCCCGTATGCCTCTCCCAATCCATATCAAATAATATTGCATCCGCTGATCACAACCTAACCAACACAACGATTGCCACCTCAACATGCTTCAGCTCAGACTGTGTCCAGAGACTTCACGTGTGGAATGACAGCCCTTCAGCTTCATTACTCGGGTGAGACCTTTCCTTTCATAGTATACTCTAATTCCATCTCAGGTGGTTCACTTTCTAACAAAGTACCAAAACCTAGATATACACCAGTTTTTGTGAGAGAGAGCATATGTTCACACGTATCCATAAACTACTGCAAAATATATACCTGAAAGCAGAAGTACACTAGAGTTTGCAGTGAGTACCTCCCTAACACTTCCTCTCCACTATTCCAAGCTTTGGGTCCATGATTGCTCAACAATTTGTTTGGCTTTGTATGTTAACTCTCTTTTCAGTCATCAGGTTCCAGATGTCATCAGGATGCCGGCCAGGCTTCCCTGGACTGAAGACCCCACCAATGTGTCCTGGAGCTCAGCTTCCCCAGAGACACACCCTACTAGGGAAAGAGAGAGGCAGACTGGGAGTATGGACCGACCAGTCAACGCCCATGTTCAGCGGAGAAGCAATTACAGAAGCCAGACCTTTTACCTTCTGCAACCCACAATACCCTGGGTCCATGCTCCCAGAGGGATTGAGAATGGGAAAGCTATCAGGGGAGGGGGTGGGATATGGAGATTGGGTGGTGGGAATTATGTGGAGTTGTACCCCTCCTATCTTATGGTTTTGTTAATTAATCCCTTCTTAAATAAAAAAGAAAAAAAAAAAGAAGCAACGTGTGACACTCGTCATTACAATGGTGGCATTGGTACGTGTGTCCAGGCTAAACAGTGGGGCTGGACTCAAGGTCAGTGGCCCAAGAAGAGTGCTGAGTTTCTTCTGCACATGCTTAAAAATGCAGAGAACAACGCTGACCTTAAGGACCTAGATGTAGATTCCCTGGTCATTGAACATATCCTGGTGAACAAAGCCCCGAAGACGAGGAGCGGAATTTACAGAGGTCATGGTCGCATCAGCCCCTACATGAGCTCTCCCTGCTACATAGAGATGATCCTCACTGAAAAAGAGCGGATTGTCCCTAAACCAGAGGAAAAGGTTGCACAGAAGAAAAAGATATCCCAGAAAATGAAAGAAAAAAAAACTTATGGCCCGGGAATAAATTGAACATAAAATAAATGTAACTGAAATTTTTAAAAAAATATGAAGATATTAATAACTATTATTTTAAGTAGTTAAATAGATATGTTGTCTATCTGGCAAAATTTCTAAAAGATACTTTCATAAAATTTATTTGCTTACTTATTTTGCTTGTGAGACATATCATGTTATAAAGAAATTTAAGCAGGGGTAAGCAAAGAGAAATGATGTACAATATCAGTGGTCAATTTTATCTTTATTTAAACATCTCAATACCAAGTTGTTCCCCTTCCTCCTTTCCTTCTAATCTCTCCTTGCTCCTCACACAACACTCATTTCCTTATAATCTCCCTTTTCCACCTATTTCCCATATAAAACATCCTGTTTTTTTTATATTTGTTTACTGAATAAAGGCAGAAATTAAGAGGGAAGGGGGAGGCAGTGGAGAGAGTAGAGAGAGAGATGAAGAGAGAGAGAGAAAAAGAGAGATACCTGCAACACTATCTCACCACTTGTGAAGCTTCCTCTCTGCGGGTGGGGGCCAGAGACTTTAACATGGACCTTTGCACATTATAACATTTGCATTCAACCAGGTATGTCACCACCCAGGTCCCCAAATCATTCTATTTTTAACTGACTTTAACTCAATATTATAGATTTTAATAATATATTTAATGAAAGCAAATTTCCATCTCTATACATATTTACTATTTAATAATCCCACACAGTAATTCTCAGAACATTGTTATTAGAGAATTCCACTTGGTAATTGTGCAACCTACCTTCAGAACTTGTTTTTCTTAAGATCACTTGTTATCTTAAGAACTTTGTTTTAGGGGGTGGAGCCAAGATGGCAGCTTGGAGACAACACCTGAGTGAGCTCTGCAAGAAAACTCCTTTCGGGAGTCGGACTGTAGTGCAGACTGTGCTAAGCGCAGGTGGCGCAAAGCACAAAGACCAGCGTAAGGATCCCAGTTAGAACCCTGGCTCCCCACCTGCAGGGGAGTCGCTTCACAGGCGGTGAAGCAGGTCTGCAGGTGTCTATCTTTCTCTCCTCCTCTCTGTCCTCCCCTCCGTCTCTCCATTTCTCTCTATCCTATCCAACAATGACAACAACAATAATAACTACAACAATAAAACAACAAGGGCAACAAAAGGGAATAAATAAATAAAATAAATATAAAAAAAAATAAAAAAAAAAGAAAACTCCTTTCAACCAGGGAATTTTAGCCACCAGGTTTCAGATGCTACCATGATGCCAGCCTGACTTCCCTGACTGGTAAGGCAGACAACCTTACCAATGTGTCTTGGAGCCCTGCCTCCCCAGAGCCCTGCTCCACTAGGGAAAGAGAGAGACAGGCTGGGAGTATGGATGGACCTGCCAACACCCATGTCCAGTGGAGAAGCAATTACAGAAGCCAGACCTTCTACACTGTGCACCCCATAATGATCCATACTCCCTGAGGGATAAAGAATAGACAACTACCAACAAATAAAGAAACTATCAAGGGAAGGGTTTGGATATGGAATTCCAGGAGTGTTAATTGTGTGGAAATGTACCCCTCTTATCCTATAGCCTTGTCACTATTTCCATTTTATAAATAAAAATGGAAAAAAGAACTTAATTGTAATGACTTATCCAGTGAGAATTATCTGTTGTGTTGACTTGCCACAACCCCTTCTTCTGCACTGTGCAAAATAAGTCACAGAAATATGTCCTAGTCACATACATGGAAACTAGCCCAGGGATTTGGATTCTTCGACAATAAGATATTGATAAACCCAGTCACAGAACTGTAAAGTGGTGGACGTATTACTTGTCGAATTTCAGAGATCCTTAGAATATTGCTAAGATGGAATGAACACGCCAGTAAAAGATCATCTCTTGAGAGATTTGATTTTTTAGAGTTACCAACCATGCAGAATAGAAATCACTTTGCAAAATTTCCAAATTAGAAAAAAAAAATGACTTCTAGAATAAATTTGGAATACTATATTGCATACACAGTATTTTTTGATATTCCATTACTCTGTCCATAGGCTGTGCAGACAGGTAGTATCAGGAGGAAAACATTTCTTCCACTGGACCAGTGGCAGAGGTATAATTTGTGGGACATCAATTCACTTTCAGCTACTAGTTGTGCAGGAAGAGCAAAAGAAAAGTATTAATGTGATACATCAATGCCTTTGGAAATTGGGAGAATAATTAAGTTCTTCCTTGGCTTTCATTAAATAACACAGTTTGCCATTATCTATAACCACCAAACTCCTATGTACACCTTGGAGTGGTGTCTTTATGAGACATACAATGAGAAGTCCCCAAACATGAGGCAAAATTTTATCAGATGCAACCTAGAATATCAGTAATATAATAATATCAGAGTTGAGGACAGGACTACAAAGCTGTATCAGAAAAAAGAGTAGCTCCCAACTATGGGAAATGTATATAAATACCATTAGCTGTAAACCCCATCGATCTGATGTGGGTCCCTTGTCTATTGAGATTCACCACAGGAGCATGTGTAGCCTCTGCATCTTTTAGGTCTGAGCTCACATTCCATGGTCATAGCTGGGAACATTCTAGGATGCATTTATTTCAGGACCATTCCTTCTCAAGTGGCAGAGTGTGTTGACCCAAGCTCCCTTCAGAGAGTGGGGCAGTCCTTACCATTGTTGTTCCATACTGAGGACAAGGTCCTGTAGAGGCCCACAAGAGGGTTTAGGATGTTCCTGATGGAGATGACCAGTGATGATGGAGAGGGGGATCTGTTAAGAGGTCTAGGCCCATCATATCTATATGGGAATCCCAGGATTCCCCGAATAGAGTCCCAGATGATGGAGTGCCCTGGAAGTGACCAAAAGGGCCATCATTAAAGTGTGTCAGTCTCTTGTCCTTTTCCAGATTTCATAGTCTTTACTTTATCTGACAATGTTAGATTTAGAGTGATAGAAGGAAGTGAAATAGGAAGTAGGCGAGGAGGATAATTAGGTCTAAGTAGAAACTATTTGATTCAGTACTTTATGGTGTCTTTTTAAAGTCTTTCTACTTGCTTGCTGCACTTATTGAGTCACTGCAAGCCATTGTGAACTTTTACTTTTACTGCAAACCTTTGTGAACTTTTACTTTTAAGGTATATATTTTCCCCTTACCTAAGGGTATGTGTGCACATGATTGCGCATATTTCTAAGGGTTCTGATGCAGTCTGTTTTACTTTGAGAAAATAAAATGCAACATTGGAAGAAGTTATCAAATGCCTACTATGTACTCAGGTTCTGTACTAGACATAGTATGGGATACTGTCAACTCTTGAAAGGCTTCCAATTAATGTTTAACAGAGATGAAAAAGTTATTAATAATATAGTATGAGAGATCATTCCCAGTGATCAATAGCAAGATCACCCAGTAGATTCCACAACTGACCATATCTGTGGACTCATGTTGTACCCCCTAGGTACCATATAGAAACACCTGTACAGAGGAAACTTCACCAATGGTGAAGTAGTGCTGTGGTATCTCTTCTACCACCCATTTTTCTCCTTCACTCAGTATCTGAAGAAAATAAGAAAGAAGAGTATGCTGAAGTTACATAATCATTTAGTCCAAAGGCCCATAAACCATGATGGAAAAAAATATATACATCCCAGATAAATGGGAATTTTGAAGGAATTTAGAAGCAGGGGGGAGAACAAGGTATTAAAGAGTGGTTTGAAAAATCTTAACATAGAAGTGAAATGTAGATAGTGATTAGTTGATTCCTTAAGTTGTGTCTAGAGTTCAGAGTGGAAGCGAAATACAAGTGCAGAATGGAGGCCAGAGGACCTGGGAGAGAGTGTAATGGCTATGCAAAAAACCTTTCATGTCTGAGGAGGACCTGGGAGAGAGTGTAATGGTTATGCAAAAAACCTTTCATGTCTGAGACTCTGAGGTTCCAAGTACAATCTCTGGTGTCACTATAAATCAGAACTGAGCAGTGCTCTTGGTAGAAGAAGAAGAAGTAGAAGAAGAAGAAGGAGGAGGAGGAGGAGGAGGAGAAGAAGGGAAGAAAAGGAGAAGGAGAGAAGGAGGAGGAGAAAAGAAAAGAAAAATTATATATGGTAGAGCAAAAGTTCAAAAAAAAAAAAAAAAACCAAGAAGGTAGAGGGTAGATAGCATAGTGGTGATGCAAAGAGACTCATGCCTGAGGCCCCAAAGTCCCACATTCAATGCCCCGCACCACCATAGGTCAGAGCTGAGCAGTGCTCTGGTAAAAAAAAAAAAAAAAAGAAAAGAAAAGAGAGAAAGAAATAAGAATGAAAGAAAAGAAAAAGACAAGAGAAGACAAAACATTTTAAGTTTACTTGATTTTTCAAATATTGGTGGACAGAAGTGCATATGCTCTGCAGTTTTGCTAAGTGCTGTGAACATCATTTTACTTTTATTCAGAAGATTTTACCTAACCTTGATGAAATATTGCTGACTTCAGAGAAGAGATGTAGTTAAAAAAAATAGAGGGAAAGTCAGGAAAAACCTTGGTTTCTCATATTATATTCCATCCTCCTGTCCATAGCCAGGTAATAAACCATTGCATGGTCTCTAAGAAAAAATTCAGTGCTGATACTGGAAGTTGATATGTCTTGTCAAGTGTCAGTGGTATGTATATAGAATGTGAAGCTTAAGGTGAAATGTATAATCTTCTTTTTTTGAGTTTTTTTTTTAATTATTGGATAGAGACAGAGAGAAATTGAGAGGGGAGGAAGAGAAAGAGAGGGAGAGAGAGACAGAGACACACCTGCAGCCCTGCTTCACCACTCATGAAGCTTTCCTCCTGCAGGTGGGGACCAGGGGCTTGAACCCAGGTCCCATCACACTGTAATTAATGTTTGTGCTTAACTAGATGCACCAGCACCTGGCTTGAGTTGGTTATCTTAAGAGCATGTCACCTTCATTTGCGATGTCTAATGGTGCTTGAAGATCAAATAAAGGAGGGAATTTTTTAACCTAGTGTGTGCAAGGTATTGTGCTGGGTATTTTATCTTATTTCATGCATTGTATAGAGACAGAGAGAAATCAAGAGGGAAGAAAAAAGTAGAGATGGATAGAGATACCTGTAGCAGTGCTTCACAGATGATGAAGCTTTTCCCGAGCAGATGGGGACTCAGGGCTTAAACCTGTGTCTTTGTGTGGTGTAATGTGTGTGCTCAGTCAAGTGCATCAGCATCTGGCCCCTTCTGTTGGGTCTTTTATTCTCATAACAATCTAATGATTAATATGATTATAACAAAACTAGCATTGGCACTATGTAGATGAAGCAAGTGAACCCTTGAGGACATAAAATTATTTCAGTAAGAGAGCTAAACTTGAGACTCAGATATAATTCATTCTCCTGCTCATCAACTTACCTGATACTGCTATTATGCTATATTGCTGTTGAGACAAGTGAGAATATTAAAATTGGAAGCTATTTCAAGAAGTAATGTAAGAAGTTAGCAATAGAGTTTAGAATCATATTCTCTGTTCTCAGCTATAACCTCTCATATAGAAGATCTGGGTTAATAATAACAAGGATGTAAGAGAACCTAGAAAGAAAAATTAAAGAAAGACAACCCTAAGGGTAGTAATAATTAAAAGTTAACAAGAAAGGGATAGGTAGACAGAAACCAATTACATTTAGCAAAATATACTTGTGCCTTTTTAAAACAATTTCAAAGAATGAATTTGACGGAACAAAATATGGTGGGAGTAACTGATTTTGAGTTCTTTGCCAATGACAAGAGCTATATGTGGAAAGGAGAGTAATGGTCCCTGAAATATGCTTATATTTTATGCCTATAACCCATGAACATGTCAATTTACATTAAAAGTAGACTTAGTAGATGTGATGAGGGCAAGATGTTGAGATGGGAAAATACCCTGGATTATGCAGGCAGACCTGATATAATCCCAAGAGTCCTTATACTAAAAAGAAAGGTAGGAGGATCAAAATCAGAGAAAGTAATGTGACAGAGAAGCAGGAGGAGTGAAAAGCACATAAAAAATGTTTACTATCACTTGTCAGGAAGATGCAAGGGGAAAATGAAACAGCACCTTGCATCAATGAGAATGCCCTACATTAAAAAGACCAGAAACAGCAAATGTCGGCAAGGGTCTGGAGAAAAGCCAACCCTCATGGGCTGTTAACAAGAATGTGAATTGGTCCACCCCTTATGGAATATTTTTCCAGATGTTAAAAATAGATCTGCTATATAATCTAGCAATCACACTTGTGGGTATATATCTGAAGAACACATAAGCACATATCCGAGTGGTTATTTGTCCATCTATGTAATTCCAGCACTATATACAGTAACCAAGCTATGGGAGCAACCCTTATGTTCAAAGAGAAATGAATGGCTAAGGGTGTGGCCTATACACACAATGAATATTGCTCTTCTATATAAAAACGTGAAATCTTGTTTTTCCCTGAAATATGAACTAGAAGGGACCACCCTAAGTAAAATAAGGCAGAACTAGAAAAGCAAAAAAGGCTAAACTCAATCATCCATCTAACCAGTGGGGATTAAACCAATACCCTGCAGGCAGGGCGGATCTCAGGCAAAACAATGATTATGTAAATAGACCACAGCATCAAGCAATGCAAGGGACCTGGCGTAATGACCAACAATCTGTAGTATGAAAAGGGAAAAAGGAAGGGGACAGACATAACTAAGTAACAACAAGCCTGTGGGCTCTGGCCATAGAGCTCCCACTAACAAGGGGAGAAAGAAAGGAGAGGAAAAGCTGGAAGAGTCCAGCTGATTGTAATGGAAGCATTGGTGGTGGGTGTGGCTGTAATGACAGATTTTAAGAAGTGATAAATGGTGCACCTAAACAGTCTTGTATATTGACAGTGCCTCAACTTAAACTGGAACTGAGAAAAATAAATGAAAGCTATCAAGCTCAAAAAAAAAAAAAAGTGAAGGCGATTATGAGAAAATTATGTGTAACACAGTGCTAAAGCACGGCCTCCTCCAGAATCTGAACAAAACAAGAAAATAGATTCTCTCCTACACACTCCAGAAGGAACATACCTGTGTGTGTGTGATCTGTGTTTAACAGTAGATTACAACATTGTGAGATTACAGTGTATAGTTCCACACCACACTCACCACTAGAGTTCCGTTTTCCCACCCTTCTACCTCCCAAAGATAACTACTATAGTTTCCACAAGTTATAGAAAAAGTTTTCTTACTTCTGTTTTTTTTTTTCAAGTTTCCTTTGTATCAGTTAGTTTTCTAGATTCCACATAAGAGTGAAACCATCTGGTAGTTGTCTTTCATCTCTTTACTTATTTAGCTAAGCATAATCACCTCTAATTCCAACCATTTTGTCCCAAAGGACACAATATCATCTTTTTTTGCCTCCTGGGTTATCGCTAGGGCTCCGTCACTGCACTAAGAATCCACTGCTCCTGGAGGCCATTTTCCCCACTTTGTTGCTCTTGTTGTAGTTGTTATTGTTATTGTTGTTATAGCTGTTGTTGTTGAACAGGACGGAGAGAAATTGAGAGGGAAGGGGAAGACAAAGAGGAGGAAAGAAAGACACCTGGGAGTCAGGAGGTAGCGTAGAGGGTTAAGCACCAGTGGCAAGAAGTGCAAGGACCTGCAGAAGGACCCAAGTTCGAGTCCCCCCCCCACCTGGTGGGGAGCCCCTTCACAGGCGGGTGAAGCAGATCTGCAGGTGTCTTTCTTCCCCCTCTCTGTCTTCTCCTCTCTCCATTTCTCTCTGTCCTATCCAACAATAGCAATGACAACAACAGTAGTGATAATCACAACAATGATAAAAACAAGGGCAACAAATGGGGAAAAAATGGTCTCTAGGAACAGTGGATTCGTGGTGCAGGCACTGAGACCCAGCAATAACCCTGAAGGCAAAAAAAAAAAAAAAAAAAAAAAAAAAAGGAAGAAAGAAAGAAAGAAGAAAGAAAGAAAGACCCTTGTAGACCTGCTTCACCATTTGTGAAGCGACCCCACTACAGGTGGGGAGCTCGGGGCTCCAGCCAGGTTCCTTATTAAGGCCCTTAGGCTTTGAGGTCATTTATTCTTAACCTGCTGCGCTACCGCCCAGCCTCTTCACAATCTCATCTTTTTTGATTGTAGAATAGTATTCCATTGACTATATATCCCATAACTTCTTGAGCCATCTGTTGATGGGCATTTAGGCTGTTTTCACCCCTTTGGCTATTGTGAATAATGCAGCTATATATCCCTTCAAATTAGTTTTCAGTGTCCTTGGGATAAATGTCTAAGACTGTTATTTCTGAATCATAAAGCAATTCCATTTTTATTTTTAATCACTCTTTATATAGTTTTCCAAGGGGCTGTACCAGCTTGCATTCCCACCAGCAGTGTAACAGAGTTCCTTTTTCACCACAACCTCTCCAACACCTGTCATTTCCTGGTTTGCTGATAGAAGCTATTATCTCAGCTGTGAGGTGATATCTCAGTATGGTTTTATTTATTTATTTTTTTTATTTTTTATTTTTTTTTAAATTTTATATTTATTGTATTTATTTATTCCCTTTTGTTGCCCTTGTTGTTTTTTATTGTTGTAGTTATTATTGTTGTTGTTGTTAGATAGGACAGAGAGAAATGGAGAGAGGAGGGGAAGACAGAGAGGAGGAGAGAAAGATAGACACCTGCAGACCTGCTTCACCACCTGTGAAGCGACTCCCCTGCAGGTGGGGAGCCGGGGTTCGAACCGGGATCCTTATGCCGGTCCTTGTGCTTTGCGCCACCTGCGCTTAACCCGCTGCGCTACAGCCCGACTCCCTTCAGTATGGTTTTAATGTGCATTTGTCTAATGATAAGTGAAGTGGAGCATTTCTTCATGTGTCTGTGGGCCATGTGTGTTTTTCCTTTAGAAAACTACAGAAGGAGCATACTTTTATTCCCATGATCACCAGTATCTCACCACACAAGGCTGATTTTTTTTTTTTTTTCGGATAGAAAGAGAAGGAAAACCTGAACTGGAAGTGGCGTATTGCACCAAAATAAAAGACTCTGGGGTGGGCTGGGGTGAGGGGAGAATACAGGTCCAAGAAGGATGACAGAGGACCTGGTGGGGGTTGTATCGTTATATGGAAAACTGGGAAATGTTATGCATGTACAAACTATTGTATTTACTGTCGAATGTAAAACATTAATTCCCCAATAAAGAAATGAAAAAAAAAAAGGATGAATATGGGATGATCTCATAGAAGTTGAAAAACAAGATCAGAAGGGAAAATTCTAAGCAGAACTTGGACTGGAGTTGGTGTGCTGCACCAAAGTAAAAGACACTGGGGTGAGGAGGTGGCAGGGGGTTCAGGTCCTGAAACATGATGGCAGAGGAGGAACGTAGTGGGGATTGTATTCTTATGTGGAAATGTTATGCTTGTACAAACTATTGTATTTTATTGTTGAAGATAAACCATTAATCCCTCAATAAAGAAATTAAAGAATAATAATAAAAAAAAAAGAAAGAGAAGGAAAAAGCAATACAGCACTGAAGCTTCTTCCAACACCTGGGTCATGGGCCTGGCAAAGCAGGAACACTATCCAGGTGAGTTATTTTGTCAATTCAAAGATTTTTATTTTAAATTGAGAAGTAATTGACATGTAACCTTGTTATTTCTAGGTATACAATTTGATAATTTATCATTTATATATATTGTGACATAGACAAAAAAGTAAATCCAGCTAACATCTGTGCCATTACAAAATATTGTTATTGATGTTGTCATTGGATAGGACAGAGAGAAATGGAGATAGGAGGGGAAGACAGAGAGGGGGAGAGAAAGACCCCTGCAAACCTGCTTCACTGCTTGTGAAGTGACTCTCCTGCAGGTGGGGAGCTGGGGGCTTGAACCAGGATCCTTATGCCAGTCCTTGCACTTCGTGCCATGTCCACTTAACCCTCTGTGCTACCGCCTGACACCCTGTACTTGTTTTTTCATGGGCACTACCCAGGTTCAAATCCAGCCCCCACTCCAATGAGGAAAGCTTCGGTGCTATGGTGTCTTTTTCTCTTTCTACCTCTGTCTTTGTCTATATATATATATATATATATGGAGAGAGAGAGAGAGAGAGAGAGAGAGAATTAACCAGGAGAAGTTAAATCCCTGTGATAATGACAAAAGAGAGAGGGAATATAGACACTTTACCAATTTTATCATTGATAGAATTTTGGGGCAACTAATCAAACCTCTCTGAACTTCTAAGATGACAATAATAGTACCATCTTTTTAGCATCCAAGTTATTTTTAAGATTACAAATGTAAAATGTAGAATGAATGTGACAGCACTATTGAATACTAGGGTTTTTCTTTTTTATTTGACAGCTAATTTTACTGCATAAACAGAATGTCCTAGTCTTACCTTTCATGTACTCTTTACTGGGCAGATTTATTTCATTTTCAAATGTGATGGGCTTTTTGCATTCAGTGAGTCAATTTTAGTCCATTTGAAAATTAGTAAGTACCTGAATTAAATTTAGTTTAAGCACTTTTTGACATCAGTTACTGAAATTCCAAAGGGTAAAATAAACCTTGAATGAAAAGACAAAAATCTCTGGCAAAAATCTATGAAATTCCTGCTTCTACATAACTTAAGATTGGGTCTTACCTTGCCATCAACTTGTATCAACAATGGTACAAGAGAATGTTCCATCCTCCAAAGGGAGGCTGGACAATATACTCTATGCTACACCTGAGGAAGATGGGTCCTGATATTGGGCCAGCTTGGAACGTTCCTACTGATGACCACAGAATGTGAGCTCAGATTTACAGGGATGCAGAGGTCACATAGGCTCCTAAGCTGAATATGGGCCCCAGATCAGATCAAATCGATGGGGTTTACAGTCAACAATATTTATACCCCTTTCCCATATTAGGGAGCTACTCTCTTCCCTGATCCAGCTTTCTGGTCCTTCTGCCAACCATGACATCATGACATCATCTCTCCAGACAATAATTAGGATCCACCTGCATATCAGATTTCAGGCTCAGGGAAAAAAAAAAAAACACAAAACAAAACAAAACAAAATAAAAAACTAGTATAGCCACGGGACCTTTGGAATATAACTAAAATATGCCTACTAGCTATCTACAGAATGGAGACACCCCCCCCCCCAACTCCTCATCTGTACTACTCCAGCCTTTAGGTTCATGATTAGTCAACAACTTGTTTTGCTTTATATGTTAACTCTTTTTAGCCACCAAGTTCCAGATGCTACCATGATGCCAACCAGACTTCCCAGGACAGGCAACCCCACCAATGTGTCCTACAGCTCTGACTCCCCAAAACCCCACGCCACTAGGGAAAGAGAGAGGCAGACTGGGAGTATGGATCGACCTGTCAATGCCCATGTTCAGCAGGGAAGCAATTACAGAAGCCAGACCTTCCACCTTCTGCATCCCACAATGACAGTGGGTCCATAATCCCAGAGGGTTAAAGAATAATAAAGCTATCAAGGGAGGGGATGGGATACGGAGTTCCAGTGGTGGGAACTGTGTGAAGTTGTACCCCTCTTATCCTATGGTTTTGTCATTATTGCCTTTTTATAAATAAATTAAAAAAGAGAAAGAAAGAAAAAAAATCAGTCTTAGAGGACTCATAATTGTTTTTTAATTTTTCCACAAAAAAGTGTCCTATTCAGCTTAAGACTCATGAACTGCAGGACACCAGTTATCACTGCAGATAAGGTATTCTTTCAATTTCTGTTTTGAAAAGGAGAGTAGAATGAATGATATGATTCATGTGTATCCATGGAGAGACATTATCTTTCTGTTCTTCCACCTTTTAAACTCAGTCTGCCAAAGTTCCCCTCTGATACTGTCTTTTTCCCCAGCTTTTACCTGCAGCATTACCTGAATTTCTCTTAATATACATGTATATATTTTTTTTGAGAGAGAGAGAGAGACGAACCAGTCACAGCACAGAAGATTCCTTCAGTGTAGTGAGGGCAGGATATGAACCTGAGTTGCACACATGGCAAAGAAACTCACTATCAAAATGAGCCTTTTCACCAACTCACACATCATTTCTTATGGTGCTCTACTAGAATACTCAACAGCCTGGATTGTAATTCTTCCTTTTCATTGTTGCTTTTTGTTCATTCTTGAATAGGGATACTGTTCTTTGCTTATGTTTCTTGACAATAATTCTTTAGGGAGAAACGTACATTTGAATGCTATATACATAAATGAGTAACTTCTATTTAAAAAAAAAATGGTACCAATGTGTTAGGGTATGTTTTTTTTTAAAATTTATTTTTTATTTAAGAAAGGAGACATTAACAAAACCATAGGGTAGGAGGGGTACAACTCAACACAATTCCCGCCACCCAATCTCCATATCCCATCACCTCCGCTGATAGCTTTCCCATTCTCTATCCCTCTGGGAGCATGGACCCAGGATCCTTGTGGGTTGCAGAAGGTGGAAGGTCTGGCTTCTGTAATTGCTTCCCTGCTGAACATGGGCGTTGACTGGTCAGTCCATACTCTCAGTCTGCCTCTCTCTTTCCCTAGTAAGGTGGGTCTCTGGGGAAGCGGACACATTGGTGGGGTCTTTAGTCCAGGGAAGCCTGGCCGGCATCCTGATGGCATCTGGAACCTGGTGGCTGAAAAGAGAGTTAGCATAGAAAGCCAAACAAATTGTTGAGCAATCATGGACCCAAAGCTTGGAATAGTGGAGAAGAAGTGTTAGGGGGATACTCACTGCAAACTCTAGTGTACTTCTGCTTTCAGGTATATATTTTGCACTAGTTTATGGAAGGGTATGTTTTTAATTTGGGTATTGTTCAAATTAATTTACTGAATAGCTATGGAAAACCATTTCACTGGTTTCTTGTAAGTTTAATTAAATTATAACTATAGAGGTGATTAAAAAAAAATCAATGCAGTACAAAATACATCCGAGCTGTGACACCGACTTTTTGATATTTTAGATTATGGTAAGTTCAGAAATGGTTAGTGCAACTTCTTTTACAGTCATCCAGGAAGGTAATTTTAATCCCTGAAAGCTTAAAACATATGCATCCCTGTGTTCATAACTACATTATTCACAATAGTCAAAGTGTGAAGCAGCATCAATGTCCATTGCCAGATGGCAGACTAGTTGATAAAGTATGGAATAGGGGTCGGGCAGTGGCATGCCTGCGTCATTGTCCTCTACTGGGAACTGAATAGTTTCTTTCTTTCCCTTCTTGTCAGTCGTATCTTCAGTCTCAGTGCTGTCCATTTAACTTACCCGTTATTCTCTTTGCTGTACACATCCTAGTCCCTGCATCTAGGTGCACAGGAACAAAGCTTTCAGCCTTAGTGATACATAACATCTTCCCTGGCATCATCAATATCTGTATTTTGCTCTTGTTGAAACCATAATACTAGTCAGATGGAGGCAAGATTCTAAGTGAGCTGCCTTTTAATATATATAAGATAAAAAAACAGAGAAGGCAAAGATCAATAGAGAGACAGAAGGACAACACTGAAGCTCTCTTCAGTGTGGCAGTGGCAGTGGTGGTGTGAAGGTCAGACTTGAATCTGAGCCATGCAGAGGGCAAAGCAGTGCAGCATGCAAGTAGTGAGCTGCCTGTTTGTTCTTTGAAATGCAAAGCTCTAGTCCAGGCAAGACAAGGGTGACCTAAGAAGCCTCAAACAGTGGGTGCAATTTTCTAAATTCCAGCTAAGCTTACTGAAAATGTATATAAACCTACCTGAAGTCATTTGCAACATGATAGTCACTTCTCCTAGTGTTTTTTTTTTGTAACTCAACTTTCACATTAGAATACATAATATTCTCTAGCAAAAAGCCAGTCTTGCCAATATAATTTCAAGGTGACTGCATCTTTTATGTAACATATGTCTAGTACCCTGGGTATAATAACTACCACTGTGTAACATCCTCAAATTTCCATGGGTAATTAATTGATAACTGCTCTGTGGATGTTATATAAACCCTTTATTAAAATACATAATTCAATAAAGAGAAATCTAAGTTCAAGTTATAGTGAAGGACAGCATTTAAATTTCTATACTTTCTTATACAGCTAAATACAAGACTTCTTTCTTTCCTTATATAGCTTAAAGAAAAAAAAAAAGAACTTCAGGTGGGAACCATTACCTTCTTTAATGACGGGGTGATCAGTCCTCAGGAAAAGAGAGAAAGCAATGAGATGAAGTCCTTTTATTTAACAGCTTCAGATTAAACTGTGAAAAGAATAACCATTTGGGGCATCTGTCCTCTGGCTAGGGTCAGCCCCTGTGGTTGGCATTGAGACCTTTCTGTAATAAAAGACAAATTAGCACACTACACATACAAATAAGGCAATCGATAAAACCGAAAAGGAAGCTGCCACAGGGAAATAAAGATTAAATGGAAGATAAAAAAAAAAAGGTGTCCTCAAATATTGAAAATATTTCTCACCCACACAGAAGACTCCTTTGTTTTGTGTTGCTAAAGCAGAACGTAATTCTGACGTTTCATAAAAACTTAAGTGGAGATTTTCTTTCTGTGGTAGCCATAAATCTCCGGGAGGAAAGATTTTATATGTAATCCCAATTCTGTGGTGCTAAGAAAACAAAGAACAGGTGAAGATTTTACTGCAGGTAATTTTGTAAATTATTAAAGAGGAAACCTCCCACAGCCACGCCATAAACATGTGCTTTATCAAAAGCTAAAGTAGCAAATCAACAATGCCCTTTTAAAGTATTGTAAGCTAGAAAACTCAAATCTTAAAATAGAAATAAAACTGACTATAAATATTTACTGGTGAGATGACTCTGTGGTAATAAATAGCTCTTTCAAACCAACGTGGGGAATATGAGCATGCTGAAATGTGCTTGTGACTGTGTAAAGTAAATGCAATCTCTTAATATATGCAGCACATACAATGTAGATGCTAAGGCTTTGCTGAAAACGACATCTTTGGGATTTTAAATTATTTAAAGGGGCATAAAATACTTCATTACAAGCCTGTTTTGAAGAAAATACAGCATTGGAAGTATAATGCTTCATTCACAAAGTTTTGAAAGCAAATTTAAGAAAAATTTTATTATTGTTTTAACATGGCATGTGTGAGCTCCAGGAAGTCTTTCCCATGTGTGGGAAATAATATCTGCACTTGGCAGTTTGCTAACTTTCACCTTTCCAAAGAAAGCAAAAAAGAATCTTAGCATAAGGATATATTGCTTGAAAGAAACTGAAAGGTCTTGTGATTGACTGACTGATCGACATCTTTATATTTTTGACACAGGCATTATTTTTTAATAGGTTG
The DNA here is from genome assembly GCF_950295315.1 of Erinaceus europaeus. Lineage (NCBI taxonomy): Eukaryota > Metazoa > Chordata > Mammalia > Eulipotyphla > Erinaceidae > Erinaceus > Erinaceus europaeus. The sequence continues at coordinate 102,569,814 of NC_080172.1, forward strand.
TTTATTTCCCCTTGATGTTTAGAGCCTCATTTTAGTCGAGATTCATTTTTGTTAGTAGAAGTAATTTAATTCTGAGTGTGTGTATGCTAGTTTTGGTCAGTCACCTCTTGGCAACTTCGTATCAAGTGATGCAATTACTCTAGTGACAAAACCTGAATTCATTTTATAAGACTGTGGCAACATTCTAGAGAAATTGGATCTACATGGAGACAGAGAAAGAAAGACAAGTTCAGGCAGAGTGACAGAAAACAAAACAGTCAGGTAGAAAGAGAGAAGGGAGAATAGGCTAAGAAGGGTAAGGAAGACAGAGAAGCAGGAAATGGAAAAATAGTCTACAGAGGGTCTAATCATTGCTTTCACAGTGAATCTAGCAATCCTTGCAAGGAAGCATAAATTTAATGTGACTGGTGGCCTGATTCCCATTTCTGGTTATCATAGGATTATGAATACATTTAAGGGGTGGTTTCATGAGTCAGTTTATGTCTCATTGTCGTCTTTTGGATTTATCTGAACATGAGAAGATTTGAAAGGAAAATGAATAAAAAGTCCTTTCTGCATCCCTTGCTGTGCAGTCTGTGAGATGAAGTATGTTACTTGGTGGTTTACCTAAAAACCCAGAGGCTGCTATTCATTAATGTGAAATCTATCTCATGCCTGGCTCACTTGGTCTGGCCCCTGGGAGTCTCATCAGAGGTTGGCAGTCATGGTGTTTGAAGTGAGTGCTGCAGCTGCTACTGCAAAGGACCCCACAGAGTCTGGTGCCAATCGGAGTCAATCTGCTAGTGATTTTGCCAATCTAGGGTTTCATTCAGAGCATCCTAATCATGATACTCCTTCCACCCATCCATTCTCCCTCCCTCCCTTCCATCCTTCTTTCCTTCCTTCCTTCCTTCCTTCCTTCCTTCCTTCCTTCCTTCCTTCCTTCCTTCCTCCCTCCCTCCCTCCCTCCCTCCCTCCCTCCCTCCCTTCCTTCCTTCCTTCCTTCCTTCCTTCCTTCCTTCCTTCCTTCTCCTTTCTCTCTCTCTCACTCTCTTTTATCTTTATTTGTTAAATAGAGACAGCCAGAAATCGAGAGAATAGGGGAGATAGAGAAGGAGATAGATAGTCTCCTGCAGCAGTGCTTCACCACTGCTTTCCTCCTGCAGACCGGGAGCTGGGACTCAAAATGGGATCCTAGTGTGGGTCCTTGCCCTTCATACTATGTGCACTTAGCCTGGTGTGCCACTGCCTGGCCCCCTCATTTTAATTTTTTTTAAGGGTTCTTCATATGGTCTTCCAAAAGGACTGCACCAGTTTGTCTTCCCAGCAACATTGTAAGAGTCCCTTTTTCTCCACAGCTTTGCCAATGGTTGTCATTTCCTGTTTTCTTGATGGTAGACTGTTCTCATACGTGTGAAGTAGAATTCTAATGTAGTTTTGGTTTGAATTTTCTCTAATCATAAGTGAACCTTTCTTTCTTTCACCTGGAAACGAATAGTCAAAAGGCCAGGAAGAAGTTCTCTAGGATTTTGGAGAGTGTCAGTGAGCAACTAGTTGTTATGCTGAAATGGAATGCTTTTTTTTGCACTTTAGAGGAAGTGGCTTAGATTGTAGCAATAGGCATTCTACTCTATATACCAGCTTTATGGGTACTTTCTGGTTCCAGTATGTGTCCATCAATTCCAAGTGACACCTCTAAAGCCAGCTTCACCCTAGCTCAAATCTCAGGGCACACTGGTGCTAAAGAAACTCAGATTTTGCTCATAGTCCGTGAATTCAGGTTGTAAATTACTATTAGGATCTGCTTTATGCTTCCTGTAAAGACAATGTTTTTTTTTACCATCATTCTCTAAACAATTTTATCAGAGGATTGATTTTTATTTGCTTTCCTTCGTACAGTTATCACCATTCCATGATTATTTTGCTTTTTATATGTGGGAATGACATTTGAGAATTTCCTCATAAAAAAGTGAAAAAACTAGCCACTATCCTAATCCAACCTGTGACCTCTCTTTCAACTTACCATACTCCTCCTTAAAATTTATAGGCTAGAAAATTCTCTTTAAATTAAAATCCCAGGCTTAGCTACTACTGTCCATGATTCTGTCTGCAAAGCCTATAGTTCTTCATCTGCCTGGACTCACTTATTCGTTTTGAAGACTTGGCTTCATTTATCTATTGGTTAATGTTATTAAGAAAATGTTGACTTACAGAATTTTTTTTTTTGTCACAAGGGTACACTTCCCCAATTCCCCAAGTTAGGCATCAGTGTATTTCAGCCTCAACCAAACCATTATCTTATTCCATGACAGAGACTTAGATGGGCAGCACCTTCTTACTCTACAAAATCTACAATGTTCATTGGATTAGATACGCTTACTAATTTTGAAGACTTGGCTTCCTTGTTGCTTGCTTATAACATCTTTGGCAGCCTTCCCTGATCAGATAGACGCTTCTAACTCCCAGAATGAAGTTGTTGACTCTCATTTAAACTGATTTATCTTATAGGTATTTGCATTCCTAGCACGTGACTGGGAACATAGTAGGTGTTCAACAAAAAGACACATGAAGATAATGGAAGTAATTTTGGTTTGGTCTTCTCATATCTGTATATGGAAATCTAATTCTTGCTTGTTAACCATTGGAGTTTGGGCAAGTTATTGTTTCTTAGTTTCAGTGTTGGCATTTGTGAAATGGCGTTTGGGATTTCTCAAAGAGATTTAATATAATGTACTCATTTTCTCCTCTAAATATATGAATGTATGATTTTGTGTTTGTGGGATGATGACTTAAATTGTCAAGGTTAATTAATGAATATCTATAAGAGTAATCTAGGGGTGTTGGGCAGTAGCGCAGTGGGTTAAGTGCACATGGCGCAATGTGCATGAACCCGCATAAGGACTCCAGTTCGAGCCCCCGGCTCCCCACCTGCAGGGGTGTAGCTTCACAGGTGATGAAGCAAGTCTGCAGGTGTCTTTCTCTCCCCCTCTCTATCTTCCCCTCTGCTCTCGATCTCTCTCTGTTCTATCTAACAACAACAATAAACAACAAGGGTAGCAAATGGAAAAAAATGACCTTCAGGAGCAGTGCATTCGTAGTGCAGGCACTGAGCCCCAGCTATAACCCTGGAGGCAAAAAAAAAAAAGAATAATATATAAAATATCTAGAAAAATATAAGAAAAAATCTAGAAATCTTTCTTGCTCACTGCTTTCTTTTTCACTATGAGCATTCTTTTGCATGGTTATGTACAATGTTTGGATAATTGACTAAACTTGTGGATGTAGTGATTTTAATGTTCTAGGAAACTGATCAACCTTTTTCATTTCTAAAGTGGTCACTTGAAACACCAATGTATTTAACCATCTTCACTCATTTACTTCAGATTTTAATTTAACTAGTGGCTTTCACTACTTTTTCAAATGCTATGATCAATTTTTTGCCACCTCCACAGCTCTTTCTATTGTGTATAGTGTCTGGAAATGCTCTTTATCTGACTAACAGTACTTGGATGGGAGTAATAATACCATGAAGAAATAATCAGTAGTACTCAAGATGAAGCTAGAGAGGAAGTGTTTTAAAAGAAATGATTAAAAAAAAAATCCCCAGAATTAAAAAGAAAAAGTTTCATTCAACAACTAAGACATCTAAACTATCTGAGAGATTTAATGACTCAACTTCAAGCTGTAGAGAAGAAATAATCTATTCATGGGTGGCCCTGAATACAGAATAACAAAGGCTCGAGGCTTTGTAACATTTCAAGAATAGTTTAGTATGTGTTCTGGAAGGCAGAAATGGGGCTTTCTGCTGTTCATCTAAATGGTAAATATTGAAAAAATGAGAGTCTGGATGATAATACTTAATCACAAATTCTTGCAATTACAAAGCATCTTTCATCCCAACATCCTCAGGAGTTTGCTATTTTTCCCATAAGCACTGTTTAATTCACCTCTCATGCAAATGACTTACTGTACACTGACATGGCAAATCAAAGGCAAACCAGCATTTAACATTGGCAGCAAGACCAAACACAAAACTCATTCTAACGAACTCTGTTTGCTTGTCTTTTTTTCTTTAAAAACTATTCTTTTCTAGAAGAGTCAGTCAATGCTTTCACCTCTTCCCACAGTTAGTGCTCTGCAACTTGGACAAGTCCCTTTTTTGTTGCCATGATAGGTCAAATTAATTCTTCATTTTTATGCACACTCATGGCTCTTCTTTTTGCTGGCCCACTGGGACATATATTAATCACTTTTTAATAGCCCATTAGGTGTAGTCATATCCTGTGGCAACCAGGTCTCTATTAATTTCAAAGTCTTTAGCTTTATGCAGCATATCTAATAATATATATCTCCATCTGCTCAGGTAGAAATAGCATGGAGATAACGGTTAAAACAGTACTTTGTAACCTCATCAAATCACATGCTTCTTAGGGGGTAGAAAGCAATACTCCACATTATATGTGTTAACCATACAGAATGTAGTAGGGTCATTATTATAAGCAAATGCCAGTAGATTATTCAAATCATAGTAGCTAGTCCACCATCTATATAATAGATACAAAGTGTGAATAAGTGTACATTCATCTACATTCTTTCCTTTAAGACCACAACAAACCTGCTTTAATAAATAACAGTCTCGCTGTATCTAGACAGTTCCCCTTTCCTGAATTTTGATTTCTGGACTGCATGAAGTTTAATATTTACAAATATGATTTGGTATATACTAAATTGGCATGGTATAATAACATTTTTTTTTTCATGACAGTTGTTGACGTCATTCTTTATTGGCACATCATTTCAGACAATTATTGCAATGACAGGTTAAAATTACTTTAAAGCTTTGAAATTAGGAACTTGTGTCTCATGTCTCGGGGCTGGGCGATGGCGCAGCTGGTTGAGAACACATGCTACAATGTGCAAGGACCCAGGTTCAAGCTCTAAGCCCCCACCAGCAGGGGCAAAGCTTTGTGAGTGGTGAAGCATTGCTACAGGTGTCTGTCTCTCTTTCTCCCCATCTTCTATTTCACTCTCAATTTCTCTCTGTCTTGATCCAATAAATAAGTAAATAAAAATATTTAAAAGTTTAAAAACATGCAAAACATTTTTTTTGAAAAGTAGGTTTCAGAAAAACAAAAGCATTACTGACTGAATGCTGTGTCTGAGATACTATTGAGTAAATAAATTAAGATTAACTGGAAATTTTACTTTATGGTAAAAGATTTTCATAAAAATAATACTACATAAAAGGAATACAATTTCTTTGGTCTAAAAACTTAGAAATATTTTAGATAAAGGCTTTGATGTACACCAAGTCTGTAATATTCATTTACTTAAATTTTTATTAGTGATTTAATATTGATCTACAAAATTATAAGATAACAGGGGTATAATTCTATACTGTTCCTACTACCAGACTTCTGTGTCCCCATCTCCCTCCAGCAGCAATTGCCATAGTTCTCCCCAGGTCACAGATACAAGCTGACTATATAACTATGTTTATCTATCTGTTTATCTGTCTATCTGTCTTTATTTATTTGTTTATTGTCCACTTTTACTCATTTCTATTGCCCTCTCTTCACTCCCTTTCTAAGTCACACCTATGCCTACTACTACTTCTGAGTGTCCTTCATTTTTTCCTTGTCTCTTTCAGATAAGCAAAACAGTGCCCAACTTCCTCTGGTGTTTCCAGATTTGTTTCCCTTTCAGTGATGGTATAAAAACAAAGATTCTTGGTGTCAAATATTTCAGGTCCTGTTGGAATTTGGGTTCAGAGTCCTTTAGTTATCTTCCCCTGTTACACCCCCCACCATCCCTACCTCTGGAAGTATGGACCAGAATTTTTTATGGGGTGCAGAAGGTGGGAGTTCTAGCTTCTGTAATTCCCATTCCACTGAACATGAACTGGTTGATCCATACCCTCAGACTGTTTCTTTCTTTTCCTAGTGGGGGAGGGCTCTGGAGAGGTGAGGTTTTGGAAGAGGAAGGTGAATTCATCTGCCCAGGGAGGTCAGGAAGCATTATAGTAGCATGTGCAACTTAGTACCTGTAAGATATAAAGCAGGACAAAATACTAAATACATAGGAACCAAAGAGCAGAATAGAGCAGATACGAATAGGAAACTTGGGTGAAAAGAAGCTAGGAAGTCTATTTTAGGTATGTTCATAGGGACACATAACTTTATTAATCTTTGCTTGAGCTTGATAGCTAGTATGGAGGTGGACTAAAAATATTGTATGGGGAGATGGTGTTAGAGTGAGAATAGAATGATAAAGCTGGTTAGGGCAGAGAGTAACTCTCAAAGAAAAAAAAATACACACACACAGACACACTTAACTGTTTACATCAATCTGACCCAGGCCACATTGATGTCTATTCATATTTAACACAGGAGCCTGTATAACCTCTGATTCGCTGTCAGTCTGAGTTCACAGTCTATAGTCACAGTTGGGAACTAGTCTGCAATATTTATAATGGCAAAAATTGCCTCTGTTTTATTTATCGTTGTATCCACAAAGCTGTGCAATGTTGAGTGCAGATTAGGTGAATAAATATACACAGAATAAATTAATGGCTAAAACTATCCTTTATGGTCATGCCTGTCACCTTGTAAATGGCCATACATATAAGCACTTCCTAGGTTTTGAGGTAGAACTTGATTTTATCTTCTAAAAAGAAATAAAACTCATTTATTACATTAGAAATATCAAAACAAATTAATCTTTATAAGTTATATGTAGCATTGTTCTTTTTAAAGTATTTCCAACGTATTTCTGATTGATTGCACACTTGCACACTTTTAATTTTATGAATTCAACAGATATTAGTTTGTTGCTATTCTGGATGATAAAAACATGAGATGAATTTTGGTTCATACTCCCCAAGGGATAAAGAATAGGGAAGCTTCCAATGGAGGGGTTGGGTATGGACCTCTGGTGGTGGAAACTGTATGAAATTATACCCCTGTTGTCTTATAATCTTGTTGATCACTATTAAATCATTAATAAAAAAAAGTGGCCCTATCCTCAGTAAGCTGGCATGGCACAAATGGAAAGGAATTGGAAGCTGAGCTCAGAAATAAAACACATAAAAACCTATGATCTTGGGCACATTATTCACTTCATTCCAGATTCAGATTTCTTGTTTCTCTTATTAACTGTTCACTTTCTGTATCTTTGTTTTGAGGTAGCTCCTGTTTTCAGTTCATTGTAAAGCTGAGGGGAAAGATATAATGATATTCCCCACATCTTGTATTCCCACAAAAGCATACTCTGTCCCCACCAGAGTGGCATATTCATTATAATTGATAAACTTATATTGACATATAATCACTCAATGTCCATGCAGTTTGGTTCTGTGTCACACATTCTATAGGCTTAGGCAAATATATAATGACATGTATCCATCTGTTACTTTTGCCTGCTTGTCTTTTGTCTTATTTTTTATTGGGTATATTTCCCACACCCTTCTCCTCCTTTGTGAAATCTTTTTCCTTGTCTTGATTTTTTATATGGTTCATGGCTATTCCCTTAGTAGTTTCTTAACTATTTAAAAATGTACAGCTATTACTCAAGCAATAAAAGAGGTCTAGGAGGCATTAACACTTAATCAGCTTCTTCTCAACTAAGTCTTTTTTCTGAGACAATTTCAACCTAGCTTATTGCTCAATGCCCCAACTTTAGCAAATTTAGTCATTACAGTTGTTTATATATCGTGTTACATCAGCTTGTGTTTCCCAGAGGGCAAAGTCAGAACCAAAGGCTTACAAGCAAGTTTATCTAAGAGCAGGTTAACTGAGAGACAGTAAAGTGAAGGAAGGAAGGAAGGAGAACCAGAACAAAGATGCATTTTTAAATTAATCATTATTGAAGGTAACTGGGTATACAATCTTTTAGGACTAACTGAAAGACTTGGAAGAGATTTTGTGAAAAATAAATCACAGACTAATTGCTTTGGAGAAGAAGTGAAAGGGCTCCTACTTTCCATTGGCTAAAACCAGTTATCTTTTTTTTTAAGGTTTTCTTTTCTTTTTTTTAATACTTTTAAAAAATATTTATTTATTTATTCCCTTTTGTTGCCCTTGTTGTTTTATTGTTGTAGTTATTATTGTTGTTGTTAATGATGTCGTCATTGTTCGAGAGGACAGAGAGATATGGAGAGAGGAGGGAAAGACAGAGAGGGGGAAAGAAAGACACCTGCAGACCTGCTTCACTGCCTGTGAAGCGACTCCCCTGCAGGTGGGGAGCCGGAGCTTGAACTGGGATCCTTATGTTGGTCCTTGCGCTTTGCGCCACTTGCGCTTAACCTACTGTTAAGCTACCGCCCAACTCCCAACCAGTCCCAGTTATCTTTTGAGGCATTAGTTAATTACTTGTGAGTCCAAATTTCAAAGGTAGTAAGAGAAAGGTGCAGCTCTGGCTGACTACAGCTGTGCAAAGTTGATGGCAGTCTGCATATAATTGGCTGGTACAACTATGGCTGCAAACAAATGTGTGACCAAAAGAATTTGAAAAGCATACAGGAAATATCTAATTTTTTAATATAATTTTTATTTATAAAAAGGAAATACTGACAAAACCCATAGGATAAGAGGGGTACAACTCCACACAGTTCTCACCACCAGATCTCCGTATCCCATCCCCTCCCCTGATAGTTTTCCTATTCTTTATTGCTCTGGGAGAATGGACCAAGTGACATTATGGGGTGCAGAAGGTGCAAGGTCTGGCTTCTGTAATTGCTTCCCCACTGAACATGGGCGTTGGCAGGCCAATCCATACTCCCAGCCTGTCTCTCTCTCTTTCCCTGGTGGGGTGGGGATGTGGAGAAGTGGGGCTCCAGGACATATTGGTGGGGTCATCTGCCCAACAAGGTCCGGCTGGCATCATGGTAGCATCTGGGACCAAACAAATTGTTGACTAATCATGAAACTAAAGGCTGGAATATTGCAGATGAAGATTTGAGGGTCTCTGTTTTGTAGATAGTGAGTAGGCATATTTTAGTTATATTCCAAAGGGCCCATGACTATACTAGTTTTTTTTTTTTCTGAGCCTGACATCTGATATGCAGGTGGACCCAGGTTATTGTCTGGGGAGATGATGTCATGGCTGAAAAAAGGACCAGAAATCTGGGTCAGGGAAGAGAGTAGCTCCCTGACATGGGAAAGGCGTATAAATACTGTTGACTGTAAACCCCATCGATTTGATCTGATCTGGGGCCCATATTCAGCTTATGAGCCTATGTCTAATTTATTGTTTCTTCTTGTTTCTTAGATTTACTTCTTCCCAAAGGAGATCCGTGGTAGTTTCCATTGTGAAGGTATTTCTGTGGTTAAAAAAAAAGTTTTCAAGCAGAACTTAGACTGGAGTTGATGTATTGCACCAAAGTAAAAGACTCTGCAGGTGTTTATCTTTCTCTCCCCTTCTCTGTCTTCTCCTCCTCTCTCCATTTCTCTCTGTCCTATCCAACAACAATAACAATAATAACTACAACAACAAAACAAGGGCAACAAAAAGGAACAGATATTTAAAAAAACAAAGACTGGGGTGGGGTTGGAGGTGTTCAGGTCCTGGAACATGATGGCAGAGGAGGACCTAGTGGATGTTGTATTATCATGTAGAAATGTTATGCATGTACATACTATTCTATTTTACTGTCAGCTGTAAACTATTAATCCCCCACTAAAGAAATTTAAAAAAGTTTTCCTCTTAGGAATGTCAATTTCTTTCCTCCTACCCAGTTCTTGAAACAGCACTTTCAAATTTCATACTATTTCCTTGTCTCTGTCTTCTTGGGTATATGGAAAAGTCAGCTAACAATTTAATTGTGTTATTTCTTTGTGTATAGGGACTACATTAAGTTCTTTTTTGTTTTGGACAACATCTTTTCATTACAATTTATCTAAATGTGATAGACATAATTTCTTGTTTGGGTGCCTTTTTTGTACATTTGTTTTGTTTTTAGCTTGCTGCATGTGATCATTAGTGTTGCTTCATCTGCCCTGAAAAGTTCACTGTTATTATCTCTGAATAGTTATTCATTTCCAGTTTCTCTGTAAAGTCTATTCATAACTTAGAACTTCTTATTTTTCTTTTATTCAATCTGTATTCATATTTCTACTTTGTTTTCATAGAGTGTATACTGGATAGTTAAAAAAAATCTTCCAGTTCACTAATTCTCTTTTCATTGCTACCTATTCTTTTTTTTTTTTTTAATTTATAAAAAGGAAACATTGACAAAAGCATAGGATAAGAGGGGTATAATTCCACATAATTCCCATCATCAGAACTCCATATCCAATCCCCTCCCCTGATACCTTTCCTATTCTTTGACTCTCTGGGGGTATGGACCCAAGGTCATTGTGGGATGCAGAAGGTGGTAGGTCTGGCTTCTGTAATTGCTTCCCCACTGAACATGGGTGTTGACAGGTTGATCCATACTCCCAGCCTGCCTCTCTTTTTCCCTAGTGGGGCAGGGTTCTGGGGAGTTGGATCTTCAGGACACATTGGTGGGGTTGTCTGTCCAGGGAAGTCTGGTTGGCATCCTGCTAGCATCTGGAACCTGGTGGCTAAAACAGAGTTTACATATTAAGCCAAACAAGTTGTTGACTAATCATGAACCTAAAGGCTGGAGTAGTGCAAATTCAGTCAAATCTTGCTTTGAGTTTCCCTTTCTGTTATTCTTTCTCAACTTCTGTTTATGAGTGGGATCATCCCATACTCATCTTTGTCTTTCTGACTTAGCTCACTTAACATAATCCCTTCATAGTTCCATCCAAGATGGGTCAGAGAAGGTGAGTTCATTGTTCTTAATAGCTGCATAGTATTCCACTGTGTATATATACCACAGCTTGTTGGTCATTACACCAAGTCCCCTGCATTGCTTAATGCTGTGGTATATTTACATAATCACTGTTTTGCCTGAGACCCGCCCTGCCTGCAGGGTTATTGGTTTAATCCCCACTGGTTAGAACCTTTGCAACAGCTGCTATGGAAGCTTGCTACCTTCGCACTCTTTTCTTCTCTCCACCCCCTCTCCTAGCTATTTCCTTTTCTGACCTGCCATTTCTGTTTCAAAAAATATAAATGTGTTTTCTCTGATTAATAAAGGCATTGCATTGTGTTCCTGCTCAGCCACGAGTTCCTGGTTCCTCTCCCATGTCGCTGAGTAAACAGCAGCCCAGTTTGGCTCTGATTCTCTCCCCTGAGATGCAACCCGACAACAGCTTTCTCAGCCACTCATCTATTGTTGGGTACCTGGGTTGCTTCCAGGTTTTAGCTATTACGAATTGTGCTGCTATGAACATAGGTGTACACTTATCTTTTTGGTTGGGTATTATGGAGTCCTTGGGGTATATCCCTATGAGAGGAATTACTGGGTCATATGAAAGGTCCATGTCTAGCCTTGTGAGAGTTCTCCAGACTGCTCTCCACAGAGGTTGAACCAATTTACATTCCCACCAGAAGTGCAGAAGGGTTCCTCTGTCCAGCCTCTCCAGCATTTGTTGCGGCTGTCCTTTTTGATGTATGCCATTCTCACAGGGGTGAGGTAGTATCTCTATGTTGTCTTTATTTGCATTTCTCTGACAATCAGTGACCTGGAGCAATTTTTCATGTGTTTGTTAGCCTTTTGGATTTCTTCTGTAGTGAATGTTCTGTTCATATCCTCTGTCCATTTTTGGATGGGGTTATTTGCTTTCTTGTTGCTAAGCTTGCTGAGCTCTTTGTATATTTTGGTTATTAGTCTCTTGTCTGATGTAGGCCATGTGAAGATCTTCTCCCATTCTACGAGGGGTCTCTTTTTTTGTGTGATGTGCAGAAGTTTTTCAGTTTGATGTAGTCCTATTGATTTGTTTCTGCTTTAGTCTTCCTTAAAATTGGGGTTGTATCATCAAAGATATCCTTGAGGTTTAAGTGGGAAAGGGTTCCACCAACGTTTTCCTCTAAGTATTTGATAGTTTCTGGTCTAACATCCAAGTCCTTGATCCATTTGTAGTTGATTTTTGTTTCTGGTGAGATAAAGTGGTTCAGTTTTGTTGTTTTCGAAGGGTTCTGTTGTTTTCTCCGGGCTGGCTTCACGGGCGGGTAACAGACGACCAGGGACTCATAGTTGAGCTGTAGGCAGTATCTCTTTATTCATGCAGGACGCAGCACAATCTAAGCCGAGCTAAGCTAAACTCAAGGTAAAGTACTCTAAAACTCACAATGCTGTCTTTATATATACTTGCCAAGTAGGGTGGAAACAGGGTGTGACATAGAGAGGGTGGAGAGAAAAGTGACTGGTGACAATCAGAGTGTGACAAGGAGAGGATCAGGGTGTGACAAGGAGGGGGGGTGGAGCAAAAACATATCATGAAACAGTGGGGATTGAACCAATGCCCTGGAGGGAGGTGCTTGTTAACAGCGGTTATATAAATAGAATGAAGTGGTTATGTAAATAGAATAGTGTTAAGCAGGGGGGATTTAAACCAAATGAAACAGAAAGGGTCTCATGCATACCAACAATTCCCCCTTTCTTTTTAACTAATGGCCATTATGGGGTGAACAGAAACGTATATCGTACAGGCGTTTTCAAAAGAACTGGCATATAACATGGAAAACAAAATAGGCGAGCAGCAATAACCAGTGTGATGCCAAGTGGAGCTTTTCTTGCCTCAAAGGGCAAGGCCTAGCAGGCGAAAGGGCATTTCTTGCCTCTGGGAATGCTTCATGCCTCTGGGGGCATCTTTTGCCTCAAAGGGCATTTCTTGCCTCTGGGAATGCTTCATGCCTCTGTGGGCATCTCTTGCCTCTTGGGGCGCTTCATGCCTCTGTGGGCATAACCTAATAAGGAGGGGGAGCTTTCTGCCTCTGGGACAGAGCCTGCAGGCGAGGGGACATGGTCTATAAAGTTTCAAGGCAATTGGCTGAAGTTAGTCTTTGAGAAACACAGCAGTGTGTACCAGTAAGTCCGATGGAGGTGTCAGTCCAAAGTAGCTGACCACAGAAGAAAATGCCAGAGGATGAAACGCTGCACGTCTGTCTCGATGGGGAATGTCGGCCACCGGAATTCTTCTTTTCTGTAGAGAGTGAGCTTTCGAGTCTGTGAATCTGTTTCTTCAGGTCGTGCCAGGTCACATCATTGGTTTCCGGGGGCGATGTCAGAGAACAGGGGTCCAAATGGATTTCCGGGAATTCCATTTGAGTAGATGCTTTTTCATGTGAAGACTTGACAGCTGAAATTCACTTACTTGTCAAACAAAACTTGTAGCAGATTAGAAGTTTACTATAATTGATTACTCCATTATAATTGGAAGTCCTTTCTAGTATGATTTTAAGGTTGTTTAAACAGTTTAAACTCAATAAAATGTGGAAAGGTAAACAGAAGAACCACGGTTAAAAGCCTCAGGCATGAGAATAATTAACATAATCATTGCACTATCTGCCCCACCCATAACTCATACAGTTTTCAGGATTAAACGTTTCAGATTCATGTCAAGACGTAAAAGAGAAATCAAAGGAGGAAAAAAACAACTTTTTGCATTGTTTCTGGATGTCTCTAGAAATCATGGCTGCGTCCAGCATTTTTTTTTTTTAAGTCAATGTCAAACAAAAATTCAGTCATTCAAATCATTTTCTTATGAAACGCAACTTGAACCAGATTATCAAGATCTCACCATGTAGGATTAAGAATCCCCGGAGGGCGACCTAGTCCAAAAAGCTCCTTGAAATTCCATTTAGGGTGTTTCTGACTGTTCCTGCTGGATTGCTTCAGGCACCCATTTTTAAAAGCGTCTTCCCATTGAAGAAAGAATCCAATCAGGAGAGTAGAACTAACCACATGTCTCCATACTTGGGAACTGCCAGGGTACTCGAGAATGTTCTTCAAATTAGAGTAGTCCTTCTCCATGGGAAACATTCGAGAAGAAGTCCAGAAAGTTCCAGGGGAAATCCCCATGCATATCCCAAGGTCTACGATCACGGTCATAAAGAACCAAACTGTGGCCCGGAGCAAAATGTAGTCCTTTTCCTCAGGAAACATGGGAGAGGGAATCCAGAAAGTCCAAGGAGAAATCTCCGTGCATCTCCCAAGCTCTATGATCCCGGTCATAAGAAACCAAAGTTCCCGGTCAGGGAACCGAAATGTAGCCCAGAGTAAAATGTTCCAGAGACAGACTAACTGTCTCATGATGAAACAGTAGAGGCTTTGGCAAACCTCTTCATAAGTAGAAAGGCAACCCGTGGTGGATGGGTAGCCAAGTTTACTTATCTGGACGATGGGTGGGTAGGGTCCCACGTTGATGCCGGTCCATGTTTCAGGGCTTATTTCAGTCCCTGTTCAGGCGCCATATGTTGTTTTCGAAGGGTTCTGTTGTTTTCTCCGGGCTGGCTTCACGGGCGGGTAACAGACGACCAGGGACTCATAGTTGAGCTGTAGGCAGTATCTCTTTATTCATGCAGGACGCAGCACAATCTAAGCCGAGCTAAGCTAAACTCAAGGTAAAGTACTCTAAAACTCACAATGCTGTCTTTATATATACTTGCCAAGTAGGGTGGAAACAGGGTGTGACATAGAGAGGGTGGAGAGAAAAGTGACTGGTGACAATCAGAGTGTGACAAGGAGAGGATCAGGGTGTGACAAGGAGGGGGGGTGGAGCAAAAACATATCATGAAACAGTGGGGATTGAACCAATGCCCTGGAGGGAGGTGCTTGTTAACAGCGGTTATATAAATAGAATGAAGTGGTTATGTAAATAGAATAGTGTTAAGCAGGGGGGATTTAAACCAAATGAAACAGAAAGGGTCTCATGCATACCAACACAGTTTCATTCTTCTGCATGTTTCAACCCAGTTTTCCCAGCACCATTTATTATAGAGAGCTTCCTTTCTCCATTTAATACTTTGGGCCCCCTTATCAAAGATTAGATGTCCATAGGTATGGGGTTGCTACCTATTATTTTGTTTAATTCATCTATTGGTCCCTTTTTCTAAAATACTTTAAATTTCTTTTTTCTTTCTTTTTTTGTCTCCAGGGTTTTTGCTGGAGCTTGGTGCCTGCACCACAAAGCCAGTGCTCCTGGAGGCTATTTTTCCTCCTTCTGTTGCCTTTTTAAAAAAAATAGTTGTGGTTATTATTATTGTTGTTATTGCTGTCATTGTTGTTGGATAGGACAGAAAGAAATGGAGAAAGGAGGGGAAGACAAAGAGGGGGAGAGACAGATAGACAACTACAGACCAGCTTCACTGCTTGTGAAGCGACCCCACTGTAGGTGGAGAGCCGGGGCCTTGAACTGGGATTTTTGCACGGTCCTTGCACTTCACACAATGTGTTTGTAAACCACTGCGCTACTGCCCGACCCCCCCATACTTTTAATTTCTACTGATTATTAGTTACAGTGCTTTCTCTTTGGATAAGCTATATGAATTTCTTCCCTTGATGGTTTGTTGATAGATTAATTTTTTGATAGTGACAGTGATAGTGACAGAGAAGACCAAGAGAGAGTTAGAGAGACCATAGACCCTAAGCTCCCTTCAGTGTAGCCGGGTTTGAACTTCAGTTCTGCATATGGCAAAGCCGCACACTAACTCAGTGAGCTATTTATCCAGCCCCACCATAGCTAATCTATTTTCTTTAAGTGTATACATTCAATATCATCCTCAAAAAATAAAGTTGACTTTTATTATTATTGTTATTACCATTATTATTTTTGTGTGGGTGTTGCTAGTGTTTCATATGTATTTGGTTTCACCACTCCAAACTGACTTTTTCATATATAAGTATACACACACACACACACACACACACACACACACACACACACACACACACAGGTGTGCGCACACACACACACAAAGACATATGGAGAGAGAAGACAGGCAGACACGAAAGAGCAACACCACTGTACTGAAGCTTACCTAAGTGCCACATTTATACCACTTTCTATGTGGTTTAACCCTGAGTCTTTCAAAAAGCAAAGTGAGTTCCCTACCCAATGAGATATTTCTCTAACCTCCCAGTTTGAGTTTTAGTTCCTTTAGAGAGAATTCCTATTTGCTCTGTGGTTCACTATTGACAATAGCAACACTATATTTCCTTAATTATCTTAACTGATCTACTTCTATATATTTTATGACCACATAGATAGCACACACTTAAATTACTAATTTCTATGTGGGCAAATTGAGTTTATAAACTATTTTGAATAGTATTTGAATCCCCCCCACCCCCACCAAACAAGATCGTGGCAATAAGAAAATACCTTTGGTATCCACTAATAAATATTTTATTTCAAGCGTATTTCTTATTGAGAATAAAGACCTAATATTAAGATTTCTTTTTTTAAAAGATTTTATTTATTTATGAGAAAGATAGGAGGAGAGAGAGAGAAAGAACCATACATTACTCTGGTACATGTGCTGCTGAGGGTTGGACTCAGGACCTCATGCTTGACTGTCTAATGCTTTATCTACTATGCCACCCCCGGACCACAAGAGATTTCATTCAATATAGGCATGTTCTAGTAGATTTTCCTTCTTGAGCTACCTTAATTTTTTTTTTTTTTGCCTCCAGTGTTATTGCTGGAGCTCGATGCTTGCACTATAAATCCACTGCTCCTGGAGGCCATTTTTTCCCATTTTGTTGCCCTTATTGTTGCCCTTGTTATTGTCATTATTGTTGCCACTGATGTCATTGTTATTGGATAGGACAGAGAGGAATCGAGAGAGGAAGGGGAAGACAAAGAGGGGAGAGAAAGATAGACACCTGCAGACCTGCATCACCACCTGCAAAGGGATCCTCCTGCAGGTTGGGAGCTGGGGGCTCAAACCGGGATCTTTATGCCAGGCCTTGGGCTTCACGCCATCTGTGCTTAACCTGCTGTGCTACCACCCGACCCGCTGAACTACCTTAAATTTTATCTTTTGTTTGATGCTCATATTGCATATGTTAAAGATGACTTCCAAGATTTCCAATATGTTGCAGAAAATCTTCAAGCAAAAAACAAAACAAAATGAAACAAAACAAACCCTTGAAACAAAAGTAAAATTTGGCATTTACTTAAATCCTAGGTCTTTTACTTTGTATTTATTTTTTAAAACTGTCACCAGGGTTATCACTTGGGCTCAGATCCATGGCTCCTGGCAGCCTTTTTTTTTCTTTCTATTTTCTTTTTTATTTGACAAGACAGAGAGAAATTGAGAGGGAAGGAGAGATAGATAGAGAGAAAGATAGACACCTGCAGACCTGCTTCACTGCTCATGAAGCGTCCTCCCTGCAGGTGGGGAGCTGAGGGGGTGCGGAACCCAGATCCTTCCACACGGTGATATTTGTACTTAACCGAGTGTGCCACCTCCAAGCCCCCTTATTTGTTATTTTTTAATTACCACCAGGGATATTACTGGGGCTCAGTACATGCACAATGAACCCACTGCTCCTAGTGATGACATTTCTCCCTTCCCTTTCCCCTTCCTCATCTCTCTTCTCCCTTTCCTTTTCCTTTTCCCTTTCCCTCTTCCTCTTCCTTTCCTTTCCTTTCCTTTCCTTTCCTTTCCTTTCCTTTCCTTTCCTTTCCTTTCCTTTCCTTTCCTTTCCTTTCCTTTCCTTTCCTTTCCTTCCCTTCCCTTCCCTTCCCTTCCCTTCCCTTCCCTTCCCTTCCCTTCCCTTCCCTTCCCTTCCCTTCCCTTCCCTTCCCTTCCCTTCCCTTCCCTTCCCTTCCCTTCCCTTCCCTTCCCTTCCCTTCCCTTCCCTTCCCTTCCCTTCCCTTCCCTTCCCTTCCCTTCCCTTCCCTTCCCTTCCCTTCCCTTCCCTTCCCTTCCCTTCCCTTCCCTTCCCTTCCCTTCCCTTCCCTTCCCTTTCCTTCCCTTCCCATTAGAGAAGTTGCCCCTCTGCAGGTAGGGACCGGGGACTTGAACCTGAATCCTTGGACATGGTAACATATGCCCTCTCCCAGCCCTGGCCCTTTGTTTTGTTTTTAGTCTTTAAAACCATGCCAAAGGACATGTGGTAGCACACTTAGTTGAGTGTGCATGTTTCCTTGTGCAAAGATTCAAATTCAAGCTCCCAGTCTCCACCAGCAGGGGAGAAGAAGCTTCATGAGTGATAAAGCAGTGTAGCCACTATCTTTCTCTCTCCATATCTGTCTCTCCTTCCCTTTCAATTTCTTTCTGTCCTATCAAATCAAATAAATGCATATATAAATATATTTTTAAATAAATAAATCTATGCCTACTTTGTAGTATATTTAAAAAATGTGTTTATAATATGACCGAGAAGGCAGTTCAGTGGTGGGTATGAGATTTGCATGTGTGAGGTGGTGCACTGTTTTCCCGGAACTGCAAATGGCAGAGATATATTTGATTCTCTCTCACAAAATACTAGGCAAACAATGGATGAATGAAGAAATCTTTAGAAACCGAAATTGTTTAGAGTATTTAACAATATTTTAAAGTGCTTTATGTAACACCTTGGTTGTTTCTTTCCAATCAGGAAAAACAGTGAGGGTAGTGGGTGGGATAGGTAGTCTGCATTATGCTGTGAACAATTGTTGCCTCTTATTTCCTCCTCAAATTTATTATTTCGATTCCATTTAAATAATTTCATTCTCTTTTATGGTTCTCTGTCTCCTTTGGATTTTTTTTTTCTTACTTCTTCCAGGTTCTTATTCTTCTCTCTTTTTTACTCCTTCTTTTGCCCTCTCTCCTTTTTCTTATATTTGTTTTAAAAAAGGAGACATTAACAAAACCATACAATAAGAGGGGTAAACTCCACACAACTCCCACCACCAGAACTCCACGCCCCACCCCCTCCCCTATAGTCCCCCCACTCTCTATTCCTCTGGGAGCACCAACCCAAGGTCTTCTGCAGGATGCAGAAGGTAGAAGGTCTGGCCCCTGCAATTGCCTCCCTGCTGAACATGGGCATTGACTGGTCCATCCACACTTTCAGCCTTCCTCTCTCCCTCCTCAGTAGGGCGGGGCTCCTGGGAAGCGGAGCTCCAGGACACATGGGTGGGGTAGTCTGTTCAAGAAAGTCTGGGCGGCCTCATACTAGCATCTGGAACCTGGTGGCTGAAAAATGAGTTAACATACAAAGCCAAACAAATTGTTAAACAATCATGGACCTAAAGGCTGGAATAGTGCAGATGAAGTGTTGGGGGGGTCCTCCATTTTGTAGATAGCTAGTAGGCATATTTTAGTTATATTCCAAAGGGCCTGTGGCTATACTAGTTTTTTTTTTTTTTCTCTGAGCCTGAAATCTGATATGCAGGTGGATCCTAATTATTGTCTGGGGAGATGATGTCATGGCTGGCAGAAGGACCAGAAAGCTGGATCAGGGAAGAGAGTAGCTCCCTAATATGGGAAAGGGGTATAAATATTGTTGACTGTAAACCCCGTCGATTTGATTTGGTCTGGGGCCCATATTCAGCTTAGGAGCCTATGTGACCTCTGCATCCCTGTAGATCTGAGCTCACATTCTGTGGTCATGAGTAGGAACATTTCAAGCTGCCCCAATATCGACCCATCTTCCTCAGGTGTAGCATAGAGTATGTTGTCCATCCTCTCTCCAGAGGATGAACAACATTCTCTACCATTGTTGATCCAAGTTGAGGGCAAGGTCCTATGGGGGACCCCCAAAGGGGTCTATTTTGTTGTTCCTGATAGAGATGACCGGTAACAGTAGAGAGAGGGATTTGTTTGAGGTCCAGGCTCATCATGTCTGTTTGGGAATCTCAGGACTCCCCGACTAGGGCCCCAGCTGATGGGGTGGGCTCCCTCTCCTTTTATTACTGTTTTTATGCTCCTTATTTTTCTTTGATAAAATAAAAATTCAAAAATGTCTTGTATCCAGGATTTACACTTGATGATCACTTGATTTATTGCATTTTAATGTAGTTTTAATTTTCTAGTCACTTCTCATCTTTAAGTGTATTACTGTTATACAAAAGGAGAGCTTTCTCTTCTTGTTTGCTGACATTTTGAAATTCTCCTAATAGGGGACAAATTACTTTTGGGCATGAATACTATAGAATACAGAGAGGGGAAGAGAAAGATAGACACCTGTAGACCTGCTTCACCACTTGTGAAGCGACGCCCCTGTAGGTGGGGAGCCGGGGGCTTGAACCAGGATTCTTATGCCAGTCCTTGAGCTTTGCGTGGCCACCTGCGCTTAATCTGCTGCGCTACCGCCTGACTCTAGTTTAATACTTTTCTATAATAATAATTTCCTTCTGTTGAACACTTAATATTTATCAGGGGCCATGCTAGGTATTTTATCTGCATAATGTTGAAACTCCAGTGGTAAGGTAAATACTATTAATTTCCTTATTCTTATGGATGAGGAAATTTAGATAGGTTTATGCCAGTAATGGGATTTTCACTCTGACTTGTTTTGCCTTAAATTTTATCTACAGTTTTACTCTTCCTCCCTTGAGTAGTTGGATTGAACAGAAACTACGCTGTGACTTCACCGTTTGCATGCCTGTTAAGTCTTACGGGGGAAAAAATGAAAGGACCTATTTTTAGCTGTCTTTCTGAGTGAAGGTTTAGTTATATTTCCAGAGAGTTTAGGAAGAGGATATTGGACTACTCATGCTGTGCATTCTATATGTGCTTATTCCAGTAAGTGTCTGATAGTTTTTCTGATTCCATAAGTCTTTATACTAATCTTATCCCTCACTTTGCTATGAGACTGTTCAAATTACACATTCATTTTTTTTAGAACATTTGTATTATCCCTTTAGTGTAGATGATATGTTCAGACTACTCCTTCACTCATATTCTAGAATAGACCCCTAGTGTCTCATATATTTTAAGATCTGTTAAGTAACTTCCTGAGAATAAAATGCATTGTTTGAACATAGCTTCTTCATTAGTAGAAGTATTACTTTACTTCCCTAATAATTTTTTTCTTTTTTTTTGGATGAAAACCAAGATGGACTAGTCTTGTGCTGAAATCTGCTACATATACTCCAGAGTAGTCGCAGAACAATGCTTTATAAACTCAGTGCTTGATTCATACTTTATTTCACCAACAAACAAATGAAGACATATATATATATATTACCTTACCTCACAACTTACCAGATAATGAAAGTGTTAAGTAGGTAGGTGAGAAAGTCAATTATTTGTCCTGAAGTCCTAAGGCAAATTATTACAAATCAAGTCGCTATGACTATAACGTGGTTTATTGCATTTTATTTAATTAATTAATTTATTTTCAAATATTTATTTATTTATTCCCTTTTGTTGCCCTTGGTGTTTTATTGTTGTAGTTATTATTATTGTCATTGTCATTGTTGAATAGGACAGAGAGAAATGGAGAGAGAAGGCGAATACAGAGAGGGGGAGAGAAAGATAGACACCTGCAGACCTGCTTCACCACCTGTGAAGCGACTCCCTTGCAGGTGGGGAGTCAGGGCTCGAACTGGGATCCTTCCGCTGGTCCTCGTGCTTTGCACCACCCGCTGTGCTACAGCCCGACTCCCCCTAAAAATATATTTTATAAAGTCAAGGAAAGATTAGTCGTACTAGCAAATGTGACTCTGAAATGTTATAATTGCTCAAAATGTATTTCAATCATACAAAGTATTAATTGAATTCTTATTATATGCTGGAATCTGGAGATTTAAATGTGATTAAGACATTGATTTCCTTAGGATTTATCCAAAGGAAACACCTATCAGAAGAGACCTATGTATATCCATGTTCATAGCAGCATAATTTGTAATCACCAAAACCTGGAAGCAACCCATATGTCCAACAACAGGTGAATGGCTAAAAATCTATAGCTGTTAAAAATGATCAAGTTGGGACCGGGTGGTGGCACACCTGGTTGAGTACACATGTTACAGTGCTCAAGGACCTGGGTTCAAGCCCCGGTCCCCACCTGCAGGGGGAAAGCTTTGCAAGTGGTGAAGCAGGGCTGCAGGTGTCTCTCTCTTTCCCTATCTATCTCCCCTACCCTCTCGTTCTGGTTGTCTCTATGCAATAAATAAAGATAATAAATTAAAAAAAATAAAATGATCAAGTTATCTCCATTGCATCATCTTGGATGAAATTGGAAGACATCATGTTAAGTGAGATAAGCCAAAAAGAGAAGAACCTAATAATATAAGTGGGTCTTAATAATTAAAAACAGAAAAAACAAAAACAAAATGAAACACGGACTGCGCATGGAGTATTACATCAAAGGAGAGAACTGTGAGTAGGAAGGGGTGAAGAAAGCTGTGTGGGGCCAGGTGCATAATGAAATTATATGCATGTGACAGTGGCTGTACTGTAAAGCATTAACACCCTCAGTAAAAAAGTAGAAAAAGAAGGTATTGCTTCCTTAGAAGTGATATGATACCAAGTTGCAGTGAAATGGGACAAGGCTGTTCTCTAAATTATAAATTTATGGAAAGATTCTATCCAAAAGTATCA
Organism: Erinaceus europaeus; assembly: GCF_950295315.1. NCBI lineage: Eukaryota > Metazoa > Chordata > Mammalia > Eulipotyphla > Erinaceidae > Erinaceus > Erinaceus europaeus. Next base: position 102,592,185 of record NC_080172.1, read on the forward strand.
AGGAAGTTGGACAAAGATTAGTATGAATAAAAGTTTACTTCTATATTGAAATAGAAATATCTGCTCTTTCAATGTCGTACAATTATCTACTACTTCTAACAGTGAACCTGCATTTAAATTTCTTGTTTGTTTGTTTATTTATTATTTTACTTGACCAGAACACTGCTCAGCTCTGGTTTATGGTGGTGTTAGAGATTGAATTTGGGGGCAGAAGTAGATAGTATAGTGATTATGCAAAGAGACTATCATGCCTGAAGCTCCAAAGTCCCAGGTTCAATCCCTTGCACCACCATAAACTAGAATTGAGCAGTGCTCTGGTGGTAGAAGAAGAAGAAGAAGGAGAAGGAGAAGGAGAAGGAGAAGGAGAAGGAGAAGGAGAAGGAGAAGGAGAAGGAGAAGAAGAAGAAGAAGAAGAAGAAGAAGAAGAAGAAGAAGAAGAAGAAGAAAGAAACAGAAAAAAAACAAGAGAGATGGAACCTGGAGCATCAAAGCCTCAGATATGAAAGTATCTATATAAATTTCTCTAGTTTTAAAGCAGGTTAAACAAAACTTGAAAATTAGCTACACCCACCTAAGTTTAAACCCAGAGTTGTGTAGAAGGAAGGAAAATTAGTTTGTCCTCACAGTCCTCAAATGTGTCTTTTTTTTAATAAATTTTTTTTCAAAGCATTTATTTATTTCCTTTTGTTGCCCTTAATGTTTTTATTGTTGTAGTTATTATTGTTGTTGATGTCATTGTTGTTGGATAGGACAGAGAGAAATGAAGAGAGGAGGGGAAGACAGAGAGGGGGAGAGAAAGGCACCTGTAGACCTGCTTCACCGCCTGTGAAGTGACTCCCCTGCATGTGGGGAGTGGGGTGGCTCAAACCTGGATCCTCACTTCGGTCCTTGTGCTTTGTGTCACATGCGTTTACCCTGCTGTGCTACCACCCAACTCCCTCAAATGTGTTTTTTTATAGACATTATAAACATAATATAGACATTATTTTTTTTTCTTTTTTAATTTTTCAATTAGTGATTTAATGTTGATTTACAGAATTATAAGATAATAGGGGTTTAATTCCACACCTTTCCCACCACCAAACTTCTATGTCCCAATTTCCTCCATTGGAAACATCAATAGTTCTCTCAACATCACAGCTAGGGCTTGACTATTATTTCTATAACCATCTATCTATCTATCTATCTATCTATCTATCTATCTATCTAATTTTCCATTTTTTCCCTATGATCCTGCTTTTTCTTCCTTTCTAAGTCACACCAACACCTATTACTACTTCTGAGTTTCTTTATTTAAAAAAAATTTTTTAAATCTTTATTGGATAGAGACAGTCAGAAATTGAGAGGGAAGGGGTTGATAGAGAGGGAGAGAAAGACACAAAGATACCTGCAGGACTGCTTCACCACTCGCTAAGCTTTCCCCCTGTAGGTGGGGACAGGGGGTTTGAACCTAGGTCCTTGCACATTGTAATCCATGTGCTCAACCAGGTGCACCACCTGGACACCCCCTTTTTTTCTCTTTTAATTCTTCTCTCACTAGATACTGATGGAATTGGATCTTCCCTTTGCATTTCTTCCCCTCTGAGAGTATGAACTAATATTCTTTATGTGCAGAAGGTGGAAGGTCTGGCTTTTGAAATTACTTCTCAGCTGGATGTGGACGTTGGCAGGTCGATCCATATCCCAAGCCTGCTTCCTGTTTGTTTGTTTATTTATTTATTTATTTATTTATATTCTTTTAGTCTCCAGGGTTATCACTGGGGCTAGGTGCCTGCATTATGAATCCACTGCTCCTAGTAGCCATTTTTTTTTCTCCCCATTTTTGTTGTTGTTGGATAGGACAGAGAGAAATTGAGAGAGGAGGGGAAGGCAGTGAAGGGGAGAGGAAGATAGACACCTGCAGACCTGCTTCACCACTTATAAAGCGGCCCCTTCTGCAAGTGCAGGAGGCAGGGGCTGGAACCCGGATTCTTGTGCCAGTCCTTGCACTTAGTACTATGTGCGCTTAACCCAGTGCGCCTCCTGTGCGTCACTGCTACTGCTCTGCCACTGCTCCTACAATGCCCTGACCGCCCCCCTCCCCAACTCCCCAGCCTGTTTCTGTCTTTCTCTAGTGTGGTAGGGCTCTGGAGAGGTGAGACTCAGGGACACACTGGTGAGGTCGTCTTGTGTTCAAATGGAAATGAGTGACTGATGACTGCAAGAGCACTCAGATTGTCTTTATTCTTTCCAGCATCCTTTTCCTCATTCATAAATGGGTTATAATTCCACTGTGGTTTCTCTTTATTCTCTTCTCTGCAGTTTCTCTCTTACTGGCCTGGAAATTCCGTTTCCATTCAGGGATGCCAGGATATAAAGAGATTTCTTGAGGATAGTCAGCCTACGTGTTGTTTTCATGCAGACACCACCAAATGTCTCTCTCTCTCTCTCTCTTTTTTTTTTAATTGTTATCAGGGTTATTGCAGGATCTCAGTGCATGCAAGACGAATCTACCACTCCCTGCTGTTTATTTACTTAGTTTTTCCTCTTTCTATTTCATTTGTCAGGGCAAAGAAAAATTAAAAGGGGAGGGAGAGATAGAGAAAGAAAAAGGTAGATACCTGCAGACCTGCTTCACTGCTCTTGAAGCACCTCCTATAAGTGGGGAGTTGAGGCTTGAACCCAGGTCTCTGAGCATGACAATGTATGTGCTCATCCGGGTGTGCCACTGCCCGGCCTCCTCAAATGTGCCTTCAGTATGGATTGAGAAGTTGAAACTTGATGTTTGGTCTCTAAAGAGACTCGGTGAAGGCGGGTAGTAGTGCACTGGGTAAAGCACACCTAGTATGAAGCACAAGGAACGGGGCAAAAATTCCAGTTCGAGCCCCTGCTCCCCACTCCCCACCTGCAGGGGGGTCCTTTCATAAGTGGTGAGGCAAGTCTGCAGGTGTCTCTCCTTCTCTCCCTTTCTGTCTTCCCCTCCCCTCTCAATTTCTTTCTGTCCTATCCAAAAAAAAAAAAAGTAATAATTAAGAAAAAAAATGGTCATAAGAACAGTGGATTTGTAGCGCAGGCACCAAGTCCCAGAGATAACCCTGGAGGAAAGAAAAAAAAAAAAGAGACTCAGTAACCACACTAAAATGACATTGCCAGTGTTTGATTTTTTTATTAACATGTTTTCTCTGTTATCTTTCTTTTTTTTAACTGTTAATTTTTTTAATTATCTTTACTTATTGGATAGAGAGCCAGAAGTTGAAGGGAAGGGGGAGACAGAGAGGGAAAGAGACAGAGAGACACCTGCAGCACTGCTTCACCACTTGCAAAGCTTTCCTCCTGCAGGTGCGGGCCACGGGATGGAACGGGGTTCTTGAGTACTGTAACATGTGCGTTCAACCACGTGTGCCATCACCTGGCCCCTCTGTTATGTTTCTGCAATGAAACTCCTCTTATTAAGGTGACATCAACCCACCTCAGAGGAAGAAAGAAAGCCCTTGACCTTTCACATACCTTCCTGAAAAGTGTTTTTTCCACCCATTCCTTTTGCTCAGTTCTGTTATGTTAGGCTGTTCCACTTTTTTTTTTTGCCTCCAGGGTTATTGCTCCTTTATTATTATTTGCTCCTCCAGGGTGCCTACAAATATAAGTCCACTGCTCCTGGAGGCCTTTTTTTTTTCCATTGTTGCTGTTGGATAGGACACAGAGAAATTGAGAGAGGAGGGGAAGACAGAGATGGGAAGAGAAAGACACTTGTAGATCTGCTTCACCACTTGTGAGGCAATCCCCTCTTTCAGATGGGGAGCCGGGAACTGGAGCCGGGATCCTTGTGCCAGTCCTTGTGCTTCCCACTATGTGTGTTACCACCCAGCCTTGGCTGTTCTACTTTGAAACCTTGCCTTATTTTCTTCCTTTTTTCCTCTAGCGTTATCCTTGGGGCTTGGTGCCTGCACCATGAATCCACTGCTCCTGGAGGCTATTCCCTCCCCACCCTTTTTTTGTTGCCTTGTCATTTATCATTGTTGTGATTGTTACTGTCGTCACTGCTGTCATTGTTGCTGGATAGGACAGAGAGAAATTGAGACAGGAGGGGAAGATGGAAAGGGGGAGAGAGAGAGAGACACCTGCAGACCTGCTTCACCGCTTGCCTTACAGACCAGACTTCCCCAGTACTTTACTCCATTCAAATGCTCAGCAGGAAATGGTGTCAAGCTGGACATTAAGGGAGGCCTGATAAGGATACTTATGAGTGTGGGGACTGTTTAAAGACGAATCAAAACTCCTAATATTAGTCCATTCTCATGGAAGCATATTTGTATGGCCTAGGGTTATAGATTTACATGTCTCTTGAATAAGCAAGCAGAAGACAGAGGGGGCTGCTTGCAGGATGAGAACCACAGTTTTGATCGACTTTTCTTGTGGCTTGCAGTGGGGGTGCTGCCCTCTCTTTAGTGAAACTCACTTGCATGTTGTATTTCTGTCTGGAGTAGATCTGCAAGAGGAAAGGGCATTCCAGGATATAAATAAAGGTCCACTTATCGGATATTTACTTTCAGAGGGATTCTTGAGACAGTTCATTGCTTGTCTCCAGAGTCCCCGTGTCTTCTTTCAGCAAGAGCTGGGTGTTTGGATGAACTTTAAAGCTTCCTGAGTTTTGATGTGGTGCTGAAACAGAAGCTTTGATGCTTCAAGTTGCTGAGTGCAGAGGAAATGCAGTGTTTAAAACTTATCAACAGATGTACTGAATATACAATATCCAGAAACTTTTCCCTACACAGAAGAAGACTGGGAAGTCTGAAGTTTTCAAGGTAGCAAAGGGTAGACTAACTGTGATACACAGAGTACTCAGATGCCAGCTCCTGACTCTGTTTCACCAGAGTTTCCAATATTCCCCGCCTCCACTCTTAGGTTTTTGCCATGTTAATCTCAAACTGGCCTTGTGGTAATGCTTTGTGTTTAGGCATTTACACATTTGATGTTTTTTGGTTTTCTTTTTTTTTTTTCCTACTCAGATGGCTACTTTGCAGGGCCTAGATGGTGGTGCACCCAATAGAGCCCACACACAGGTTATCATGATTAACTACCTGGTTTCAAGTCCCCACTCCCTACCTGCAGCTATACAATTGGTGAAGTAGATCTGTAGGTGTCTCTTCTTCTCTTAATCTCCCCCTTTCTTCTCAATCTATCTCTATTAAATATATATAAGGAATGCTTATTTTGTTGTTGTCCTGGCAGTGTGTTAATTTCCTTGGACCACTATAACAAGGTCTTGCAAATTAGAAGGCTTTAACCAGACTTCCCTGGACAGACAACCCCACCAATGTGTCCTGGAGCTCTGATTCCCCAGAACCCAGCCCCACTATAGAAAGAGAGAGGCAGGCTGGGAGTATGGCTCGATCTGTCAATGCCTATGTTTAGCGGGGAAGCAATTATAGAAGCCAGACCTTCCACCTTCTTCATCCCATAATGACCTTGGGTCCATACTCCCAGAGTGTGAATGAATAGGAAAGCTATCAGGGGAGGGGATGGGATCCAGAGTTCTGGTGGTGGGAACCCCTCTTGTCCTATGGTTTTTTCAGTGTTTCCTTTTTATAAATAAAAATAAAATAAGATAAAATAAAAAATTCAAAAAAATTAGAAGGCTTTAAGCAGAAAAGAACTATCTCATAGTTCTGGAGACTAGAGATCTCGAATAGAACTGCAGGTAGGACTTAACTCTCTCTGAAACCAGCAAAGGAATCATTTTTTCTCTTCTTAATTTCTGGAAGAAGTTAGTCAGCAGTCTTTGGAGTTCCTTAGCTTATAGATTCATCACTAGAATGCTTTACTTCACAGCAGTCTCTCTCTCTCTCTCTCTCTCTCCTTAGCTCTAGTTTGTGGTGGTACCAGATATTCAACCTGGAACAACCTTGCAGACATGAAAGTCACTTTTGTAAACCACTACACTGTTTCCTTGGCCTGTCTTTGAAGTTTTCTGTTGTCTTCCCTCTGTGCAAATCTGTCTCTACATCCGAATTTCCTCTTTCTGCAGCTAAGATATTAATAACTTCATTTTAATGGCAGGCACACTTCAGTCAACACCCCTTGGTTAGTATCTTCTCTCAAACTTAGCTCCTAGGTAGTCTTCGGAGTCCCTCCCCAAGATTAAAGACTTTCTGTTGTTGTTGTTGTTGAACTATCTTATCACATGTTTCCCCCCCGTATCAGATTTAATATACTTTGTTACCTGCTTAATTGTTTTTCACACACACACACACACACACACACACACACACACACACACACACACACACACACCAATTTCTTGTAGCCAAAACTGTGTTTTGTGTCCCTAAATTCCTTAGAGCATAAGATGGGAAAAAATAGTTCTGTACCTTATCAATGATTATGCTAAATGTTTAGCATTTATGGTAATACTTTATACTAAACAAGCCAGTAAATTTACTAAATAGACTATTTAATCCTAAAATGACCAAAAAGATTTATTTTGTATTGCTAAGGAGACTTTGCTATGAATCTGAATCAAATGTAAGAAGGAAGAAGGGTGTTATGAGTAATTCCCCAACTCCTTTTATAGACGAGTTGGACAGGATGCTTGGATAAGTGTCTCTGAAATAATGGGGTGTGTAGAAATGAATGTTGCTGAGGTGATTAGAGCCTGGGGCAGCTAGTCCAAACAGCTGGCTTCTATTCTTTACTCACCCTGGATTCACTGTGACCTCTGGCAAATCACTTACCTTCTGACACACTTTTAACTGAGCTTTAAAATAAAGATGGCAACTGTGACCATGTAAAAATATCAACCATGATGAGGGCTAATTTTTAGGATTAGAGTTTGAAAAGATTTCTCTGACAACATGTTACTTTCTTTAGACGTTGTGAATGTCATGAACTGTCAAACTGGTACTGTTAGTTAAAATTAAAAAAGAAATTTGTTTGATTGAGTAAATTCATGTTGTCAGTTTAGAAGCAAATATTTAATTTCTCTGGTAAACAAATCCAGATGCATAGAAGGCAAAATGCCTTGTAGGAAAAAAAAAAAACATTTTGTTTCTTTCTGCAGACAGTTAACTGGAAAGGTGATCCTTGGAGAGAGGCTAGATGAGAACCAGAATAGCAGAAACTTTTTTTCAAAAAAGTGGAGCTGACTAGCCCAGTCCCTGGAGGATTTTGATAGAGAAAATAGAACGAGGGACTATATTATGTGTCTGAATTTCAGAGGAAAGTAATAGAACAGCTCCAGAATTCCTGTTTGTGAGCCTCAGTGGCCGTATTAGTATTTGGAATGTTGGAAGGGGGAGTAAGGGTCAGAATCCTTGAAGATGTGTTTGTGAGGGGATTTATTTATAGTAGATTATAAATTTAAAGTGAAGAGAATTCAGAGAATGGTAGGATGTAACTTCAAAATTCATTATTATTATTTTACCTAGAATATGAGAGACAGAAGAGAGGGACTGAGAGAAGAGGAAACATAACTTCAGCCCCACTTCTTACAGACTGTCCCCTTTACATGATACTGCCATGTGTGGCCTGGGGCTCAACCTCAGAGCCTCAAGCATAGGGAAGTATGAGCTATGTTCCAACCCCCTCATAGAAACGTTTGAACACCTTCAGCCTTAACCTTAGATGCCACATGAGCTTGCAAAAGGAATGTGGAGTTGTAAACACAGATATATCCCAACTGAGACTGATGCTCATGTCTTATTTTTGGAGCAATAATGCCGAAGCAGATAAATGGTACATTTAGATTATTAGCAGGTTTCTGTGTTTGCTCTGACTCTGTCAATCTGACTAGTTCATATAGTTCATATAAAAGAGACATTGATCGACAACTATTTTCCCTACAGGCTATTAAATGGTGTAGGACTATTTAAATAAGAAGGGTAAGAAGATGTGAGTGTTTTCCCAAAGTTGTTTTCCGATTTGATTATTGAGACTAGCTGTCACAGAAAAAAAAAAAAAAAAAAAAACCACAGAGATAATACAGGCAATATACATCCTGTGATAAGTTGTATGAAGAAAATACTCAACATACAAGTTTATGAAGGGAGAGACCTTTTGGGATAGAAGAACTCAAGAAAATTATAGAAACTATGAAACTTCAGCTGGTTCTTGACAGGGATCTGAGTTGGCACAGGGGAGGGGTAGACTAGGGTTGCAAATATATGAGTCTGAACATTTATTGCCTCCACATTTATCCATGCCAGACAATATTAATCATCGTCCCATAGCGTATTTTTTCCCTTAGAGAACTATTTACTGGGGCTACATGGTGATGCACTGTTGTTAAAATTCGGGGGTTCCAGCTGGCCGGGCTAGCTTCACGGGTGGGTAACAGAGACGACCAGAGACGTATGGCTGGGCAGGGAAGCTGTATTTCTTTATTCAGGATCAACGATTCATAAACTAAACCAAACTAATCACCAAACAGAACTCTGCTGCCTCTTTCCCCCCGCTGCAGCGCCAAGCACTCTCTCTAACTCTCGAACTCTGGAACTCTGGAACTCTCTCGGAGTTCCTAGGGGCGGGGCCCGCGAAACTAGCAGGACTGATCCAATTTTCTTGGCGGGGGAGAACTAGAACAACCCAATGTAAAGCATACAACAATGCACCTGGTTGAATGCACATGCTGCACTGCACAGGGGCCCATGTTCTAGACCCTGGTTCCCACCTACAGGGGGGAAGACTTGCAAGTGGTGAAGTAGTGTAGCAGGTGTCTCTCCATCTCCCTCCCTCTCTGTCTCTCCCTCCTCCCTCGATTTCTGGCTGTCTCTAGCCAATAATTAAAAAGAGAACTACTGTACCTTTTTTTTTTCAAATTAATTTAAGTCACTGCCTGAAATTCATATGATACTATAGTCTAGTATAAAAATTAAACTTGCTTTATCTCTGGAACCATTTTGGCACATAGAAGACTCTTTGTGGTAACCTAGAGGTATGTTGAATCTACTTCGAGAAATAACTTCCCACTGAGCAGTGAGGAATGTAGCCGATAGTCTTCAGTTGCTGAGCATTAGCTGACTTATCACAGCAGTAGCATTTGATCCAAGGCCAAACTCTCCTGAGTAGCCCCTGCCAATGAATGAGCACAGTATGGGAACTCAGGCTTGACCATTTCTGCTGCATTCAGGCTCCCCGTGAAGGGTGGTCTTTGCTCCTCCTCAGGTCGACTATACTCCCTATCCAATCTTGCTTCCTCTCTCTTTATCTTTTACAGATACTGTGTCCCAGTTAACCTCCTTCTCTCCTAATGTGATTTCAGTGACTGCTTCAGGAAAGATTTGCACTGACTCAGCAAAAGCTTATAGGCTTGAATAGAGGTGGCATTACTAGATCAACAATTTCATGTTGTCTGATTTCTAGCTGAGACATCATTCTTCCATTTGCAAACATTCAGAGCACCAGCAAAGTTCTGGGCTTTGAGACAGATGTTGGAAATTCAAAGACGACTAAGGCTGATCCCTGTCTTTGATAAGTGACTCATAAAAATGTATGTTGAAATTGAGATTGAACAGATGAGCAATTTACCCTGCACTGTTCTCCTAAGTGACCAGCTGAATTTTTAACTCAAATGTGATTTTTATTTTCAAAGTTTGAATCTCTATTAGGTACAGCAGAAATGTTAAACAGTTTACTATTCATATTACTTTGTCCTGTTTTTGTTTTTGTTGTTACCAGGGTTATTGCTAGGACATGGCGATGCATTGTTCTTAACAGTCATTTTTTTTTTAAATAAAGGGATAGAATGAGAGGGAGGGAGAGAGAGAGAAACAGAAAAGGAGGATAAAGAAAGAGAAGTAAAGAAAAGGAACATTGCTTGGAATACTACTCAGCTATTAAAAATGGTGATTTTATGTTTTTCACCCCATCTTGGATAGAACTTGAAGGAATCATGTTAAGTGAGGTAATTCAGAAACAGAAGGATGAATATAATATGGGATGATCAGAAGTTGAAAAACAAGGTCAGAAGGGAAATCAATAAGCAGAACTTGGACTGGACTCTGGGGTGGGGGTGGGAAAGGGTCCAGGTCCTGGAAAATGGTGGCAGAGGAGAACCTAGTGGGGGTTGTATTTTTATGTGCAAAACTGGGAAATGTTATGCATGTACAAACTATTGTGTTTTACTGTTAAGTGTAAGCCATTAATCCCCCAATAAAGAAATTAAAAAGGAGAAGAGGAAGAAGAAGGAGGAGGAGGAGGAGGAGGGCGAGGAGAAGAGGGAGAGGGAGAAGGAAAGGGAGTGGGAGGGGAAGGGGGAGGAGGAGGAGAAGAAGAAGAAGGAGAAGGAGAAGGAGAAGAAGGAGGAGAAGGAGAAGGAGGAGAAGGAGAAGGAGAAGAGCAGGAGGAGGAGGAGGAGGAAGGTGGAGGAGGAGCATGAGGAGGAGGGAAGAGGCATCACATTGCTCCACCACTTGCCCAGCTGCAGGTGGGAATCTGAGGCACTCTCCATGATGAACTCCTCCCCTACTGTCCCTCCCCATCAGTATTCCTGTAGGGACTTCTCAACAACAGTGGTTATTTAGTTGTGCTTCATGGAATGGACTTGTCAAATGTATTAAAATATGTTGTTTAAAATTGCTTATGGATTTAACATTGGTTTATAATATCGTAAGATTTTAGGATTGTTTCACAATCATTTATTCCCAACATTAAAGCTCAGCCAACACCAAACTTTTTAGTATATACAAAAAGGACCCTTTATGTACCCTTAATATCCTCTCCCCATTTTCTCTGTCTGCTATTGTGGTTTTCACAGAATCTGTGACTCCGTTTGCCTATTATTATTTTTGTAAGTTTATTTGTTTTGTGTGTTTATATTCCTCATAAAAACAAAGCCATCTACTAGTTGGCTTTCCTGATAAAATAGATTGCTTGATTAAGTTTGGAACTTGTTCTTTTGTGTGTGTGTGTGTGTGCTAGAGTACCTTGCACATTTGCAAGAGGAGGTCAAGAAGTCAACATTTTCCAAATTTATTTAGCTCAAGCATTGTTTGACAGTATATCTTTGAGTGATGCCACTGCCTAGTTGATTAGTGCTACAGCCCTGACTGGAGGTAATACAGCATCCATTCAGTGTGTTCCACCTGGTAGTCTTGTAGTCCTCTGAAAATAGTATTATGATTGGTCCCCTTTTTTTCAGTGATGAATCTGAGGCACAAAAGCTTAAGTAGTTTGTCCTATGCTCTCAGTATCTTATATTTGCTGAAACTAGTGTCTCTGCTTCTCTCAAAAGGGAGGATTGATGAGAGAAATTCACCAAGTATACAGAAAAATTCATATGAAATGCTAAACTTGCTTTGCTCATCCACAGGGACTGTGAGTTTTGGGGCAGTTCAATGAGAAATATGCACAAAAGGCTGAAAAGAAGGTTGGTTTGGATGGTGGTTAATAGGAAGGATGAGCATGCCAAGTTTTGGTATGTCTACATAGACCCCAGTCAAAATAGAGGACTTTGGAGAGAATATCTAGTGCTGATTCTCCTTTCTTTCTGGGGCCCTTTGTCTACCCTTTTCATACTCAGCCATGGTTTTTGACGTCCCAGCATTTTGCCCCCGACACCAGACACATACATTTAACAACATGTAGTAAGAATAAGGACTTTTCAATAAGACACTGAATTTCAATCATCCTGTGTCATTTTCCAATTGTTCCAAGTTAATTAACCTTACAAAGCCTCCATTTTTACTTTTTTTTTAGAACTTTTTTTATATTTATTTTATTTATTTTTTCCCTTTTGTTGCCCTTGTTGTTTTATTGTTGTAGTTATTATTGTTGTCGTCGTTGTTGAATAGGACAGAGAGAAATGGAGAGAGGAGGGGAAGACAGAGAGGAGGAGAGAAGGATAGACACCTGTAGACCTGCTTCACCGCCTGTGAAGCAACTCCCCTGCAGGTGGGGAGCTGGGGTTCGAACCGGGATCCTTATGCCGGTCTTTGTGCTTTGCGCCACCTGCGCTTAACCCGCTGCACTACAGCCCGACTCCCCCATTTTTACTTTTGAGACACAGCACTGCTAAGAATAATTTACATCATAAGGTTATTGTAAAGATATAAAAAATAGATGTGACATAATTAGTACACAGTGAGCACTTAATACTTGGTGTTTATTGTAAAGCCTTTTCTCTGGTTGTTTCTAAAGTAGTGCCTACTTCAACTGAGTTTTCTTCCAAGTATAGGTGTGTGTGTGTGTGTGTGTGTGTGTGTGTGTGTGTGTGTGAGAGAGAGAGAGAGAGAGAGAGAGAGAGGGAAAGAGAAAGAGAGAGAGAGAGATAGGAGGGGAGAGGGAAAGGGAGACAGAGAGATATGGAGAGACTGGGTTGGAGGGGGAGTTATTTAGGTAACTAGTAGGGAAAGAAAGAAATAAGCCACTAAGTGCATAATTACCATATGTAACTCTCACCTATTAAAGAGCTTCCCCAGGTTATCTGAACATGCTTAGTAGGTTAGCTGTCTGCCAGCCTTTTTTTTTTTCCCTAAGACTTTCTATTGTCACCTCAGTACTATGCTGGCAATTTTAAGTCTTTGAAGAGATGGACAATAAGAGTTTTAGTTGGCTCTAATATCTCTTCTGTGCCTCTATTTACCTCTATTCCAGAGATTGAGGGTGTGTGTCCACGGGCATAAGATCGATTACTCCACTGTGCAGCAGAAGTGAAAAGGAAACATTCTGCCCTCTCCTGCTCTGTTTGGCATTGTCTGCCCCCAAACGACAGTGTCTGCTCAGCCTCATATGCTGAACGCGTGGACACAGCTGTTGTAATTGCACCCTTATCTCTGAGACAAAAAAACCAAATGAAGTTGATATCTAGTTTATTCAGATTGCTCCTAAAGTGTACTGATTTGATTCCCGGGAACTAGAGAATAACTATGCATGCTTTGTTAGGAAGATTACGTTACACAAAATGAATCTTTTTTTTTCCCCCCAGACACAGTAACTGGTAGCTTAAAATATAAGATAAAAATAACATATTTTGTAATTAATATTTTAATTTACTGAAAAGAACTATATGGTGACTAGACTTCTCTTCCCCTTGGTAATAATGAACCCAGGCAATTTCTAAAGAAGGAGAGCAGCCAGGAGTTTAATACCTTTGATTAAGAACATGTTTCCACAGTGGCTATTATGTTCCTATTTAAAAGAGCAAAACAAAACCCAGGCTTATTTTATTTTGGAACTGCAGGGGGTCTTATGGCATCAAAAGAAGACGAGAAAGTGTTTAAGGATAATTAAAGGCAATTTGCCTCATCAGGCCTTTTTCCTTCTTCTTTTTCCTCTTCCCCTCCTTCTCCCCACAATACTTGCTAATTGCTGCTTCAGTGACCTGAGGATTTTTTTTTTTTTCTCATCAAGTAACTTGCCTATTTGGCTGTTGCCCACACTTATAATTGACTGCATAAATCAATGAATCTCCATTAGTTCATTTAAAAAGCAGAACATGAGTTACTCTCTGTCTTAGCATGCTGGTTAGTTAGACATTAAAAAAGCTATAGGCAAGGAATGAATTACACATGTTCATTCATTTCATCTCTGAAAGAATGAAGTCACTGCAGCAGAATGGGAAGCCAGGATAGACTACTTAAAGACCCCTCTGCTAAGGAGGAGATTGGGACTCTCAGTTTTGTTTTAGCTTTCTGACCTCTCTTTAGGTAAAGGTTTCTCTCTTTCTTTATCCGTAAGATTTTCCATTTAGAATTTTCATTCATGTCTCCAATTTGTATGCCTCTGGCATACATTTAAGCATATAGCACTTCACTTGCAAAAGTGAACCTTGTGGCTCTCTGAAAAGGCATTGTGAAAAGTCATTCACAGTTGCTTCCCTGGGGACTGAAAAAACTTAGTTACCTCTGGGAAATTTTTAGGTGAAGTTTTAAAATAACTGAACCCTGGGAAGGAACTAGCTCCATAAATGTGAAGTGTTCACGTTCAACATTATGTTTGCAACTCTGAAAATGGATGGTAAATGGCAGCATGTTCCCAGATAAAGTGACTTCCTGGGAAAAGGAAGGATCCACAAACTTTTGACCTCAGCATTTACACAGATTTTCTTTAAACTTAGGTGAATGGAACAGCACGGACTGAAGTGTCACATGCTGAGTAAGTACAGAAAAAATGATGTTGAATTAAGTAAAGGAGTAAGTTGTGTGTTATGTTGGGGAAACTTGCCAATGGACACAAGTCTAGGGCTGGATAGTTCCACCGGTTTCTAGAGGGAACAGCGTGAGGAAAAAAAAAAAACACCAGTAATTGCATAAAAACTTGCCAAAAAAAATCTCAATGTGATAAATTTGTAAGTCTCAAAGAAGAAAGGCATAGCTCCATTCTCCTTTCCAAGTTTGCATCCCATTAGAATCTACTTGCTAGTTCCAATTACATAACACACACCACCAGCAGGACCACCATCAGCAACAACACCAATACCAATATCGCCACCACCAATGTGCACAGTTTGAAATTCTCAGGTTTTCTACTTTTGTCTTAATAGCTTTGATTTTCAACTTCACTTTACAGGCAAAAACTGTCAAATACTTGCATGTGAAACACATTGACTCTAAGCTCTAATTTCACAAGAATTTAAAAGAGAATACTAGAATATTAGAGATAAAATTTTGGAAGAATATCACAGGCTTGCAGGAATCCCTAGAATGTTCTGGGAGTTAGACTCACTTTCTTAGATTCTACAGTTAAGGAAGTAGGGCACAACTGTAGGATGAACATATTTGAAGGCGAGAGAAAGTAGTGTGAAGAGGTTTCTAGCTCTGCTTCCCTACCTCCCTTTAGTCTGTGTTGGGAGATATCTCAATCCCAGAATTCTGTAAAATATTTACACCTTAGAAACAACACTTATTTCCTGACTGGTTGGGCATAAGTTAACCTGACTTTATTTTGGAGAAATAATTGAAAAAATTGGGTTAAATAAAAATTGAGGGCAAACAAGTGAATTAAGAAGATAGTAACTTTTTGATATTAAAGTGCAAATTAAGGAGAAGAGAGTAAGTTTGGATTACTTTTTCTGTGTTTGTTATTGTTTTGGAAAGTGGTATATTTAGCAGTGAATTCGTTCATGCAGATTGGCTCTTTTCTGCCCCTTTTTATATTTATTTATTTATTCTTATTGCCACCAGGGTTATCGATGGGGCTTACTACTGCCTCCTGGAGGCCTTTTTTTTTTTTTTTTTTACTCCTTTCTACTTTGTTTTTATTTGACAGGACAGAGAGAAATTAAGAAGGAAGAGGAGATCGAGAGGGAGAAAGAAAGACTCCTACAGACCTGCTTCACCTGCTCCCCATGTCTGGTGGGGATCTGGGCCTTCAAACCTGTATCCTTTTTCATGGTAACATGTGCACTTCACTGAGTGCACCACCATCCAGGCCCCCTATTTTATTTTATTTTATTTTATTTTATTCCAGATAAAGACCAAGAGGTAGAGAGCACAAATGAAAAAAAAAAAAAAGCCACAGCCCCAAAGTTTTCTTCAGTGCTGTGAGGGTCAGAATAGATTCTGAGTTGAGCACATGGCAAAAGAGCACATTAATTAAGTGAGCTATTTTGCCAGCCATGCCTTCTTTAGTCCCGTGTCCTGCACCTCTTTTCCCTCAAATGCAGCCAACCTGACCATCTCCCTGCTCCTCCAATATGCCAGGCAATTTGACACTAGGCCTTGGCACCTAGTCTCAGACTCTATATATTTCTTCAATACCCATTTGAAGTCAATTTCTGCTTATCTGTCAGGTGAGTAATATAGATGTTTCTTGTTTTGTTCTTATACTGCATTTTTTCTCTCTCCCTCTCTTAACTGGACCACTACTCAGCTCTGGTTTATGGTGGTGTGGGGGACTGAACCTAGGACTTTGGAAAGTCAGGCATGAGTGTCTCTTTGCATAATCATTATGCCATCTACCCCTGCCCGCCTTATATTTTTCTTTATAAGACATAATAAGCATAATTGAAAGTCACTTATGTGGCACCTGCTTTAATATCACACTTTCTGTACAGACTGTAAGCATTATGAGATAAGGGGCAATAATTATCTTGATTACCATCATATGGTGGTTTAGACTATATGCCAGTACTTGATAAATTATGAGCCATTAGAGCACAAAGCCAAGGCTTACCTAGGATCAGACATGGCAGGTAATGGAAGGTGACTGGTTAACTGAGCCAGCTAAAGCCACCTTATTGAAAATACTTGGTATTGGATATGCTACTTATGGTATCACCTAAAGTCAATGAAATGTGTCAGTGAAATAATTTTTTACCCCTTCTGACAGGGTTAGGAGTTATGCCTTCAATATTATCTGCGCACGCACACACACACACACGCACACACACACACATTATTTCCCATATGCTGAATTTTTCCAGTATCCTACATGCTATAACTTCCTTCCTTCCTTCCTTCCTTCCTTCCTTCCTTTCTTTCTTTCTTTCTTTCTTTCTTTCTTTCTTTCTTTCTTTCTTTCTTTCTTTCTTTCTTCTGCTTCCAGAGTTATTGCTGGGGCTCAGTGCCTGGGCCGTGAATCCACCACTCCTGGAGACTCTTTTTTTCCCTTTTTTTGCCCTTGTTGTTTTATTGTTGTTGTGGTTATTGTTGTTGTGGTTATTGATTGTCATTGTTGTTGGATAGGACAGAGAGAAATGGAGAGAGGAGGGGAAGACAGAGGGGGGGGAGAGAAAGATAGACACCAGCAGACCTGCTTCACTGCTTGTGAAGTGACCCCCCTGCAGGTGGGGAGTGGGGTATCGAACCGGGATCCTTCTGCCTGTCCTTCTGCTTCACACCATGTGTGCTCTTAACCCACTGCACTACTTCCCCGCCCCCTATCCTATAACTTTATACCAGAAATTTTCTCTGAGTCATGTCCACTTTATTTGTAATCCCATAGTGCCATCTATATCTAGGATATTATATATTAATTTAGTTGTTTCTTACCTCTATCAAACTACAAATTTCTTAGTGGTAGTACTTTCTTATTTGCCTGTTTAGTTCCATGACTAGTTCAATGTCTAACATTAGGCCACTGAGTAATGTTTGGCAAATCTAGTGAAATTTAGTTATTTTAATTAAATAATTTATTCCTTTTAAAACCATGTAAATATATTGTTTGAGAGATAGCTAAGTATATATTCATCCAAGAAGCGCCTAGCAGAATACCTCATACAGTCACATTTAATAGCTTTTGTTGCTTAATCAATTTTGGTTACTACTGTTAGATTGATACAAACCCCACCTCATCTCTGCAGCGTTATTTTTCAGTATGCCTCAGTTGCATTGGATCGACCTTCTCGTGGTGCATCCCGTGAGTACCCATTCACTGGGGAAACTGACAATCCTTCCTAGCCGACTGAATCCACATGGATCCCAGTCACTTTCAAAGCCAGCAACAAGCAGCTCCTGACAGCTTTGCTGTTGACTGGCTACAGAAGAAGGGCAAACGCTAGAAGAAGAAGTATGCCTCATCAAATAGGGCTCCTCTTTATCTAATCCTTGAATTTTGAATGATCTTAGAATTTGCTTCAACCAATAGAATGTGAAAGAAATGTATATGTATGTCATTTCCAAGACTGTGTATTTCTCCTGATGCTCTCTTGAAATTCTCCTTAATTGTTTTGTGAACTTGTCTAGACAGCCATTGCCCCTGAAGTCATCCTAAAGCAGCTGGTTTTCAATTCACCCGGCAGTGGGCCATAGATGCATGGAATGAACTCAGCTAAGACCAGAACTACTCACCCATAGGTAGTCCAAATGACTGGATGATAATTCATTGTAAATTAAATAACTGGTTGTTGTTTTCAGCCATTAACTTTTGGGGTTCATATGTATCTGAAATGAATTGTTGCAGATTTGTTGTTTTTAGTTTGTTTAATTAAAATTGTTTATATATTTTTTTAAATATTGATTTCTTCCCTTTTGTTGCCCTTGTTGTTTTATTGTTGTAGTTATTGTTGTTATTGATGTCGTCGTTGTTGGATAGGACAGAGAGAAGTGGAGAGAGGAGGGGAAGAGAGAGAGGGGGAGAGAAAGATAGACACCTGCAGACCTGCAGGTGGGGAGCCATGGACTCAAACCGGAATCCTTACGCAATCCTTTCGCTTTGCGCCACCCGAGCTTAACTCGCTGCGCTACCGCCCGACTCCCAATAGTTTATATTTCTAAAGATGACGAGTGATCAGATTTAATCCATGAACAGAGAATTTTTGGAACAAAGACTCCTAGATGAAATTACTTGGATTTTTGCAAAGCTTAAGACATTAGATACTGTCCTCCAAAAATTTCAGGAGGAATGTTATAGAAAGGAAAGTCTCTACTAGGTGAGAAACAATAAGCTGAGAAGCTTGCCTAACCAGCATAGGCTATAAAATAACCCTCACAGATAGGAAGTGGGGGTTTGGTTTTATGCCATAGACATAGAGTGGTATAATGTTATGTACATACTAAAAATTTTTAAAGAAAATATTACACATACTTATGATGGAGAGAGGTGAATATACACAGTTGAAGAACATAGAATGACCATGTATTAGTCACACAATGCATCTACAGACACTGGTGGAGAAGGAGCTAAGTGGTTTGTTACTCAGGGAGGGCTCCCTAACTTTCACTAATTCTCTTTTGCTAGGGTTCTGGAGTCCCTATCAATCAGAACAAAGATATAGTTTAGTCTAATCATAGTCACAAGAATATATTCCTGGGAATAGCTGCCACATTACTAACCTGTGAATGTAGGCTAGTGTATATTTTTTGTCTCCTCAATCCTAGAGAATTCACCGCTGTTTTGACAAGAAGGAAGTAACACTGCGCTACACATAGTTTTGATTACTTGGTGATAATAGCTTTGGTGTGGATAGGAAAGTGTAAAAGGAGACTATATTCTTTAGAGAATACATAGCTAATAGATAGGCAGGGTCCAGGAAGCATCTCAGAAAGTATGCAAGCTTTCTCAAGATTAGAGCACAGATCAAACATAAAAGTGAGAGGACTAGATATGCAGCAACATAAACAAATCATGCCATTCATAAATGATGCTGGGAAGAGACTGCGCTGATTAGGATAACTGCAGACCACCAATATTTGGGAAGGATAAGCATTGTAAGCAAATAATTATAAGCCAGGGGATAAAAATTAGGAGTTATTTAAAGAAGAGAATACAGTAGCAATTCCTGGGAGGATCAAGAATGTAGATATTCCTCTGGTGCTGAGTGTGGAGTCTGTATTTGTTTTCTATCAGTGTTACTACTTGACTTGAAGAAAAAAGAAAAGTCAGTTAGTCTTGGATTCTTCAAATGAGAATTTGGTTACTGTCACTCTGCTTTGCAGAGACAATAAAATAAAATAGTAGACAGGTAAACCTTTAGTTAGTTATAAGGAAATTGAACAATAGTTCTTAATAACTAAGGTTAATATTAGGAAACCACAGATAGTCTTGAGTGCTTAGCATACAGACAGTGACATAGAAGATTTTTTTTTTCAACCCACAGCTTCTGACACTTATGTCAGCATCTCTTTCCATTGTCCTTCCTTTCACCTCTCTCCAGAACAACCCTGCTTATTGCAAATATTGGCAAAGCTCTGTTTACTGAAGCTGGAATGTTCACTCACCCCGTGAATCAGGGTGATGATACAGCTTCACCTGTTTGTGAATATTTATGCTTGTTTGTAATATTTTGTAACATGTTCCAGGACACCATAGGTATGTTAGAGAACAGACATATCCTATGCTATTTTCTTACCCAGCCTTTTGGAATTAATGTTTAAATTGAGGGCTAAGAAGGCATGATTTTGAAACTTTCTCATCTTTATTTTTAATTCCCACTAGTTCCTTGGTTCTCCGGTTCCACCCTTTGAGTCATGATATCCATTGCTTCAGGGAAAGGGTAGAACCCAGACAAGAACAAAGGAGTCAATGTTCAGTTTTTAATTCCAAAACATGCTCTGGAAGCTGAATTCACAAACAACAGTTGTGCAAACTCCAAGGCATTCACTTGAACTAACCAGGTTTTGTTGAAAGAGAAAAGAGAAGCTTTGCTTTAAATATTAACTATTCCCTTTAAATATTAAGGGGATAGAGAACTGAAGGAAGAAAGATTTACAACAAGCTACAGTATACAGAATATGTAGAATATAACACAAAGATAATTTTTTAAAATAGTGGAAGTATGAAGAACTGGTTGGGAGAATCCTGGGGAGAAAGAATGAGAAGGCAAAAGTAAGGAGCCTTGAATTGGAGCTGGTTTTGGGGCCTGTGTATCATAGAGAACCTAAATTAATTTTGAAATCCACATGAGAGGGAGCTTGGTCCTCACATCTTGTCTAAAAATGAATAATTTTTGTCAAAAGCTTAATTTTATGGAAGGGGCTCTAAAAGGCTGTTTGCAAGTTGTCTTTTGTAAAGGATATTTACAAATCTCTTCTTTAAGGGTGTGTCCCTGGAAAACCTACATTCCTTATGCTTTCAGTGGAGATGGAGTACTTGAAACTGTATAAAAGAATGCAGCGACAATGGAGAGAGGGATCTATTTGAGGTCTAGGCCCATCGTGTCTGTGTGGGAATCCCAGGACTCCCTGACTAGGGCCCCAGATGATGGGGTGGCCTGGTCCTACACAAGTTTTAAACCACATATTAGTTATAGCTATGATCACTACTTCTAGGTGTGAGGGGTGACATATATTAATTTGACCCTCTGATTTGGATTACTACCTTCTTTGCTTGTTATCCAATTAAAACCACTCTCTGCACTAAGCTTTATGTGCATACATTCAGTCTCCCTCGCTTAGTTAGAAGCTTATTGATGGTATGGACAGCATCTCATTCTTTTCATATTTCTTTTTTTTTAAATTTATTATCTTTATTTATTTATTGGATAGAGACAGCCAGAAATTGAGAGGGAAGGGGAGGGTAGAGAGGAAGAGAGACAGAGAGACACCTGCAACACTGCTTCACCGCTCGTGAAGTTTTCTCCTGCAGGTGGGGACTGGGGACTCAAACCTGGGTTCCTGTGCATTGTAACGTGCACTCAACCAGGTGTGCCACCACCCGGCCTCTCTTTTCATATTTCTTAGATGCTGGCAAAGGGTCTGACATGTAGCTGTCTCTCACAAAATGTCTGTTAAATGAATACATAGTAACAAATAAATTTGATAAATTTTGAACATTTTTTAAACAACACTTATCTTCATAGTTTCTATAGAGGCTGATGATTTTTTATTTGATTTATTAGAATTAGTTGAGCACAGGAGTTGGGTGATAGCGCAGCAGGTTAAGTGCAGCAGGTGCAAAGTGCAAGGACCAGCATAAGAATCCTAGTTCGAGCCCCTGGCTCCCCACCTGCAGGGGAGTTGCTTCACAGGCAGTGAAGCAGGTCTGCAGGTGTCTGTCTTTCTCTCCCCCCTCTGTCTTCCCCTCCTCTCTCCATTACTCTCTGTCCTATCCAACAATGATGACATCAATAGCAACAATAATTAAAAAAACAAGGGCAACAAAAGGGAATAAATAAATAAATATAAAAAAGAATTAGTTGAGCACGTTTATTTACTGTACATACGTAAGTCACTTACCAATAATTGTGATGCGTCTACTGTTTGTGTCATTTGAAGCATCTTTCACATAAAACTCACTTACTACTCCCATGATTGATCCTATGATATTCACCTTGTTGCTTTGGCTTCATAGATGAGGAGACTGAAATCAACCCCAAAAGAAGTTAAGGCACTGACCTAGGATTTCATGGCCATTAAGCAGAAACAACTATTTTCATAACTAGAATGATTTGGGTTCTAGCTTATGTTCTTTTAAAATAATTTATTATTTTAATGAAAGATATATAGAGAAAGACACAGAGACACCAGACCATTGCTTGGCTCTGGCATATGGTGGTGCTGGGGTACAACCTGGGGCCTTAGGGCTTCAGGCACAAGAGTGTTTTATACCACCATTATGCTGTCTTCCCAGCCCATTCTAGCTTACATTCTCAGACACAGATTCTGTCTCTAAATGCATACAAGAATGTCCTCAGATAGCAATGGTTAATTTTTTTTTTTATTAGAGAAGTGGTACTTCCCTGATTTAAAAAAGGTAAATAGTCCTATGTTGATTAAATCTGTTTTCATCAAGAATGCATTGCATATATAACGGGTCCTAGTAGGCTACATTATGTATGCTATGCCATCTAGGTTTGATGTCTGAACAATACTGACATCTATTAACAGTACAGTTCTCTGCAGATAGCCCCCATTTTTTTCCTGTTGCTTGCTTGAGTTTCATGGCTGCACTAATTCCACTGCTCTTGAAAGATTTTTCATCCTTTTGATTTCAGATAGAGATAGAATGGGAGAGAGATATAGAGAAGAAGTGATACCATTAATAGCTCTTCCTTTCATGGACTATCTCTCAGTATAGTACATGGTGCTCCTGTGTGGTGCCATGGGCTCCAAGTAAGTCTTTGGGCATGAGGAAGTGTTGCTTTACTGAGTTAGCAAGATCCCTTGTTAATCGACTCATGAGTGTACTCAAACTATTATCCTAGTGTTCAACAAATGAGAAGGGCTATCTTCAACCACATGTAAAGGATAACACCCATACATGATGTTTCTTCAAAATAAAAAGTATTACTAAGGGGGGCCAGGTGGTGGTGCACCTGGTTAAGCACATATATTACTAAGTGCAAAGACCCATACAAGAATCTGGGTTTAAGCTCTCACTCCTCACCAGCAGGAGGGATTCCTCACAACAGTGAAGCAGGTTTGCAGGTGTCTTTATCTCTACCCTTCTAGCTCCCGCTCCCCTCTCAATTTCTCTTTGTCTTATCCAATAAAATAGAAAAAATGGCCATCAGGAGCAGTGGTTTTGGTGCTTGCACTGAGCCCTGGACACATACACCACACCATATAAAATAAATAACATTTTTTTGTGTTTGTTTTTCCTGTACACAAAGTACTAGTGAGGTCAGACAGAGCAATGGAGTATTATCTTTAATATCCTTTGAAAGCTTTATTACTTCTGAAATTGGTTCTGTCTCCAACTCCATCATGATTCTGGGAAGAGTTCTGTTCAATGGGTTGAAGAAAAAGCAATCCGTGGAGCTAAAACTGCAACATGAGTTTATCTGCACTATCCCTGGTCCCTTCCAGAAAAATCTGGTATACTTGGAGCTTGAGTCTGACTGCAGTGGGCAGATGAACTATATGACTTCTTCACTCCTTTGTGGAGAGGAGAGGTGGAATGCACATCAATCTCAGGATACAACCAGGGTCACAGAGTCAATCTGCGGGACTGCTCGCGTACAGTGTAGATCGAGTCTGACTGACTTGCACGTGTTGGAAAACATAATATGAATGATATGGAACTATAGTAAGGACATCAGGGATCACGTGCCCCTTTTTGAGATGATTATGTAAAGCAAAAGTAACTCTTTGGGCTTTCATGAAACGAAGAAGAAGAAAAACTCTCTCTCAAATTTGGAGGTTACTTCAACAAGACATTTTATACCCTGCTGGGCCAATAGGCACTAGTATGACTACAGTTGATTTTCATGCAGTTTGATTACTCTGTGTCTCTGCCACATTGACTGTTTCACATGTTGAAAGTTACCCATGTCCTTAGGAAAAGAATGTTGCTAATACAGCATTAATTCTATGAAACTATATTGAGACATAGTCTTTTTTTTTCACTGCAAATTTTTTTTCATAGTTTTTCTAGCTTTTAGGAAGGTAATATACATCAAAGCTGGCATAGTCAATGATCCCTTTGCAGAGATATAACTAGACAAGCCTCTCTTGATTGTACTCTTGGGGAAACTACATTCCCAAGATAGGGAGAGGAACAGTAAACCACGTCACTTATTTGGCAAGAACAGAAATGCTGGTTTTGTTGGCTGTAATAATTTAGAGATTAGACATTGGCCATGTGATTGCAAGGAGACTGTGATTTGTTTCCTAAATCATAAAGTCTTTTCTTTCCATCACTCTCCCTAAGTGCATCTCCTTAGAAGTGTGATAAACTCTCTCCAACGTGCTACTATGTAGAACCATGTCAAAGAGTTTGTGTGTCTCTCAATAAATCATGTAATGTAGAGCTTACCTTCATAAACCAATAGCCCACCGGGTCACAGTCTTCACACAGAGGAATGTGCTTTGTTACGTGTGATTGGGAGTGTTCAAATTGGTCTTGGCTCTTTTCTATTACTTAGATCTCTCAAACTTTCCCTTAGCTATTGTGGAAAAGTTGCCTTTACTAGGTTCACTAGCATCTAATGCCCTGGAACTTTATCAGAGGGAATACTCTCTAATCATTTTCAATTGTGAGAAGGTTTGGGACCTGACTTCTGATCACCTGTAATACACAGTACCATGACTGTCTTTTATTTTCCTGACTTCTTGTCATATCTTACTTGTTGGAACATAATATTTGTGACTCACAGAGTCCCAAACCTAACCAAGTGATGGATGTACTGTTGATGATTAGTCCACATCTCTATGTAGCTTTGAGTCTATTGCTTTTCCATTGATATGTGCTGAGGGTTAAGCAAGTAACAGAATGGCTAAGTCTTGATTTTTTTTTTTTTGAGAGCTTGATTCTCCCTCCGGCCATACACAAACTCCTAACTGCAGTATGCCTTACTGAGGCGATATTGATTTATAGAATTGTTGCCACAAGGGGACATTATCACTTTTCTCCAAAATACTTATCAGTACATTTTATCTTCAAACGAACCATTATCTTATTTCACCATAAGGACTTAGATCTCCAGCTTCCCCTTAGTGCCCCCTCTTCCCTCTTTTGAGTTCTCAAATCAGCTGCAATAGACAAAGTTCACCGATGATTCAACTTGTATTGATTCTCAACTGCAACATTTTTTTCTAGGTGTTTGGATCTACAGTCTCTTAAACCTACAAATGGTCAGATGGATTATCACTATACATAAACCAAACTGAAATTCACAGAAATGGATAAGACACAATTTAATTAAACATGTCATGACCTGGAAGTACCCCCCCAACCCCGCCCATTTCTGCCATCTCAGATACAGTCTGTTTAACCATATTAAATTCCTGGCAGGCAAATTAACATCTGCCTAGTGTCTGAGCTCTTTTATTTGTTTCTTTGAGCTTTATTTCCTTTTCCTTCTACCCTACCCATTCTCCATGTAACAGAGTAATTCAGAATGGAAAGGGTTCTAGAGCTTTAGTTTGGAAATTTTACCTACTCCTATGTTTTGGGCATCTAAACCAGCATATAAGATAGTCCAAATGGACCTCTGCCAATCTGTGTGAAATTCAGATATTTTAATGAAAGGTGTAAATTCCCTTACCATAGGCAACTATTTTAATGTACACATTTTTGTTTCAGGTTGTGTTTTACTGTTCTCTATCTATCTATCTGCAAAATGTATCAGATGATATATATGTGTGTGTGTATATATATATATATATATATATATATATACATACATATCTTGTTTTATTTTACATTTTATTTCTTGCTTGTTTGCTTGGTTTTTTTGGGGGGTGGGGGGAGATAGGATTGGTTTTTTTTTTTTGTTTTCTTGAGATATTCTTTTTTTTATTTTTAACTTTATTCCCTTTTGTTGCCTTTTTTATTGTAGTTATTGTTGTTGTTGGATAGGACAGAAAGAAATGAAGACAGGAGGGGAAGACAGAGAGAGGGAGAGAAAGAGAGACACCTGTAGGCCTGCTTCACTGCTTGTGAAGTGACTCCCCTACAGGTGGGGAGCCGGGGGCCTCAAACTGGGATCCTTATGCCGGTCCTTGTGCTTTGTGCCACCTGCGCTTAACCCGCTGCATTACTGCCTGACTCCCCCTTGAGCTATTCTTATACTCTGTGTGATATATCCTGTCTGTAGACTTTCAGCCCATATCTATACTTCAGGGACTCACTGTGAAGTGGCCACTTTCTTTAGTGTGTTTGGAGAAGCAGGGTTTACTCTTCCATTTAGCTACCAGCCAGGAGCTATCCCCTACTGTCAGGACAGACCACCCAGCATTTCTGCAAGATATATTCTCTGCCATTGTGATGTGTCCTTGCCAGCAATTCAGTGTTCTAACTCCTCTGGGGTCATGGGTTAAAAGTCCAGAGGTTCCCTTACCTTGTAGCAACACACAGTGGTGCCAAAATGGTGCCACCAACTATTGGCACTCCTAACTTCTATGCGTCTGGTTTTAATCCTGTGCCCATTCTCACCCCCTAGCCACATGTGAGCACCCACTTGAGGCTGCAGTGCTTTTGCAGATGTCTCAGCTGTAGTTTAATGAGATTAGCCAAGTTCAATTGTTGTCAATCCTTGATGTTTTGGGTAGAGACAGAGATAAATTGAGAGGGCAATGGAATAGAGAGGGAAGGAAGAAGAGAGACACACCTATGCTTTACCACTTGTGAAGCTTCTCCTCTGCAGCTGGTACTGGGGTCTTGAACCTTGGTTTTGCACATTGTAACATGTGCACTTAACTGAGTACACCACTGCCCAGTCCTCAGTCTGTGTTTTTCATGCTGACTTGGCATTTTTTCAGTATTGGCCATAGGGCACTTCCCTATCTCTTGCCCTAATCACAACTAAAGTTGTAATGTGTGCCCCCTGGAAAAAAAAATAGTTTGTCAGTTTGCTAATAGAGTTTCTTTTTTTAATATATATTTATTTATTCTCTTTTGTTACCCTTGTTGTTTTTTGGTTGTAGTCATTGTTGGATAGGACAGAGAGAAATGGAAAGAGGAGGGGAAGACAGAGAGGGGGAGAGAAAGACAGACACCTACAGACCTGCTTCATCCCTTGTGAAGTGACTCCCCTGCAGGTGGGGAGCCGGAGGCTCAAACCGGGATCCTTGTGCCAGTCATGGGCTTTGTGCCACCTGCGCTTAACCTGCTGCGCTACCGCCCAACTCCCAGATTTTCTTTCTTTTTTTTAAAATGTGTCTTCCTTGTGTCTACAGAAAAGTTTATAAGATAAATTTCTTTTTTTTATAAGATAAATTTCACTTTTTGTTCCAATTATTTTTTTACCCTTTAAAAAATGCTTAGTATTTTACATAATAATCCATAGTATAAAGGTTACTTATAGATTAGTCATGTCCTTTGCTCAAAATTGATCTGTTTTCTCTTCTTGCTTAAATTTACAATTATCATAGTTTCCTGGTGTACTCACTAGGTGACCTATATGTTTGAGAGACTAACTCAGTTTGCATTTTTGTCATGGCAACAGTACTATTCCTGTAATAATTCAAAATGTAAATTAGCAAAATCCAATACAACAGTCAGCGAAAATCTGTAGATGGTTGTAGGTGCCATTAAGATAAATCCTGTACCTGACAGACATAGAATACCTAGATGATGTGTTTTCACATATTCTTCTTTATTGCAGAGAACCCATCTGTTAGCTGTGACATGGAGAATTAGCTCCATGGTTCAATATTTTCCTACTCTCTAGAATACTAAGCCAATAGCAAACAGGCAATAATGACTGTAGTTTTATTCATGAACACACACACACACACACACACACAATTCACAACATTATTTTGCAAAGAAATCTTTGAAACTGTGAGACTTTGACTCACCAAAACTATCTTCTGAACTAAGATGCTAGAGGTGAGTTAGAGAGAACAGTGTCACATGACAAGAAACAAAAACTCTGGCTGGGAAGACTGTATGAAAACTATGCCTTTGACTAAGGCAGCCTTGTAGACACTGACCAGTGGTCCCACTTGAGAACTGTGCCCCAAAGAGGTGGTATAATTGGAAAACAATTTATCTACACCAAGTAATGTTTAGGGACTTTTGAAACATACATAAATTCATAGAGAATAGGAAAGAACAAGTGATAGAAAGAAAAGTAAAGTAGTTTAAAAAGGGGGGCAGGAGCTTGGAGTTAGCCCAATCAGTAGAGAACATGCCTTATCATGCACAAGGATCCAGGTTTGAACCCCAGTACCATATGGCAGAACCATGACAGGAAGCTTCACAAATGGCAAAGAAGTTCTGTTGTATCTCTCTCTCTTTCTCTCTCTCTCTCTTTCTTTCTTTCTTCCTTTCTTTCTTTCTTTCTTTCTTTCTTTCTTTCTTTCTTTCTTTCTTCCTTCCTTCCTTCCTTCCTTCCTTCCTTTCTTTCTTTCTCTCTCTCTCTCTCTCTGAAATGAGAAGAAAACATCGGACTGGGAGAGGTGGAAATAGGCTTATGTAAGTTTCTATAGCTACAGGAAAAAAATAATATGTTGATTTAACTTCTGTGGCATCTTATAAGAGATTTCAGTTTTCTTTTGAGCTATTTGGATACTGGGTACTATATGATTCTCATGGTTTGGATACTGATGATTTGGATACTGTATGATTCTGTTCCTAGGGTATATGTTTTTTAAAAAACAAAACCAATGTCAATGGAAGTATACAAGCAGCCAAAAGCCACAGTTGAAAGTTTTAAAGAGGATGACACTGTTTCTGATTTTAGTCATTTTTACTGTACATATGTAAAATAAAGATGTTATTGAATCAATGAAATGTATTGCTATATCCTGCTTTGTGGTTAAAACTAGATATATCCAGATGAGTTTAGGTTACAGGTGATGAATGGGTATGACAGGACGAGTCACCTCCAGACCATGATACTCATGATCAAGCGTGAATCCTTTCTACTCTTTCTTTATCTGTTTCAGAAACCCTGGAAGCCGTGCGTTTAGATGGTAGAGTCACAACATGGAACCTAGAAGTACCCCGGCCTGTGGGGTTATCGACGGAAACCTAAGGTAGGGGGCGAGAGAATGGAGGGGACAAGAGACATGAAGAAAGAGAGCAAGTCATGAGATCTGATCAAGCTCTGAAAATTTTATTTTTCAACCGCCATATATGCACAAACAAGGAGGAAGTTCTGCTAAGGTAGTGGGGGAGGGAGGTGGGTGAGCAACTTTCCAAACAGCTAGATGGTAATCTCAGTTCCAATGATCGGAATGTCCTCTCACCAGCTATATGAGAGTCTTAGCTAAGGCCTTGGCTCCCGGCATAGAAGGGTCTGTGATTCATTGCTGCAAAACTGCTACCCTAGAGAGTTTGAACTGCAGAGGAATCAAGAGCATGTATAGTAAGTTAATTTTCATGTAGAGGACAGACATTCTTGAGGTTGCTTATTGTTGTCAGACTCATACGAGTTGGGATTGGAATCTTGGCCAATTTACTTTACGAGAAATATTACATTGTTCCTACCACACGATTTTGGCTTCAACAGAGTAGGAGACTTTGAAATAGATGAATCTCAGTTATGTCATGTCAAAAAAAATAAAATAAAAAAATAGGGAAAATGAACCTGACCCTATAGGAGTGTCACCAAAGTTAAATGAGGTAACTGTTTTAGTAGATAGACTTTATTTTAATTTATGTACAATGAAACCAAGGCAATAGATCAAGAGACTACTGCTATTAAAGAGATGATCTGTCATTCAGTTTCAAAGCAGAACAGGTGTGTGGAGAGGATAGACATTCTTGAGGTCCCAGGGCACCCCAAGAGGATAGATATCCTAGGGCTGGTCAGGTAGCATAGGGAAGGAGATGGAAATGCCAGCCCCAACTCAGTGGTGCTTCAGTGAAAAGACAAAGGAGAGGCAGCTTAATCAGCTTTGCAATAGGCTACTTTGGATAATTTCAGTGGACTCTTAAGGTAAAGAACTCTTTTTTTTTTTTTTTTTTTGCCTCCAGGGTTACTGCTGGGGCTCTGGTGTTTGCACTATGAATCCACTGCTCCTAGAGGCTATTTTTTCCCCGTTTGTCGCACTTGTTGTTTATCAGTTGCTATTACTGTTGTTGTTATTGCTGTAGTTGTTGGATAGGACAGAGAGAAATGGAGAGAGAAGGGGAGACAGAGAGGGGAGAGAAAGACAGACACCTGTAAACTTGCTTTACTGCTTGTGAAGTGAACCCCCTGCAGGTGGGGAGCCTGGGGCTCAAACCAGCATCCTTATGCCAGTCTTTGTGCTTTAAGCCATGTGCATTTATGCTGCTGTGCCACTGCCCAGCTCCCAGGGAACTGTTTTTAATCGTGCTGGTGCAGTGGGATGGTAGCCTGATTTGTGAGAGACCTTCTAAAGGAAGTTGGAAGATGGGTTCCTGGATGTTTGGTTTGCATATGAAAGGTGAGTTGTTAAGAGTCTTAGGTACTGTATAGTTCTGAGAGGGGCCAACTTTTTAATGTCAGCAAAACTCCCTTTGTCACAGCATCAGAATAAAAATAAAACACATAATACACTGCATTTAGAAAAAACATATCTAAGTGAGCCTCTGACCTAGGCTTTGAGATGAATTCCAAAGCAGGTTGAAAGGAAGCAAAATCAGAAACCGAGAAGCCCAGGAAGGAGGTATTTAAGGAATGAGCTATCTAATCTATTCTCTGTAATGCAAAGGCATTCTTTTGAAAAGCATCAATGATATGTTGATATGTTACCTCTCTCTCTCTCTCTTTTTCTTTTTTTAATTATTTTGTCTCCAGGGTTATGGCTGGGACTTGGTGCCTGCACTACGAATCCACTGCTCCTAGAGGCCATTTTTCCCATTTTGTTTCTCTTGTTGTAGTTGTTAGCTAAGACAGGGAGAAATGGAGAGAGGAGGGGAAGACAGAGAAGCTTCCCCCTGCAGGTGGGAAGCTGGGGGCTCGAACCGGGATCCTTACACTGGCCCTTGTGCTTTGTGCCATGTGCGCTTAACCTGCTGTGCTTCCCTACTTCTCTTTTTTATGACCCTTGAATTAATTCTTCTCCCTGTTTGTGTCACTTTAGCCTCCACATTAGCAGAACATGTCAAAATATTCTCATTTTCCAGGTCTCAATAATGACACTTCTTCTGGGAAGTCTCCTCCTATATCCCCATTTCCACCCTACCCTCATCATGCATCTCATTCCTCAGTCTTTGTTAATATCAGTTAACGGTTATACCATGATACTGTAATTTTTATTTATTTTTTTACCAGAGCATTGCTCAGCTCTGGCTTATGGTAGTGCAAGGGATTGAACCTGGAATTTAGAAGTCTCAGGCATAACCATTATGCTATCTACCCCATCCTTGTTGTAATATTGTATTAATATGTCTATTCATCCTCTTTGACCAGGCATTGACATGAAGGTGAAGAGATTCTGAGAATATCCTTCTCTAGCTGAGATTAATTCCACAATGGAAATGCTCGCTGAATCCATGCTTCTCCTTTGTTATAGTGACATTATTTTTCCTAATATTTTGCTCAGTGTTAGCCTTCTCTTGTTGACAGCAGTGGGTCTAGTTTTGCTGGGATTCTAGCACCACAACACTGATTCAAGTTCAGTGCTTGCTTATGGTATGTCTCACAGACTGGACTGGACTCTGTCTTGTTACTTATAATGCTCTAGCCTTGAAAACAATGCCTGTCCTATCACAGATGCTCTGTCAAAATTATTTGAATAGGGAGTCAGACGGTAGCGCAGTGGGTTAAGTGCACATGGCGCAAAGCGCAGGAACCTGTATATAAGAATCCAGGTTTGAGACTCCGGCTCCCCACCTGCAGGGTAGTCGACTCACAGGTGGTGAAGCAGGTCTGCAGGTGTCTAGCTTTCTCTCTCCCTCTCTGTCTTCCTCTCCTCTTTCCATTTCTCACTGTCCTATTCAACAACAATGACATCAACAACAATGATAACTATAACAACAATGAAAAAGAACAAGGGTAACAAAAAGGAAAATAAATAAATATAAATAATAATAATAAATTATTTGAATAAAAAAAGCAAATAGTTTCATTAAAATTTTCTGTTATATGATGCTGTATGAACTCAAGAAGATTTATTTATTTATTTATTTATGAGAGAGGGAAAGAGAGAGTCCCAGAATATCACTTTGTCACATGTTATGCCAGTGATAAAACTTGGAACTTTGTACTTGAAAGTTCAGTGCCTCCCAAGCCACTCTACAGGGATTTTTCCAAGATGGGAAAATAAATGCCCAAAAGTGAAGATTTACTTGCACAGGTAAAATGGAATCAGGTCTGGGATTCATATTGAATTCTTCTTTTAGCACTTACTTCTCTTCTGATAATGCCTAGTTTTAGCCACAGGCTGCTTTGACAATAGTGATACAACAAAAAGCATGTCAACTATCCTGTGTCTACAAGCTACCTACAGATTTCAGGTCAGTGCAGATTCTCAGTAGGTCTGGGCTTGAGCCTGAGAGTCTACGATTGAGACAATAATTACGTTTCGAATAGCAAAGATAAAGATGGTTGGCAGAGTTATTCTATCATATGTGCTTACAACTTCACCAAAGAAAGCCAAAATAAGGAAGAAAATTAGCTGTGTAAATATACACTGCTATTAAGGCAAGGAGAAAATTCAAGGGGCGGTTGAATTGATCACATTCAATAGACCACTGCTAAACTAATTCTGCTGTGAGGAACAGGCTTATAGTTCTGAAATGGTATTTTTTTTTATCTTCAGTAAGAAACCAGAGATACAAATTATTACTATTATTATTATTATTATTTTAGTGAGCTTCTTTTGTGATGGCACAGTTACGGAGACAGATTTACCTAGAACAGTTTGTTGGGTTTATCCGGAATCAGGGAATCGAGATGGGTCCAGGGAAAAGTTGATGTGTGATACATTCACTGCTGAGCAGTAGCTGATCTTTTCGAGAAATCTGGATCTGAAACACCACGCACAGTGGTGTCTCATAGCTGGGGGCGGAGGGTGATCTTAACATCCTTGGTTAGCAAATACTGCGTGTAGAATACTGCCCTGAATTGGCTATAATTTAAGTGAGGTGGCTTGGACCAAAAGAGATACATACAGTCTGCAGTCCTCAGATCCTGAAAGGTCCTGAAGTTGGGGTGTAGGTACTTCAGCAATTAATGGCTATCACAATATCAATTACTCACTTTTTTTTTTTCTGGAACTAAGATAGTTCTAGGTAATCTCTACAGTCCTATCTCTCAGGTTGATTTATTTATTTTATTATTATTATTATTATTTTACCAGAGCATTGATCAGCTCTGGCTTGTGGTGGTGGTGGTGGTGGGGGAGGAAGTTGAACCTGGTGCTGCAGATCCTCAAGCATATGAGTCTCTTTGCATATCATTATGCTATCTACCCCAGTCAGTTTGTAAACATTACTCTGTAGACTTTCTAGAGAAACAGATTTATTTGATATAAGGATTGGAAGGTAATAGAAAAAAGTTGGGTAAAGGAGAGTGAGTAGAAAGGGAGCAGGTGGCATCTGGTAGAGCAAACATGCTATATGGTCGAAGGACGTGAGTTCAAGTCTCCAGTCCCCATCTATGGGAGGAAGATTCATGAATGTGGAGCAGGGCCTGCAAGTATTTCTCATTCTCTTTCTCTCTTTCTATTCCTTTTTGTCTCTGTCAATAAGGAAAGGAAATGGAAAAAGAAATTATTCTGAGAGCAGAGGAGTCTTTCTGTAGGTACCAAGTCCCAGCAATAACCTTGGAGTCAAAAAAGAAAAACAGGGAGGTAGAGAGACAGAGAGAGAGTCAGACAGAGTGAGAGAGATCAAGAGGTGGGTGGGAAGGCATCTACTATCTAGATATGCTGTTAGCCATATTCAGAGCATTCTGAAACTACTATGACTACAGAACTCACAACATGTCTGTACGGTCCACCCACATATCTGGTTTTTATATACTTTTGTAGTTTTTCTCCTTCTTCATTTTTCCACTATAAAGTGAAGGTTTCAAACGGATGACATATAAAGTCCTAGACAGTTTTTAATAAAAATTTGATTATATAACTCCTTTTCTTTCTAAATCCTTATCCTTATCAACGGGACCAGAAAACAGAAACTTGGCATAATCTGAACATATTTTTACCCACAAACATCTATTCCAATAATCAAGAAATACCTAAAAAAATAAAAAGAACAATTGGAATAAGTTATGGATACTTTTTAGTTCTTAAATCTTTTTTTTTTTAATATTTATTTTCCCTTTTTTCGCCCTTGTTTTTTATTATTGTTGTAGTTATTATTGTTGTTATCATTGTTAGGACAGAGAGAAATGGAGAGAGGAGGGGAAGTCAGAGGAGGAGAGGAAGATGGACACCTGCAGACCAGCTTTATTTCCTGTGAAGTGACTCCCCTTGCAGGTGGGGAGCAGGGGCTTGAACCGGTATCTTTTTGCCAATCCTTGTGCTTTATGCCAATCCTTGTGCTTTGCACTTAACTCGCTGAGTTACCGCCCAACTCCCAGTTCTTAAATCTTTTTTTAAAGTGTTTTTCTTATATATATATATATTTATTTATTTTTATTTAAGAAAGGATTAATTAACAAAACCATAAGGTAGGAGGGGTACAACTCCACACAATTCCCACCACCCAATCTCCATAACCCACCCCCTCCCCTGATAGCTTTCCCATTCTCTAGCCCTCTGGGAGCATGGACCCAGGGTCATTGAGGGTTGCAGAAGATAGAAGGTCTGGCTTCTGTAATTGCTTCCCTGCTGAACATGGGCGTTGACTGGTCGGTCCATACTCCCAGTCTGCCTCTCTCTTTCCCTAGTAGGGTGTGTCTCTGGGGAAGCTGAGCTCCAGGACATATTGGTGGGGTCTTCAGTCCAGGGAAGCCTGGCCAGCATCATGGTGGCATCTGGAACCCGAGTAATGAAGCTGAAGGGTTGTCATTCCACTCGTGAAGTCTCTGGACACAGTCTGAGGTGAAGCATGTTGAGGTGGCAATCGTTAATCGTAGCGTTGGTTAGGTTGTGATTGGCGGATGCAATATTATTTGGTATGGATTGGGAGACGCATACGGGAAAGTGGGCCCTATCCCTTTTGTTGCCCTTCTGTTTTATTGTTGTAGTTATTACTGATATTGTCATTGTTGAATAGGATGGAGAGAAATGGAGAGAGGAGCGGAAGACAGAGGAGAGAAAGACAGACACCTGCAGACCTACTTCACCGCCTGTGAAGCGACTTCCCCGCAGGTGGGGCTCAAACCGGGATCCTTAAGCAGGTCATTGTGCTCTGTGTGGGCCATGTGCGCTTAACCAGCTGTGCTACTGCCCAACATCCTCTTAAATCTTCTAAGAAAAAAATTAAATTTGACACAGAGACTGGAAGGCAACAGAAAAAAGTTGGGTAAGAGATAATGAGTAGTAGAAAATTAGTAGCACAGAGGAAATTAAAGAAATTTTCACGATAATCTCCAGTAAAGTGTTGAAATTTAATTTAACTTTTACTTTCTATGTAATCTTGGTTGTACAGTTTATTTTCATATCTTCTTTTTTATCTAGTATAAAATATCCAAAGCATTTCCATGTGCATTGAATAGTCTTTGTAATTAAATTTAAAACTCTTCACATGATTTCAAATGAAATAGGATGTGCTTAATCCCTAATTTATGAGCTTTCTTTTATTTACTTTTAAATTATTGCTTAATGGATATAACTCTGTCCACAACTATTTCCCCCCTAAAATTTGGATGATGTCTTAGGATAGAATACCAGAAATAGATAAGAAGTAAGTTCAATGTGAAGGAAAAACAGGTAACTTATTTAGAAAAATAGAGACCAAAGGTGGAAGACATTGTTTTATCATTGTTTTAAGACTGCTTTCTTCTCTATGACAGTTTGAGGAGAACATTAAGAGATGAAAACACAGTTAGATTGCTTTAAAAGTTTGAAGGCTGGCAGTAAGCCTAGTGATAATTTAATAGATAAGGAAAAGAAAGGAGGGAAGTATGGGAGAACGTAAGAAAGTAATGAACAAACATGGATTACTATTACACATTTACAGATTTTTGTAAATCCATCTTCCATTCCTCCTCTTAACTAAATGGCATTTACCTCATTTTGAGGAGGGAATATAATCAAACAATATTGCTGTGTACTCCTTTCTTTCTTTTTTCTTTTCTTTTCTTCTTCTTTTTTTTTTTTTTTTTTTGCTAAAGACTGTTGAACAAGGAGGGGGGATTATAAAAGTCATTCTACACCCAAGGCAGAATATTATTATTCTAATATGTGGGTTGGAGCTGGGGTGTGAAATTCTCTTTTGTTGAAGACTTAGAGGAGAATGGAATGCTATTTCTCATCTGGAAGCACAACTTTGGGAGAATGGCCAACTTTTCAAAACAAGGTTCCTTCTACTAAAAATCAAAAACTGAAGAAAAAAGGAAAACTCCTAGATTTCATCTTTTATTTTTCTTTTTATCAAAAATTGCATTGTGTTTTTACCCCCCCCCCCCAATATTTAGGTCTCTTTACCTCTTTATCTGGCAAAGGTGACCAGCAATACCAGTTAACTTTTTTTGGGGAAAAAAAAAAAGGTCTGGGAAAATTTCCAAGGTGCCTAGGCATAGATACTTTCATGAATTCCCTCTGTCTAACTGGTATAAATGACAGGTTAAACCTGGGGCCACTGAGTAATGTCTAATTGCTTTTTGACATAGCTCAACCAAGATATAAATGGTATTAGCAGGATTTATACTTCGTGTTCATAAAGGCACTATTTCTTCTTCATAAACATTCTTGAGTCAGGTCAATGCAAGTCGGGCCAGAGAAGTAATCAGGAGAAGTAATCAGCCAATATATATACTGACCAATTGTTACTAATAGTAAAGCAAGAAACATGATTGTGAGTTCTTTCTCAGCAGCTGAGGATAACTTCCATTTCTTCCTCTTTCTTTCTTTCTTCCTTTCTTTTTTTTCTTCCTTTTTTTTTTTTTTTTTTTTTTTTTAACCAGAGCACTGCTCAGTTTTAGCTTATGGTACTGCAGGTGATTGAACCTGGGACTTTGGAGCCTCAGGCATGAGAGACTCTTTGCATAACCATTATGCTATCTACCCCCAAGATAACTTCCTTTGTGAAGAGTACTTAGTCACATGGCATTTCAAGTTACAGAACTGTAAAAGTAAGTCTAGTGATAATAACTGAACTCTAAAGCTGTTTAGTGGAATGCTAATAACTATGAAAAGTAAATATCACACTCTAGATAAGGATCTAAAAAATCTAAAAGATCTTATGCATAAGATCTAGTATCCCTTCTCCCTACTCCTAGCTAATTAAAAAAATAAAATAAAAAATAAATTAATCAATTAAAAAAACTTTCCTTTCACTGTTCTTTCAATACAACTCTTTCTTATCTCTTTTCTTTTCTCTCTCTTGTTTCTCTTTTTTAGATCCTTTTAGATCTTATGCTAATAGGAGCTTAAAAGATAAGATAAGATACTTAAAAGTATCTTAACTTAAAAGTACATAAGATCTTATAAGATCTTAAAAGATCTTACAGTTCTTATGCTAATAAGAACTATGAAAAGTAAATATCACACTCTAGATAAGGACCTTTAAGGATCATTTTCTTCCATTTAATAATTTGGAGTTTCTGTTTTCAGACTGATCTTTTCCTTTTCTATATTCTCCTCTAATATGCCTAGTGTCTCAGCTAGATCAGCTGAACCTTTTGTGTCAATTCTTTCTCCTTTTTGCTAATACTCTTATAACTTGGCAACTTATAACATACTAGTTTGTAATTATAAAACTCCTAGGACTATATATATACATTTCAACAGGGCAATAGTACAGGCACGCAGACGCAGGAACTTCTATTCAGACTTTGCCATCTGTATGAATGACTCTAAAAAATATTTGAAACTGGGGCCTGGTAGTGTCATGCCTGGTTACATGCATACATTACCATGCTAAGGACCCACATGGATATGGATATGGATATATATATATATGTGTGTGTGTGTGTATTTTTTGAATCACTAATTTTTTTATTGAGGGTATTAATGCTCTAGTGCAGTTACTGATTAAAGAGAACAATATTCCTTGTGCCCACCTTTGCTGCAGTTTTTATGAGATGTTTGTGAAATGACAGAGTGCGATCGAGAGTAACGCCAAGATAGACTGGCTGGGCTTCATGCCGGATTCTCGTATCGTCAAGCTGCACATTAAGCTCACGCGAGGCCCAGGCATGGTGTAGATGGAAAACAGATGATACCGTTTTTGCAGTGCTAGGGGTTAGTCGCCATTTTTTACAGTAATCAGATATCAGAGACATGTCTTTCGTGTTTCCTCGAGGATGTCGAACTTGGATGCCTGAGTTGCACAGCAGATGTCATCGGCGTAGATGAACTTCCTTGAAGAAGTTTCTGGGAGGTCATTGATGTAAATATTGAATAGCGTAGGAGCCAGAACAGAGCCCTGGGGGAGGCCACTTGAGCCAAGTCTCCATCTGCTAGACTTGTCACCCAGATGCACCCGGAATCTTCTGTTTTGGAGAAGAAACGATATAATGTTGGCCACCCATGGAGGCAGGCATCTTGAGATCTTGACTAGGAGACCACGATGCCAGACCGTGTCATAGGCTGCTGTGAGATCAACAAAGACAGCACCCGTCTTTAAATTCTTCTGGAATCCATTTTCAATGTAAGTTGAGAGGGCCAGGGCTTGTTTGCAGGTAGATCTTCCTGGGCGGAAACCAGCTTGGGCGGGTGATAGGAATTTCTCTGTAAGAGGAGAAATACGTGACAGAAGCAGCCTCTCAAGGAGTTTGTAACACACGGAGAGGAGAGAAATTGGTCTATAGCTGGCGGCCAGTGTTGGGTCTTTCTTTGCTTTCAGAACCGCTATAATCTTCGCACGACACCAAACTTTGGGCATAGACTCAGATTCCAAGATGTGGGACAGGAATGAAGTGAGCCACTTCTTTGCCGCGGGACCCAGGTTAAGAATGAGTTCTGGGGTGATGTTATCATAGCCAGCAGCTGTTCCCGGTTTAACCCGCTTCAAAGCGTCTTCCAGTTCAGACAGTGTAAAGGGAGAGAGTTTTGCAAGACTGGCCAGCTCCTCATGGGGCGCGAGCGCTTCCACACTGCGATCATCCTCTCTGACATTATGCTATTCCACTGCAGAATACTGTGCCCCAGTATGGTTCCGTAGCCCCCATGTCCACTTGGTCGATTCCAAATTATATTCCTCCATGAGGATAATTTCTGGAACCATCCGTTCCACCCCGGTCCCATGGCTGCCAGTTCTTAGCAACATCGCCCCGCCAGATATGCGGCATCATCTAAGTTCATTTCCCACGTCTACGCTCGACCGGACCTGCCAATCTACGCGGATATCTTCGCCCACCCTGTCCAACGCTTGACGTCTCATCACCCAATCTGGTCCCCTACGCCTACACTGAACTTCTCTGTTCCAGACTCTTAGAAACAGTTGGCAGTCATCTGAGGTAAAGAACAAACACCTCATCATAGACCCCTGCAAGCGTCAACCCGGCTTTGACCTAGCACATTAGAATTGGGCCCTCCTCAATCGCTATTGAACAGGCCATGGCCTGTGCGCCGCTATGTTCCACCGCTGGGGAGCCAGAGACGACCCGAACTGCCCCTGTGGCTACAGACAGACTATGACCCACATAGTCAACGACTGCCACCTCTCCAGATTCAAAGGAGGTCTCGGAACTTTACATCAGGCTCAACCTGATGCTGTTGACTGGCTACGGAAGAAGGGCAAACGCTAGAAGAAGAAAAGAGAACAATTTCATTAAGAACCAGGACACCACAATTCTCTCCCACTCCTCTCTCCCTCTCCTTCTCTCGAGCCCCTTGCTTTGACTTATCTCACTTAAGATAATCTCATCTAGTTCTATCCAAGATGAGGCAAAGGAGACAAGTTTATCATTTTTAATAGCTGAGTAGTATTCCATCATAATATCACAAGTTTTTTTTTTTTTTTAACCACTCATCTATCCTTGAAAATCTAGGTTGCTTCTAGGTTTTGGTTATTACAAATTGTCTTGCTATGAACATAGATACAAACAATCCTTTTTCGATAGGTGTGTTTGCTTCCTTTGGATAAATCCCCAGTAGAAAAATTTCTGGGTCTTAGGGTAGATCTATTTCTAGTGTTCTGAGAGATCTCCAGACTGTTTTCCACCAAGGATGGAGCAATGCACACTCCTACCAGCAGCGTATAAGTGTCCCTTTCCCTCTACACCCTCTCCAACAAGTGTTGTTTCTGTCCTTTCTAAGTATATCTTTCTCACAGGTTTAAAGTTGTAGCTCATGACGGTCAGTAATTTTGAGTACTCTTTCATGGGTCTGTTGGTCCTCTGAATATCTTCTTCAATGAAGTTTCTGTCCATGTCCCTGCCGCATTTTCTAATGGGATATGTGTGTGTGTATGTGTGTGAAGTTTACTGAGCTCTTTATATATTTTGGTTCTTAGTCCTTTATCTGATGTATGTTGTATAAAGATCTTCTCCCAAACTCTAGGGTGTCTTTCTGTTAGGGTAGTGGTACCCTTTACTGTGCAGAAGTTTTTAAGTTTGATGTAGTCAAACTCATTGATTTATTTTGTTTTCTCTGCTATTGGATTTGTCTTTGAAGACCTTTTTTTGAAGCATAGGTTGTAAATCACATGTTCTGCCAATTAAGCCACTAATCTTTAAAAAATGACCTGAGAAAAAATATTTGAGACTGGCAACATTACGCTTAAAATGACTTACGTCTTAGGGAATGTTTGTTTCTGAAGCTTTCATTTGTTCATTTATCCAACAATTCTAGGTTACACTGTTATTTGTATTCCTTGCATTTCAGTTACGGGAGTTGGGAATATAGCACTAAAGAAAAGTCTGTCCTTTATGTTGGAAAATGTTGAAACAAGTTGTAAAACAGTGTTTTAAGAAAGCCACAAGAGCTATAAATATAAAGGCAGTAAAATATTGTTGTATGAGACCATATAAAAAGGGACAATTATGTAGACTGCGTGGTCAAGGAAGGCTTATTTCAGTGGTGGCAGCTGCTCCAAGACCTACAAGATAAGACAGTGTAAACTGAGGGGTGAGAAATTTCCCTCTGCCATCATCACAGCTCTCCACCTCATGAACTCTGCCCTCTTCTCAGGTGTTATTGATGGATTCTGCTGCTGTCTCCTTCACTTGTCAGCTGGACTCCATCCTCTCTCCTATTCAAATAAACCATAAAGCAATAGTTTCTTTTCTCTACACAAAATAAATATTTTCACTTTGTAATGACTTACATCCACTGATTTGTAATTCTTTTTTCCCCAACCTTCCTTACCTTAGAGATTTTCTTGAGAAATCTTGTTCTTTTTAATCTGTGCTACTTTACTTTCCCAGCTGTTCCAACCTTGTTTTTTTTTTTTTTTCACTCTCAGCATTCACAACTGTTATCAAGTTCAGTGATAATCACAATGCTGATAACGTTGAGGTTAACTATTTAAACCTGCCCTGTCAGTAACAGTTGACAGATTTAATCACACTCCTTCTCGAAACACCTGGCTTAGTTGAACTACAGGCTGCCACATTAGTTAGGGTTCCCTTGCTCCTTTTCGGTCACCTTTGATAACTTTCTCTCATCTCCCCAGGATTTTATAGTTCTCTGTAACTTAGCTCTCGTACTTTCGGTCTTCTCCATTTCTATTCACCAACTAGGTAATATCATAGATTTGAATTCCATCTCTAAACTGATGCCTCCTTAATTTACCACTCCAGCCTAGAGGTTCAAATTCATATCCAAAGGGTCCAAGCTCATATCCAAATGGTTGCCTGATCCAAAATGTTAGACTGTTTCTACTTATCATGTCCAAAAAATTCCCTGTGGCCTTAGAAAATAATTTGTGTCTTTGACTAAAATGGAGACATGGGAAAAAAAAAAAAACCACTTTTGTGATAGAAACCAAAACATTCCATTTTGAACCACTGTCTCCAGGGTCATCGGTCATGTTGGGCAAAAGTTCAAGAGACTGTCAAAGTCAGAATTAGAGTTGGAGGAATGGTTCTGATTTTTGTAGCATTACAACTATCAGAGATGATTTTTGGTCTCCTCTGGCTATTTACCCAAGTGATCTTAGAAATCAGAAAAAGAACAAAAATTTGATGAATCTATCTGTAATTTGGGGGAAGCAATATAAGTAGATTTATATATCCTGTTTTCATTATAATAAGCATTAAAACCCTTTAAAAAGTGTTTATTGAATCCAAATAGTCACTAACACTCTGGAATATTCTTAAAAAATGAAATGCTATGATGTTTTACCCAATATTTAAAAGTATATAGTCTCTGAGAAGAGGTAGCCCACAAAGCAAATAGTCTTATATACAGAACAAATATAGTAGGTATTTCAGATACTTTACCAAGTGAGATTTGATATAGCTAAGTTTTAGTCCTAACTAATGACACTATATCAGGAGGTTGTAGTCTGATATTACTTGAAGAACATGAAATTTGCTATTATAAGTTAGTTTGACTAAAATATTTCCTAAAATAATTCATCAGAGACAAAAACTGTCTGATATGCCAAATTTAGATATTCTCTTCATTCATTTTAAAAGTTAAATTTCTTTTTATTGGTTAGCCTGATATTGAATATGATATTCAGTTCAAAAATGTCAAGGGAAAATTCAGGAAATCAAACTTGTAAGGCATACATGCCATGTAATTCTAATTAGAGAATTTTTTTTGTATCCTATTTCTATTTAATACGAAACAAAGAACACTAACAGTCTCTTGCATGAAAAGATTCAAGGTAAGTAAAGAAATGAGAAATTTCTACTTAGGTGCACTTACTCCTTTTAATTATAATTTTTACAGGAAAGAGCCAATTAGAGTGCACTGAGCTTAGAAAATCCAAAACATTTGGATAACACATTTATGTGTGTTTTTTAAATGCTTCCAGTTCCCCAAGTTTATGAGCCCAGAATAAACACAAAGTCATTGGGGGAAAAACACTTAAGAAGCTATTTTGAGATGTATAGAACTTTTAATAAGTCAATGCATGGCATACTTAGGAAACAGCTTATTGACTCATGTGGTTCTCGGGGTAGCAAATGGGGAGTGAGGAAATATGGGAATAA
The DNA here is from genome assembly GCF_950295315.1 of Erinaceus europaeus. Classification (NCBI taxonomy): domain Eukaryota; kingdom Metazoa; phylum Chordata; class Mammalia; order Eulipotyphla; family Erinaceidae; genus Erinaceus; species Erinaceus europaeus. The sequence goes on from NC_080172.1 coordinate 102,634,999, forward strand.
AGTATTTTATGAAGACTGGTCAGTATAGACATTACTGACAACATCCTCGGTAGTGAGGCCATGGTTTCTATTTACAAAGTCTTGGTCTCTTGGCTAAATTGAGAATCACCTGCTGAGTCATGTACACATCTCATTGACTTTCTGGTGAAATCTTATTTATTTATTTATTTATTTATTTATTTATTTATTTATTTTGCCTCCAGGGTTATGGCTGGGGCTCAGTGCTTGCACTACGAATCCACTGCTCCTAGTAGCCATTTTTTTCCCATTGTTGTTGTTGCAATTATTGTTGTGATTGTTGCTGTTGCTGCTGCTGCTGTTGTTGGTTAGGAAAGAGAAATTGAGAAGGGAGGGGAAGATAGAGAGCGGGAGAGAAAGAGAAACACTTGCAGATCTGCTTCACAGCCTGTGAATTGACCCCCCTTGCAGGTTGGTCAAATCTTCATTGTGTTTGTCTATAAGGTGCATCATTCCTTCCTCACCTTCTGCCTGTTATTCCTGTGTTTGTGAGAAATACCAACTAATCAAGAAATGCTTTCTGTAGCCCAGAGCTGCCAGTGAGAGTTGTTTCAACTTCCAACTTCATATTATGATAAATGTCTCCCTCAGTTCTCTTTAGTGCCTTCTCATTGTGCGTGCGTGTGTGTGTGTGTGTGTGTGTGTGTGTGTGTGTGTGTCCTGGCAGCCCTTGTGACATCCGCTTCTTATCGTAGAACTTGATTTCTAAAGGAATGCTTTTTATTGAAGTCAGAGCTCTGCTATGATTTTCCTATAGAGTCTCAGTTCTCTGAAAATGTAATCTTCATGGTAATATGAACTAATGAGTTGAGAAAGCTTTTACTTCTTTCTGGATTGTCAAAATTTCCCAGGTTGATTGGACAATTTGCATATTTCATAGGACCAACACTTTTAGCAGGAAAGGAAGAAATGAATCCCGTGTTATAACTGGCTGGAACCTATTGTGTGGGCCAGCTATTACACTCCAGACTAGAAATGCTTACTATGAGAGGAGAACATTTGACTCTCTGGGTTGAGGAATACTTAATTTTTTTAAAAATTTTTTTCCTTTAATTTCTTTATTGGGGAATTAATGTATTACATTTGACAGTAAATACAATAGTTTGTACATGCATAACATTTCCCAGTTTTCCATATAACAATACAACCCCAACTAGGTCCTCTGTCATCCTAAAATTTTTATTCGTGATTTAATATTGATTTACAAAATTATAAGATAACAGGGCTATAATTGCATACCTTTCCCACCACCAGAGTTCTGCATCCCCATTCCATCTATTGAAAACTGCAGTGGTTCTCCCAAGATTACAGATATGGGTTGACTATTATTTCTTTTTTTAATTATTACTATTAGTGATTTAATAATGATTGACAAGATTGTCGGATAAAAGGGGTACATACATTGAGTTTCATATAATCCCATCACTAGAGTTCCATATCCCATCCTCTTCACTGGAAGACTCCCTATTCTTTATCCCTCTGGGAGTATGGACCAGAGATCTTTATGGCAAACAGAAGGTGGAAGGTCTGGCTTCTGTAACTGCTTCTTCACTGGACATGGGCATTGACAGGTTGACCCATACTTTTATTGAGTTGCAATTAGCTTCTCTTATTGCCCTACTTTGGTTTACAACCTTGTTATTTTTCTCAATAGTGTCTTCTCATTTGTCCCAGATAGTCATAGTCAAGCATTACGAAAAAACATAGGGAGGGAGTCGGGCTGTAGCACAGTGGGTTAAGCGCAGGTGGCCCAAAACACAAGGACTGGCATAAGGATCCCTGTTCAAGACCCCAGCTCCCCACCTGCAGGGGAGTCACTTCACAAGTGGTGAAGCAGGTCTACAGGTGTCTATCTTTCTCTCCCCTTCTCTTTCTTCCCCTTCCCTCTCTATTTCTCTCTGTCCTATCCAACAACAAGGACATCAACAACAACAACAATAATAACCACAACAATAAAAAACAACAAGGGCAAATAAAAAGGGACTAATAAATAAATATTAAAAAAAAAAAAGAAAAAGCATAGAGAAATGAAAAGACCTTTAACTTCAAGAGATCATCAGGTATCCCAATTTTCAAATCTCTGCCAGGAAGTGGTTTCATGTTTGGAGCGTGAAGATGGAAACCTTAACCTTTGTTGTTTCAGTTTCCAACATGTAGGGATTTCCCATAAAATAGAACCGAGGTGATTTCATAGTGCAAAGGGTTAAATTAATATGGCTGAAATTGGACCATTTGTTGGTCCCACCTCATTCCAAGTCTCTCTTCTGTCCTTGTTCATTCCTTCTTCTATTTTCCATTTTTTTTTTTTCTGTCAGGGAGATGATTCAAAGACAGGTGCTGTGATTGAGATCCTAATCGGAGGTGGTGTGGTAAAGAGAGAGCAGTGTTCTGTGCCTGTGAGGGACACTCAGGTCAACCACTGGATCTAGTGACATCATGGAGCCTGCTAACTTCAAACACATCTTCTTCCTTTTCTTCTCTTTTCTTTTCTTTCCTTCTCTTCTCTCTTCTTCTTTTCTTTTCTTTTCTTTTTTTTTTTTTGTCATACATTTTATAGAAACCTACCCTGGGGAGAGAAGGGCAGTTGCCTCTTTATTACACTGTAGAACAGCCACACTAACGTTCCAGTCTATATATTATGAAATTAAGTGGATACCCTTGGGGTTAATTCCTTGTTGTAATTGTAATGAAAAGAAACAATTTCTAACCCTCCATTTAAGATCTATAACTATTAAAATCCACTACTCTTAGTGACTCCTGGGGCCAGTGGAGTGCTTCAGTGTATGAAAAAGGGCACTCCTACAGTGTCCAATATCAGTAATTTAAAAAATAACAACCTCCAAGAGGGAAAACTAACAAATGAGTTTTCCATTTAGCCCCTCCCTGCTGTTTACCCATGGTGTGTTATATTCATCAACTGTGTGAAATTATATTCATATTAAGATTGCAAGACTGGGTCCCAGGATTTTGGTGCAAAGAAAGGGTGCAAAGTGCTGTTCTTTGAGATAAAATTTAGAGTGAATCATCATAAAAGACTATTTTTGAGAAAACCAGCCCCTTGCCTCCTCTTCTGCCGCCTCCAGAGCCTCTTCTGCTTATCTTACAGTGGTTTCAACACATGCTTTCCATTGTAAATGGATACATGTTTTGCTTTATAATATTTAGCCTGCTATAATTCAGTTTATTGTTAGCAGCAAAAAAAAGTACATTCTGCCCATGACATCTGATTTAATTTCTTTATTAAAGCTATTATAACCATTAAAAAACCAAATTTACTAGTGTATTATCATCTGGCATAGTGTAAATCACTGAATGGTACATGCGCAGGGGATGATGACAATAATTTAAAAGAAAGGGACGTTCCAGCTCATAATAGATTTAGTATGTGAAAAGGAACGAGACGGTGAGGCTTACTAAGATTTCTGGTGGGAGTTCTTTTTAATAAATGTATTTGTTCAGTTGTGGTTGACACGATCACAGCTCTTTTTATTTCTCTCCTTTCACTTATCATAAAATGAAGAAAGGAAAAGTAGTTACATGCTTGACAGAAAAAGAGCAAACTAAGAAATAATTGTATTAAAATTTTGTATTCTATTGCCTCAAAATGTGATGAAAAGTTCTATTTAGAGTTGGTTTTTTTTTTTTTTTTGGATAACACATTGCATGCCACAACTTATTGGGGGAAGAGGCTCATTTTGGGTGAGCATTGAATTCATGCAGTATAGCTATTAGTGTGCGTGTGTGTGCTTGTGTGTGATGTGTGCATGTGTGTGTATGAAGTGTCTTATAGTCCTCATGAAAAGTCATTATGGCTTTGCTGTTTTCATACTGTTTGCAAATCTTGTCCTTCCTAAATTTGTCTCCTATGTAGTCATTTCAGAATGTCAGCAGAGGGCTGGTAAATGGCCCGTCATGTTTAGATGTTTAGGTCACTGGCTTGTATCCGAGTCAGGCAGGTGGTCTGAGTGAAATTAGCAAACTTGTCTCAATTCAGTTCCCAGCTTTCTCTAGTCCACTCAATCAAAACGTTTTGCCAGTCACATGACTAAACTTCCCACTTGTCCTTAATTGGCTACTTTCAAGAGAAGTTTTTGAGCTGTTCAAATATAACATGGCAATATACAGAAATTTTTTTGTGTGGAAACAGATACCTGGGAGTATCTACCTCCTAGTAAGTTAAAATATTTTTTATTCTTAACTTTTTATTTTCACACTTTTTTGTACTCACAAATTTGCAAAGAAACTACTTTTCACTCAGATTCGCTTAACACTAACAGCTTACTAAATACAGTACAATTATCAAAATGAGAAAATAAGAAACGGTTATATCACTATTTGAGCTGTATTATAGCCCTATTAATGTTACGTATCTACTTAAGATTTATTCCCTAATTTAAAAAAAAATATTTTTATTTATTATTGGATAGAGGCAGAAAAATCGAGAAGGAGGAGATAGAGAGAGACAGACACCTGCAGCCCTGCTTCACCACTCATGAAGCTTTCCCCTGCAGGTGGAGACCGGGGGCTTGAACCCAGGTCCTTACGCACTGTAGTGTGTGCGCTTAACCAGGTGCGCCAACGCCTGATCCCTATTCCCTAATTTTTATAAGTAACCATAGCCCCTCTCCACTCTGGCATCTAGTGCTAACAGAAATTGAAACTATGGTCTCTGGGACCTCAAGCACGGTGATCCTGTGTTTTCTTTTTATTTATTTATTTATTCCCTTTTGTTGCCCTTTTTTTGTTGTTGTTGTTGTAGTTATTATTGTTGTTGCTATTGATGTCGTCATTGTTGGATAGGACAGAGAGAAATGGAGAGAGAGGAAGAGAAGACAGAGAGGGGGAGCTGGAGTCTTGAACTGGGATCCTTATGATGGTCCTTGTGCTTTGTGCCACCTGCGCTTAACCCGCTGCGCTCCTGTGTTTTCATATTGAGGGGTCTCCTCCAGCCCACAAGAAGTACTCAAATAGCTTCAAATTTAAGAGTTTTCACATAACTACAGATTTTTTTCCCTGTTACAGAATCCAAATCCTGAAATCTATAGTACCTTTCGTTATTTCTTCATGGTCTTTTCTAGTCTGTGACCAATCTTCTGTTTTGTCTTCGTTAGCCTTGCCATTTCCCAGAGAACTGATCGGTTCTTTTCTAGACTGTCTTTGAAACTTGATGCATTTGTTCAGTTATTTTTTAAAAGAGGTTTGTTTATTTTATTTTGATGACAGAGATTCAGATAGATAGAGAGTTCAGAATGCTACTCAGCTATGGTTTATGGTGGTATTTGGGGACTGAACCTGGGACCTCTGGGACCTCAGACAGGAAAGTCTGGTGAACTACCACTATGAAATCTTCCAAACTATTTTGCCTTTTAAAAATGTATTTACTTATTTTTAATCAACTAATTAATTAATGATAGAGAGGGAGAAATATAGCATCACTCAGGAATATACCCTATTAAACTCAGTAACCCATGCTTACAATTTCCCTGCTCTTCTGCTATGCCACCTTCCTGGCATTTCATTTCATTTCATTTCATTTCATTTCATTTCATTTTATTTTATTTTATTTTATTTTATTTTATTTTATTTTATTTTATTTTATTTTTTGCCTTCAGGGTTATTGCTAGGGCTCAGTGCCTGTACCATGAACCCACAGCTCCTGGATGCCATTTCTCCCTCCTCCCTTTGTTGTCCTTGTTGTTGTAGTCTTGTTGTGGTTATTATTGTTGTTGTTGATGTTGTTCGTTGTTGGATAGGACAGAGAGAAATGGAGAGAGGAGGGGAAGACAGAGAGGGGAGAGAAAGATAGACACCTGCAGACTTGCTTCACCACCCGTGAAGCAACTCCCCTGCAGGTGGGGAGCCTTTTTTTTTTTTTAAATCATTCAAGTAAGATTATATGTTTTTGGGCAGAACAGCATTGAAGTAAGTGTGAAGTGATCTTTCTATCATGTGTAGATATTTGATGAAATCTCACTACCGATCAAGTTAATCATAATAACTTAGTAGTGTCATCTAGGTTTCTCAGCTATGAAATTACTGTCTTTTTTTTTTTTTTTTTTTGCTATATAATGACTTTAACATTGAAAATCTTAATGTCTTGGGGGCCCAGTTGTGGGGCACCCAGTTAAGCACACATATTACCATGCAGAAGGACCGCGTTGGAACTCCAGCTCACCACTTGCAAATGGGGTGCTACACAAGCAGCAAAAGCAGGTCTGTAGGTGTCTGTCTTCCTCTGTTCTTCTTTCTTCTCAATTTCTTTCTGTCCTGTCAAATTTGAAAAAATAAAATAAAAGGAAACAAAAAATCGTTGCCAGAAGTTGTGGATTTGTTGTGCTGGCACTAGGCTTCAGTGATAACCCTGGTGGCATTACAAAAAATTAAAAAGGGATCTGAGGGGTAGTGATTTAAGTGCACATGGTGTGAAGCCTAAGGACCAGCGTAAGGATCACGGTTTGAGAGAGCCCGCAGCTCCCTATCTGTAGTGGGGGTGGGGCATGGGGATGGAGGTCGCTTCACAAGAGGTGAAGCAGGTCTGCAGGTGTCTCCCTTTCTCTCTGTCTTCCCCTCCACTCTCAACTTCTCTCTGTCCTATTGAACAACAACAACAGCAATAACAACAACAAGGGCTACAAATGGAAAAAATGTCTTCCAGTAGCTGTGGATTCGTAGTGCAGGCACTGAGCCCCAGCAGTAACCCTGGGGGGAAGAAAAGTATATATATGAAAGAAAGAGAAAAGAAAATCTTAATGTCTTGGAAGGAGTACGTATATCTGAAGAAGGAAAAATATTCCCTCTAAATCTGCATTAAGGTGAGACTGACATTATTTACGTCTTATCTTTGTGATATGATTCTGAAATGCACTTACTACTGAAGGAAACTCAGGTAACTGAAGCAAAATCATCATGGTGTCAGGACTCTACTGTTAACAGAGAAACAGGAGAACCACACAAGTTCAAGACCGGAACTTAGATGCAAGTAATCTGTGGACTTGGTCATGGCAGATGTTGGAACTAATTGCTGGGCTAGGCAGATGAGTGCAATTTCAGTTATTACTCAAGCTGATTTTTTTTTTTTTTAATTGAAACAGCTAGTCTGGCTAGGGAGGCAGCATACTGGTTATGCAAATGTCTTTTAAACATGATACTCTTAAGATCCCTGGTTCAATTCTTCATACCACCATAAGCCAGAGCTGAGCAGTGAGTGCTCTGGTCTTTCTCTGTATCTTTCTCTAGCTCTCATTAAAATGAAATACATAAAATAAAACACGTAGTTTTAGAAAGATAAAGATAAAGAGATGGGAACTGCAGCATCAAAGCTTTTTTTTTTTTGTTTTCTAATTCAGTGTGGGCTGGACTCCAACCTGGACCATGCCCATGGCAAAACAGTGAAATTTTGTTTTAATATGTATGACAGAGAAAATAAAATGCTAAGTTTTCTCTCCTTTTAAAAATATTTGTGTTTATTATTGGATAGAGACAGAGAGAAATTGAGAGGGAAGGGGGAGATAGAGAGGGGGAGAGACAGAGAAATATCTGCAGTCTTGCTTTACCATTTATGAAGTTTTCTCTCTGCAGGAGGGAACCAGGGGCTTGAACCTGGGTCTTTGTGCACTGTAATGTGAGCACTTAACCCGGTGGGCCACGCTAAATTTTCTCTAAATCACCCCCTTCTGCTTTCTATTATCTACCTCTACTAGCTACATTTCAGTTAATCAATAGTCATTGCAGCCTTGGAATGGTAAGTCAGAATCAAAAGAAAACTATATTTATGAATAGATCGGTGTGCTATAAATTGAGAAAAAGGAAATCAAATAATGTAATGTGAGAGATTACATACAAGAACACTAGAAGCGCTGACGTTTCTATGTAGAAGCTGTTGAGTTTTTCAACAGTCATGTTTGTCTCTTTGAATTACATAGATCATTCTGGAACTGAAAGATTTGGAACTGAATTGGGAAAATAGCCTAATTTTATAATTAATATTATCACAATTGACTATCCCTGGGTCAATGATAGATAATATTTGGAGACATCGTATATTCAAAAAATGTATGCGTTAAATGAATTCATAATATCAGAGAATGCTATAAAATTTTCAGTGGTATCGTTGTTGAGAAACCTGCATTAAAAAATTGAAAACCTGTGTCAAGTTGTTATGGAAACTCATAGTAATATTCTCAAAGGGGGTTACGGTCATGGGATAATGTAGTTATTACTACTAAAATGACTCTTAGCAGGATGAGCAAATATTTTCATCTTTTTGCTCTGAATATTGAAACATCATGATTTTCTCTCTTAGTCTTTCCTGTTTTTGTAAGCTATATATTCTTTGTCTGCAAGGCACTGTTGACTTCTTCAAGGGCCAGCAATCAGTGAAATCCATCCACCTACTGAACAAAGATCCTTCTGAGAGCAGCTAGCAGATTATGTGTCAGATCATTCCTGCCTCTGATAGTCTGCCAGGTCCACTGTATAGGGAACTTTAGATATCTAAAGGCTGCCTTTCTATTCAGAGTCCCTTTATCCAAGGTATAATATTTCTGACATGTATTTTGTCTATTGGAATTTGTCTCCATTTCCAAATATTCACTCGAGTTTTTCTAACAGCTTCTCTTTCTGTAGGTGTGTGTGTGTTTTCAGAGAGTATTAGGTGAAACTTACGATAAATATTCTTAATAGTAATGTTTTAAAAACAATTTAAAGGTATTTTAAATAAATGCAAAAAAATCACCTCCTCCTTTATCCAGGTGTGCATATTTGGTATCAAAGGATATTATTGGGGACTAGGTGTTGGCTCATTGAGTGCACATGTTACAATGTTCAAGGACCCAGGTTCGAGCCCCTGGTTCCCACCTGCAGGGAGAAAGCTTTGTCAGTGGTGAAGCAATGCTGCACATCTCTCTCTACCTCTCTCTCTCCCTCCCTCGCTCTCTCTCTCTCTCCCTCTCTCCTCTCTATTTCTGACTGACTCCATCTAGCAAATAAATAAAGGTAATTAAAAAAAATTATATTATTCTTTGTGGAGGTTGCAAGGCTAAGTCTTAACTTTAACTCTGGAATCCTTGAGTTTGATTAAAGGGTCCAACAGAATAATAAGACGTGAGGCCTGAAAGAGTGGTATTGTACCAGACTTTCATACCTGAGGCACCAGAGTTTCCAAATTCAGTCATCAACTCTACCTCATCCTTAGAGTTAAGCAGTGTTCTGGTCTCTGTCTACTTCTCTCATGAAAATACATAAATTAACCTCAAAAAGACTTCACAGGAGAGAGTATCAAGACTTATTTGTGATGTGTGCTCATCTTTTAAACAATATTTTTGAGAGTAACCAGAGCATTGCTCAGCTGTGGCATATAGTGGTGTTGAGGATGGAATATATAACATCTACAGTCTTAAGCATGAAAGTCTGGTGCTCCAACTCTATGACATCACTGGCCCCTGTGACTATCCTGAAAGATATGTATGTTGGTAAGATCAAATGTCAGTCTAGACAGAACTACTCCTTCCTTCCTTTCATTCTTGGGTAGTTTGATTTCTCTTCTTAGTGATAATTGAGTTTTTTTTCAGAAATGCTGTCTAGGTTATCCACTGTGAATTTCTAGAACTTTTAAGAAAATAAGTTCAAATATGAATTTTACTAGGTGAATGTAAATTTAGAACCTTGGGGCTATATGAGTTTATACTATAATATCTTCAGTAACTTATCTATTACAACATACCTCCTGACAATCAGGCACAGTTAGTTTTATCTTTAAGCTGGCCTCTCTTTTCAAGAAAGTCAGGTTTTGATGATTAAGTTTATCCAAATTGACTGACCCACTCAGCCAAACAATGTTATTTCTACTTTACATACACATAGGCCTGATAATTCTACACAATTAGGAGATTCAATCATTTGTCCTATGCAAAAAATGCCCAGATTAGTCCAGCTTCCCCCAGAACCCAGAAGAGTATATGTCAGGAGGCATGTCCTCAAACATATAAGGTGATTTGTTAAACTGGAGACTCAGATGAGCCAATGGTTTAGGTCCAAACTGACTATAAAACCCTAAGAAACACAAAAATCTAGTCGTGTAGTTCAGAAGATCTGAAATCCAGCAATGGATAGATATTTCAAGTTGAGTTTAAAGACAAGAAAAAGTCAGTGTTGTAGTTTGAAATTCATCAGGTAGAAAGGGCATTGCTGATCAAGAAAGGGTCAATCTTTTTGTTTTATTCAGGAATTCAGTAGCTAGAAACCCTAATGTGACTTACTCACATTAAAGAGGACAGTCTTCTTTACTCAGTATCATCTAAAAATATACTCACATACACATCTAAGATTATATTTGACCCCAAATATCTGGGCACTCCACTGCCTAGTGAAGTTGACTTGTAGAATTAACCACTACGGTGTATATTCTACCACTAAGGGTATAATATATGCATTTAGGCCATTATATTTTACCAGTTGTAAAGTGAATCCTAGTACAATGTCTAGGATATTCCTTTTCCCCTTTACTTAAATATTTAAAAAAGACAGATATCAGGCAATATCAGTAATTGAAGGGATAACAAATGGTGAAATATTTGCTGCTCTGGCTTATGTGAATTTCAAGGACACCATAGGTTTTTGATTTTGAAGACATCAGAAGTAGGGCATCTGGAAATGTGAAGTCATTGCTTCTTCTCCTTCTCCTTCTCCTTCTCCTTCTCCTTCTCCTTCTCCTTCTCCTTCTCCTTCTCCTTCTCCTTCTTCTCCTTCTTCTCCTTCTTCTCCTTCTCCTTCTCCTTTTCCTTCTCCTTCTCCTTTTTTTTTTTTTCTAGTTCATAATTCCTCCTCAGGATATACTTAATGAAGTACATTTGTGTGTTAATTCTCCCTGCTGCCTGGGAATCTTTCATGTCCATTTGTAAAGAATGTTCCAGCACATTCTCTGGGGTCAGCAATGCAAATCATAGCCTCAACTTATGACCCCATCAACTTAGTTACTGGTTCACTAAGTTGGTATCTATGGGAAAGACACTTTAGATTCTGTACCAGATGATATGGAAATTATGATGGAAAACATCAGTGAGTCATTGTGAAAAATAATTTTCTTATAATAATAAGGAGAGTGTGTTGTTGCAGATTATAAAATTTACAATAGCATCAAAACCTTGACTATTTAAAGTACACCTAGTAGTTTTCAAAAGGAGAGATGAGCTCAGTGGGATTTCTGGGTATAATGCATTCAATTTTAAATGGATTTTTGTGGAGAAAAGAATAACATTTGGCTATTTAAAGAGCTTAAGGTGCTAAGTAAAATTAGTTTCTTTTTGTAAATGCTTAAACTTCTAAATATTCTGCTTATACTTTCAGCATTGTTTCTATTTCTCTTGATCAACTTATTTCCTTTTAAAAATACTTTATTGATGATTATTTAAGTCATTAAAAACCAGATTCTCACAACCCTGCCATCCAAATGCAGTTAACTTTTATTTGTGTCATTTGTATCAAATTTTCATGCTTCTTTATAGATTTAATAAAAGTCACATCTTTTTAAAAAATTGGTTCTTGACCTGGACCCATTAAAGGTTTTATTTCTTCCTTTGGGAACATATCTATCCAATAAATAAAAAAAAATTTAAATTTAAAAAATATTTTTTTAAGAGAGAAATTGAAAGGAAAGGGAAGACAGAGAGGGAGAGAGACACCTGCAGCACTGCTTCACCATTTATGAAGCTTCCCCCCTGCAGATGGGGACTGGAGGCTGAAGCCTGGGTTCTTGCACATTATAATATGTGTGCTCAGCCAGGTGCACCACATTTGGACCCTCCTTTGAGAAAATTTCTATTCTGTTTCCAGTCTATATCCATGTTAGCCACACTTTGAGAATACTGGTATATATGATAAGCAAGCAGTTTTTCAGTTTCTACTGCTATTTTAATATTTAACTTAAATATTAGCTTATGAATCTGCTCTATAAAGGCAAAATCCTTTACAGCACTCAAATGAGGAGTTTATTGAATGAAGTGGAGTGGTACTTTTTTTTTTTTGTTTGGTGGACATATATTCTTATAGAATATATATAGGTTTTTTTTTTTGTGGAAAGTATACTATACTGTTGTACCTTTTGATTTAGCCTTTAGCCTAGGCTATTATATAAATGAAATCTTTTAGGAAAGAATATGCTTCCTATATTCTACTTTTGAGACAGTGAAATTTTCATGACAGTGACTATACTGCCCAGGCCCAGTGATGTTTATGTATTTGGTGAAGAAAGAGAAGTCTAATGCCTCTTAATTGGCAAATGTACATTAAATAAAACATTGATTTTGGAACTTGGTGCCTGAGGTTGTCATTGAAGGTGAAAACATATAGCCATGACTGGCGTCTGGTTAAGGACCCTGAAGTTTTTAATAACCTAATGCTTCCTGCATGAACTGAACTCTGAGAGGGGAAATGAAGGAATTATCCATTCTTGATATCCCACAGTACTGCACTATCAAATGCATTATGGTCGTTTTATACCTTCTCAAGAGGGTCATTAGTTTATCTTCTACAACCATTTTTATGCTTTTTAATGTACATCAGCATGGAAGGAATATCTAACTAACCTATTTACAAGAACCATAAAATATTGTTTCTCCTCTTAAAATTATGTTATAAAAATGAATTTTTTCCTCTGCCTTATTGCTGGGTTATTTCTCAGATTTTCTTCTTTTTTATTTTATTTTTATGGAACATTCATTTTTCTCTTAAAAACACTTTATACTTGTCCTCCATGGTGAAGGAAAAACAAAAAGAACCGACATTAAGAGTGGCTTACAAAGAACAAGTTCACAAAATATCTCCAGACATAGTGAATTTAACCCTAAATCGGCCTGCAAAATCCAGGTGCCAACTGCAACAGGGACAATTTTTATTCAAATCTCCATAGTTACAATGTACAAGAATTACTAAAAAGGTTTAAAGTTCCAAATTATCAGTAAGCCAATCATGTAAAATACTCATTTTTGTTCTTACTCTAAGTCTGCTTAAAATGCTAGTTTTTAATGCCTATAAGTACCTTGTGATAGGTACACATTCCTTAAGGAATTAGCTTTCTGTTGGGAGTTTTTGAGCATCACTGTGTTATCAAGTAATAGGCAATATTTGCATTTATGTATATTCCAGGATGGTCAAGTTATGTTGTAGTACACGACAGTCTCAAATACTCAGTTTTTCTTTCAAAGGGAGGCAACAGAAAAAAAACAACTACCCATTATGGTCACTCAGCAATATAAACCAAGGATAGATTTCTATTACCATTGTGGAATGTACAAAGGAGTGCAGAGAAATCTGGTCCTATTGATCATTATTACTTCATGTGCCTTGGAGAGATGTATTTTACTTACCCTCACATTTCACTGAACAAGGAAAGTAGGAAGATATTGCTTTTTCAAACCACAGGTGATAAATTACTAACACAGAGAACTTGCAAGCATAAATCCCGAGTTCACTTCTTGACTCCACGTGTGATAGAGATCATCTTTATTCACGATATCTTCTTTCAGCCTCCTCTTGGATGTTGTAATTATTCTTATTTTCCTGGATTTTGAGTAAATGGACAGTTTTGAGATATACTAGTCAGGTACTGTTGAATGACCCTTGATTGGAATTTATCTGATTTTTTTTTCTTTCTCATTGCTAAATTAAGGTTATGTGTTTTAGGGACAGAGACCAAAATGCAAAACACTATTTTATCACATAATAATCAGGGACCATACATTATCAACAAGCCTGTTGACATAGATTATATGGCTGAACAGTATTTGTGACCTTTGACACGGTAAGCTGACTCTTTTTAAATT